>NC_041383.1:179986713-180140844 GCF_002162155.2 Triticum dicoccoides
GAGTGAGAGGCTGTCTCGCCACTCGGTAGGATTTTTAACACTAAGGCGAAATGGATTTGCAACTAAGCCTCCGAGTGAGAGGCTGGCTCGCCACTCAGTAGGATTTTTAACACTTAGGCGAAACGGATTCGCAACTAAGCCTCCGAGTGAGAGTCTGGCTCGCCACTCGGTAGGATTTTTAACACTTAGGCGAAACGGATTCGCAACTAAGGCACCCACTGGGTGTACACCCAGTGGGGTATTTTAGAACATGTAAAAAATGAACAACAATCATTCCGAAGACTGTAAAATCATGTCTTTTGATAAAAAGGTACTTCTTATTACATCTCAACAGTCTAAATACTTTAAGAGTAAAAGGGGCAGAGCAGTTCCGCATTCCAGGCGCGTGGCTCATCTTTATTGTGCTCGACGTTGAAAAGACGATATGCTCCGTTGTGGAGCACTTTGGTGACGACGAAAGGGCCCTCCCAAGCAGGAGCGAGCTTGTGCGGTTTCTGCTGGTCCACTTGAAGAACTAAGTCCCCTTCCTGAAATGCCCGACCCCTTACATTTTTGGCGTGGAATCGACGCAGGTCTTGTTGATAAATGGTCGACTGGATCGAGGCCATCTCTCTTTCTTCTTCCAAGAGATCGACTACGTCTTGCCGAGCTTGTTCTACTTCTTCTTCTGAGAAGAGCTCGACTCAGGGTTTATTGTGGAGCAGATCACTCGGGAGTACGGCTTCAGCTCCGTAGACTAAGAAGAATGGAGTTCGTCCAGTCGACCGATTAAGAGTTGTCCTCAATCCCCAAAGTACTAATGGAAGTTCATCGACCTAGGCCCCTGCTTCATGCTTGAGGTCACACATCAACCAGGGTTTCAGTCCTTTGAGAATCAATCCATTTGCTCTCTCAGCCTGCCCATTATACTGAGGATGGGCAACCAAAGCGTAGTCGACCCTCGTGCCTTGGGAAGCACAAAAGGCTCTGAATTCGTCAGAGTCAAAGTTCGACCCGTTATCCGTGATGATGTTGTGCGGAACACCATATCTGAATATCAATTCTCTGATAAAACTTACAGTTGTACTTGCTTCAAGGTTTTTCATGGGTTTGGCTTCGATCCATTTGGTAAACTTGTCGACTACCACCAGCACATGGGTAAATCCACTCCTGCCAGTCCTTAGAGGTCCAACCATGTCCAATCCCCAGACAATGAAAGGCCAGATGAGTGGAATAGTCTTCAGAGCTGACGCAGGTTTATGGGACATGTTGGAGTAAAACTGACAGCCTTCACACTTGTCCACTATTTCTTTTGCCATCTCATTGGCACGTGGCCAGTAAAATCCGGCTCGTTATGCTTTGGCCACGATGGTCCGAGAGGACGCATGGTGATCATAGGTCCCCGAGTGAATATCATTGAGGATCATTCGGCCTTCTTCTGGCGTGATGCACTTCTGGCAGACTCCAGTTACACTTTCTCTGAACAACTGACCTTTTATCACGGTAAAGGCTTTAGATCGTCAAACGATCTGTCGAGCCTCTTCTTCATCCTCTGGAAGTTCTTTCCTAAGAATGTATGCAATGTACAGCACTGTCCAGTCGGGAGTGATAACCAAAACCTCTATGACTAAGTCGACCAAGGCTGGGATTTCGACTTCAGTCGGATCTATGGCGCTCTTGGGCTGTGGGGGCTCTTCAGTGAAAGGATCTTCCCAAACTGAAGGTGAATGAATATGTTCCAAAAACACATTGCTGGGTATGGCCTCTCTCTTTGAACCTATCTTTGTCAACTCATCTGCAGCTTGATTTTTCAGTTGGGGTATATGGTGAAGCTCCAACCCTTCAAACTTCTTTTCCAGCTTTCTTACTGCATTGCAATAGCCAGTCATGGCTGGGCTCCTGACATCCCACTCTTTCAACACTTGATTAATCACCAGATTTGAGTTGTCGTAGACCATAAGGCGACGGACGCCGAGTGAAATGGCCATACGTAACCCGTATAAAAGTGCTTCATATTCAGCTTCATTATTGTAGGAATCAAAATGAATCTGGAGAACATAGCTAAGCTTGTCTCCACGGGGAGATACCAAAACTACCCCAGCACCTGAACCATTCAGCATCTTGGAGGCATCGAAGAACATAGTCCAATGCTCCGAGTGAACTTGAGTCGGCAATTGCTGCTCAATCCACTCGGCAAGGAAATCTGCGATTGCTTGGGACTTGATAGCTTTCTTTGCCTCAAACTTGATATCCAATGGGAGGAGTTCAATCACCCATTTTGCCACTCGACCAGTTGCATCTCTATTGTTCAGAATTTCAGATAGTGGTGTGTCGCTGACGACTGTAATGGAGTGATCAGAGAAGTAATGTGCAACCTTCTTCATGGTCATGTAGATTCCATAGACAAGCTTCTGATAGTGTGGATATCGTTGCTTGGATGGAGTCAAACCTTCAGAGAGATAATATACTAGGCGCTGAACCTTGTAAGCCTTTCCTTCTTCTTCTCTCTCAACCGTGAGTACCGTACTGACAACTTGTCCAGTGGCTACAATGTAAAGCAGTAAAGGCTCTTTGCTGATTGGCACAACGAGCACCGACTGGGTGGAGAGCAGGGTTTTGAGCTCTACAAATGCTGCATCAGCTTCTTCAGTCCACTCGAACTTATCAGATTTCTTCATCAATCGGTAAAGAGGTAAGGCCTTTCCATCGAGATGAGAAATGAATCGACTCAAGGCGGCCAAACAACCAGTCAGCTTCTGAACGTCATGCACACGCACAGGGCGTTTCATTCGGAGGATGGTATCAACTTTTTCTGGATTGGCAACAATCCCTCGTTCGAAAACGAGAAAACCGAGTAACTTTCCACCTGGAACTCCGAATGTGCACTTTGACGGATTAAGCTTGATATCGTACCTTCTTAGGTTGGCAAAGGTTTCTGCGAGGTCAGTCACTAGGTCGGAACCTTTGCGAGACTTGATCACAATGTCATCCATGTATGCTTCCACATTCCGACTGATTTGAGTGAACATGCACTTCTGAATCATTCTCATGAATGTGGCTCCGGCATTTTTAAGACCAAATGGCATGGTGACATAGCAAAAGCACACGAATGGGGTGATGAAGGCTGTTTTTATTTCGTCGGGACCATACAGTCGGATCTGATGATACCCGGAATATGCATCTAAAAAAGACAAGCGTTCACACCCCACCGTCGAGTCAACAATCTGATCGATGCGGGGGAGAGGGAAATGATCTTTCGGGCAGGCCTGATTGATATGCTTGAAATCAATGCACATATAAAGTGAATCATCCTTCTTAGGGACCATGACTACATTGGCAAGCCACTCGGAGTGGTATATCTCACGGATGAACTCTACTGCTAGGAGCCGAGCCACTTCTTTGCTAATTGCTTTTCTCTTCTGTACGGTGGACCGCCGAAGATGCTCTTTGACGGGTTTTACCTTGGGGTTGACACGAAAATGGTGCTCAGCCAGTCCTCTGGGTACACCCGGCATGTCAGAGGGTTTCCATGCAAAGTTGTCCCAGTTATCACGGAGGAACTGGATGAGCGCTTCTTCCTATTTGCTGTCGAGTGTCATTGATATATGAGTCGGTGCGGCATTGGGATCGGTCGGGTGAATATGAATCGGCTTCGTTTCACCAGACGACTGAAATGCAAAATCCGTGGCGGGCTTCTTGGCTCGGAGCAAATCACTCGGATCTACATTCTTCTGATATTCTTGGAATTCAACTGCAGCCATTTGCGCATCGGCAATTTTGGAACCTTTCTGGAAGCATTCCTCTGCCTTCTGCCGATTGCCAGTAACTGTGATCACACCTTTGGGGCCAGGCATCTTCAGCTTGAGGTACACGTAACATGGTCGAGCCATAAAACGTGCATAGGCAGGCCTACCCAAAATGGCATGATAAGCACTCTGGAAATCCACGACTTCAAATGTCAACTTTTCCTTACGGTAATGCTTGGAATCACCGAAAACCACGTCGAGAGCGATCTGGCCGAGTGATTCGGCTTTCTTTCCAGGGATAACACCATGGAAACTCAGATTGCTCTCGCCAAGTTTGGACATCAGAATGCCCATCCCCTTCAAGGTTTCAGCATAAAGAATATTCAGGCCGCTACCACCGTCCATCAGCACTTCAGTCAGTCTAGTGCCTCCGACCATGGGGTCGACCACCAATGCCTGCCTCCCGGGGGTGGGTACACGCGCAGGATGGTCAGACTAGTCGAATGTGATGGTTGTCTGAGACCATTTCAGGTATGTGGTCGTCGTTGCCAGAGCGACCATATTCACTTCTCTATTGATAACTTTCAACCGACTCTTGCTCTCAACATCAGCAAAAAATCATGAGGGTGGAATTGACTTTGGAATAACCGTCGTCTTCCTCTTCGTCCTCGTCTTTGTCCGACTCTTTCTCCTTCTCACCGGGCTATTTTTCTCGGAACTGCTGGATCAGGAGTCGACATTTTCGAGTGGTATGCTTAGGGTAAATCAGATTACCCTCTTCGTCCTTCTTCGTGTGGATGTGACACGGTAAATCCAACACATCATTTCCTGCTTGGTCCTTTACCTTCTTAGGGGGACAGGGCCCTTTAGGTTTTCCCTTAAACTTTCCTTGAGCCACTGCTGCAATCTCACCGTGTGCTGCGGGCTCGGCCTTACGCTTCTGTTTCCGATTGGAATTACCTCCACCGGCCTCTTGGCCAACTGGTTTACTCTTCCCGCTATGGAGTCGATCCTCTTCTTCTCCGTTAGCGTACCGGGTGGCTATTTCCATCATCCGAGTCAGAGTCATATCTCCAGTCCGACCGAACTTCAGGACCAACTCGCGGTATTTGACGCCTTCCTTGAAGGCACACATCGCCTGATGCTCTGATACATTTTCAACGGTGTGATGCAAAGTGGTCCACCTCTGAATGAAACCCCTTAAAGTCTCACTCGGTTTCTGCACACAATGCTGCAACTCTGTCAACCCTGCTGGCCGCTTGCAAGTGCCCTCAAAAGTTCTGACGAACACTCAAGCCAGCTCTTCCCAACTGTATATACTGCCTGGAGCTAACTGAGTCAACCACGCTCGGGCCGACCCTTCCAACATCAAAGGAAGATGTTTCATTGCTACTTCATCGTTCCCACCGCCAATCTGCACAGCCACTCGGTAATCTTCAAGCCAAGTTTCAGGCTTGGATTCTCCAGTGAACTTACTGACTCCGGTCGCCAACCTGAAGTTGGGAGGAATCACCGCTGCCCTGATGGCTCTCCTAAAACACTCTAGACCAGAAACATGCACTCTGCTGCCACTCGGACAATCTCTGCCAGGGTCTTCTCTATGCGCTCTGTTCCGGTCGACTAGACCTTGAACGAGGATAGATCTCGCATCGAAGCCCGGTTCTCTTGGGTCGACTAGTGCTCTGTGCTCGCCACTGTGACGGCATCTATCATCGTTCTGCCGAGGCACATATGATGCACTCCTTGGAGGAGGCGTAGGCACTCGACGACGATTGTCGCGGTCGAGCCGATGATCATACTGTCCACGACCTTCACGCTGCAGGGGCGATCTTGGGATGTGGGCCGACTGAACTGTATCCGCTACTACAGACATGCTATGAATCCTATTCCGCGACTGAGACACTGTTGCGTTCTGTTCTCCTACTGCCCGGAGGAAGGCTCGGATCTGCATCAAACCTCTGCCGGCCTCTGACTGGGAAGGTTGAATTGACTCTGCTATTCGGGCTGCAGCTGTGAGATTTTGGATCGGAGTGCGGTATACCTTAGGTGGAGACGGGAAAAGCCGTCGTCGACTGGACTCAGGGACCCGCTCTCGAGCACGCTCGTCGAGAGCGCGCTGAAGGTTCTCTAGTCGAGTGTGCTCAGCCAAATTAGCTAGGCGCACCTCTTCCAAGGCCCGAGCCTCAGGGGTTTCTCCAACGATGGGCGTGTGGAGTGCATCCATGTTGCGGCGACGAAGTTCTTCCCTCTGCTGCGAAGAAAGGGGCTCGGGATGGTATTCCTCATGGACGTGCGACGGATTGCCGCCACCATCCTCGCCGTCTTCACGATGGAAACCAGGCGGACCACGCGGTCCGTCGACCATCAAGACTTCAGCCGCAGGGTCGCTGCTATCGCACTCGGATGCGGCCTCCGCAGAGCCAGTCGACAGATCGAACAAGCCGTGGAGAGTTTCGTCAGGCTCGATTGTCGCGACTTGATGGGTGGCCGAACGTCGAGCCACCGCGTGTTTCACCCACCACTGAAGCCGCGACCGACCGGATCGCTTGCAGCGGCGAACAGCGGGGAGGGAAGACACCATCGGAGACGACCGATACTGAGTCGACGGCTGCCAGAGAAGGACGCCACGAACGCACGCGCGAAAGTGCGTCGCCCCTCAAACGGGGAGCACCTCAACGTCGAGGGGAGCTTCCTGAAGCCAAGCGGAGTCATCGGCGATGAAAACGAGCGCGCCGAGACGGATCTCGCGACCCTCAGCCAATCCGCCGCCGGAAACCATGATGATGATGATCGGAAAAACTTGCAACTTCACCAACAAGTCGCTAAGACACCTGCACCACGGTGGGCGCCCTGTCGTGGTTCTAAGACTGACAGTAGAAAAGGGGGTAGGTATGGAGAGGCAAGATCTCTGCTATGGTGAAGGTGTACACGCGGGGTTTACGAGTTCAGACCCTTCTCGGTGGAAGTAATAGCCCTACGTCTCGGTCCCGGAGGCGGTCGATTGGATTATATGCGTGTGATGTTATAGGGGGTGCAAACCCTTGTGCTAGAGGAGGGGGTGGCTTATATAGAGTATGCCAGGACCCTCACCGTCCTCCATTACAAGAGACTTTAATGTACATAAAGTGGGGGCGTTACTGGTAACGCCAGCATTAAATGTTGTTAATGACCTTAAAGACTACGGAGTGAACGCCTGCCCATTGCAATGTTGAGTGACTCCTGGTCTTCGGTAGGTCGAGTGATTCCTTGGATGGTCGAGTGACTGTAAGTAGGAGGACTCCCGAGTGACATGACTGGTCGAGTGGATTGAACTCGACATCTTTGACTGGGGGTCTCTTACTGCTTCTTGGACTTCTTATCTTCTAGGGTAGTGACCTTGGGTAGGACGTATAGGTCAGGCCTATGACCCTACCCTAGGTTTGTATCCTCATCAGCGATCTTGTCCAGTCTCCTTGATCATCGACACGGCCTGCAAGTTATCGCATTCAAGGGCGATCGGTAGCTCAGCCCACTGTAGGGATAGACTGAGGCCTTCCCGGCATCCCTCGAGCTCAGCATGCAGAGGGCCAGAGCACGATCGCAAGGAGCGGCAAGCAGAGAATATGATGCCGCCGTCATGGCCGCGCAGGACCATCCCAGTGCCCGCCCTGCCATCTTCATGGGTGAAGGACCCATCAACATTTAGCTTGGCCCATCCAAACGTCGGCGGTTGCCATTTGCGCGGAATCTTAGGCTCTTTCGACACATGCGGTAATGGTTGCTCCGCCCCGTCCAGCTGCACAACCATCTTGCCCTTCCCCAGTCACCTGCTGGATATTGTTGTATGCCTAACAGCGAGGCAATGTAGCTCTATAAGAAGCATCGAGAAACCTCCATGGGCGATGGTCTCTTGTCGTGTTGGATCTCATTCCGGATGAACCAGCACCTCCACATCAACATGAGGACTCTGAGGCGATCGCCCTCGTCGCACTCCGCCATGAGATTCAGGAACCATTCCGGTCCCGTGTTCCGCATTGATGTGACTTGGGAATACGCCAAACCTCCGCCATGGTATGCCATAGATCCTTAGCTCATGGGCACCTGCAAAACACATGAAATGTGTCCTCTCGCTCGAGACATGATGTTGGGCTTTGACAAGCACACCATTAGTCATGCGGCGGCCAGAGCCTGTCATTCATTCACACGCCAAGAAGACAACGGGTAAACAAGAAAATATACAGTGTCATGAATGATGAATGTTGTAACCACATTATTAATGCAGGAAATACATACGTAAGCGCGTGCAGAGCAGTGGCAACAGAAGTATGGAAAATATAACAAGAAACGATACATCACATCATTGTATTGTATATTATTCAAAGTCCGCTGGATTCTGACCAATGAGAAGTCATTAGATTCAAAAATGTGTGCCGGAAGAGAAGAAACCAGGTGCTTCACAAAGACAAAGTGTACAGCCAACTTCAGTAAATAGCTACTCCTTTTTTAGGGGCTTAATTGTAATTATGTGTACTCACTTATCTGCACAAGACTCTCCACATAATTAACGGTTTCGAAAGTCATTTTCTTACCCGAATACGGGAGGTGATTGTTCCTATCAGGTTGATAGTACCACAAGTCCTTGATCGCCACAGGAACCTTCCTCATCGTGGCATTTCCAATGTTATACCGGAACAGTTCGCGGTCAGCAATAACAAACAGCAAATCCTTGCCGTGAAACGCAACTTTGGGGCATCTGAAAAGCCCACCAGGGACCGGCACAACAACCTCCGGCGGAAGCGGGACGACGAGGCGTCGAGTCCATGCCGGCGCATCCGTCGTATCATCACAAGCCCAGATCTCCACCACCTCACACGGCTTTGCGAAGCAAGCACAGCACAGCTCGCCCTCCAGTTCTACGAAACCCACAGGCTGCGCGTCACACGGAGGATACGGGATCAGGCTGAAAGTCTCGTCAGCTAAGCTGAAGCGGATGAACACGTCGGGGCTGATTTCATCCGGCAGATCAACTCTCCGGTAAATGAAGCCTCGGGCGTGAGCCGGCGTTACCGCGCGAATCGGGTACGGAGGATCGGCGGTTCGCCTCCAGAAGCTGTTGGTTCCCAGGGTGAGCACCTCGAACCTGCAGACGCTCTCAGAGGCAACGCCGTGTTGCCTCTGGTAGAAATACCTCGCCGCTTTGTACTTTCTGCTACGTGGGTCGAAACCAAACCCGACGCGGTGGTGCTGCTCTTGGTTCTGGCTGCCCTTGGGCAGGAAAACAAACTCTCCGGTCAGAAGGTTGCGGACCATTATCTCCTGGTCACTGGTGGAGGTGAGGATCAGGCCGTCGCAATGCAGGGGCTGGGTCCATCGACCAATGCCCGTCGGAAACTGCTCGCTTGACGCAAGGCCGCCATTGTACTCGTAGAATCTCATCGAGAACGCGGTCTTCTTCTCTGGGGAGTACTCGCAAGGCAGTATGAGCATCCTTGGCCGAGGCTTTGAGAGCTCTCGGTGCGCGTCGGCGAAGCGCCGGCTGGATATCACGGCGAGCCACCCCTTGCAGACGCACTTGAGCCTCGCCGCGGACTTGGCCGGGAGCCGTGATAGGATCTCGATGGTCAGGTCGTCTGGGATGCTGGCAAGAGACGGCCGTGAGCACGGCGTGCCGATGAAGGCGAACTTCTTGCGAGGCGGCTGTGGAGACGCGGGGAGATCTGCACATCTCTTCCCCGCCATGGCAGAAGCCTTTGGATCCGCAGAAGATGAGAGCGTATGAATCAGTTATATATGGCTCTGAGCGGAACTTAAACAACGGGCGTCGGATTATATAAGGAAGGACGCGGTTTTTGTTTCCGATTCGATCTAATCAGGCAGAAAATTATACAAGGAATTCTCAGTTTGATCAGGCAAGCTCGAACCGGAACCGTATAGCACACCCTAACCTTTGGAAAAACAGAGTCGGTGCGGTGCGCCGCCAACGTCGAGGATGATAGATGGCTGTGGATGATCCTTCTGCATCACCCGGCGCCGGCAATCCTCCGCCGGCCGAGCGACTGCGGCAGGGCCGAGGGGATCCGCGCGAGCGACTTCAACATCGTCAAGAAAAGGCCATTCATGGATGCGCACTCAAGCATTTGATGCTACTTTTTTTTAGTTTATTTTTCATTCTTTCGAATTTGCCGTTCATGGGAGCATATGAGCTCGGGATATCTGTGAATTACCTTTTTTTTTACTTCACTAGGTCTGGCACAAAGCAACTAAACGTCCGTGGATATAACAAGGAAACGGCAGAAACTGATCAGGTTTCCGTCATGCATCTGCTCTTCTCCACATTGTATACCCATTTAACACCAAGCACACTGATCTAGCCAGGACCGGAGCGCCCCATGAAGATCAATCGGCACAACACTAGCTATCGCTTTTATCAACTTTATTCCGAAGACACCATGCAAATATAGTACAACTACTTGGTGCCAATAAGAATTCGTAGTTCAGGCAACAGTGAGCTAAACCGAACAACTAGCAGAACAAGTTCTCTCCACAAAGTAGTCACTAAATCGCGGCACAATGCCCATACACATCACAGTAATTCATGGAACAAACCATGCGGCAGATCTTCAGAGGTAGTAGTAAGAAAGCAGAGGCGCCACCACCGCGGCTAGGAGGATGGTTGCCGCCGAGACAGGAGATCTGGTCGCTGCCGATTTCGCTGGGCTTGGGCTGACGGTTGTTGGTGTTGATCCGGAAGTTGGTGTAGGTGCTGCAACATACATTTCGATTTCAGTATAGTAAAATGGATGGAAGTAAAAGATTCAGACGATAGAAAAGCAGGAACCAACATTTCAATTCAGGACTTCGGGCAATAAAGTAAAACAGGTGGTTTTTCTCAATCACAACATATAATCTATCATCAGCTTTCGTGTCACACCGATGAACAATCCATGAGGATGAACTTAATATACAAACTGATGCACGTACACAAATCACATCTTTTAGCAGCTGGCACATTCTATCACTAATTGAAGGCCAAAGTTGGCATCATTTGGTGGTTGCCATGCATCATAATGGTTTGTCAATTATGTTCTGTTCGTGATCCAGTGCAACATCTGGCTGTCAGCCCTCAAAATTACGATGGCATTGAAAAGCACCGCCACTATGACAGCAGTACTTTATTAGGAATGTCTTCGATTACAATACAAGCTAATATTTTGAAGGTCTGCTATGTGCCAATTTCATTCTATGTGAATCTCAAAATCATTCTTTTTTGTGATGTTTTTCTTTTCAAGTGGAGGTTGTCAACAACAAAAAATGTTCTGTTTTTTCACATGCAGACCACTGAAAAATTCTAGATGCCAGAGGTGTCCAGAAAAATTCTCTGTAGTCCAAGAAAGCATTGATGTCAATGCCCAAGGACACATTCATATGTTTTCCCTTCGATCTCAAGAGTGGAAAATGGAGGTGGAGATAAATCGACTCTAGCTCTCGGCAGTTCTTTAATCAGTCAGATTGGAGCATCTGCTGATTAGATCTAATTAACGTTTTTTTTCTGCACGGATCTACAGGAATAAAGAGAGGGATTCAAAATGTAGGAACTGCAAAGGAGAAGAGAGTGAGGAATTACCTTCAGTAGGGGCGCCGTTAGGGGCTCCGCCGGGCAGTTTCACTGCAGGACAACCAAAAATTGAGTCAGACCAACACCGCATGTGCGTGCCCCTCCATGAACACACGGGGACAGATCACAAATCGACACGAGGAAAAGAGAATCGGAACAAGATGGGAAGATGGCTCACGGCTGCAGTTGCTGAGGGCGGCCGGGTTGCCGCCGCAGGCGGCGGGGAGGCCCTTGGCGCGGGTGAGGTTCATGGGGATGCCGTAGTCCTTGCCGAAGGCGTCGCAGAGGCAGGCGACGCTGGCGGGGCTGGCGAGCGCGGTCTTGACGCCGGTGCAGCACTCCTTGGGCGGCTTGCCCGGCGCGGCCCCCGGCGTGATGTAGGGGAGGCAGCCGGTGAGGCCCGTCAGCGCGGAGCCGCAGTCCCCCGCCGGCGCCGCCGGCCCCGCCGCCGGCGCCTGCGACGCCGCGCCGGACGCCAGCGCGAGGACGACGGCCAGGAGAGCCGCGACGGCGTGGGTGGGGCGCGCCATGGCGGGTGCTCGAGCTCGAGTGCGGGGGCGGTGTGGGGGGTGGGGGAGTGGAAGCGCGGTGTGGTGGTGGAGTGGACTGGACTGGTGGGCTGTGGGCGGCTGGTCTGGCTTTAAAGGTGGCGGCTTCTCGGCGCGGCCAGCGAGGGCGGTGAGGTGGGATTGTAGCACAGTAGGGTTTCCTCCTGGTGGGTGGTGGTGACCGTCGTTATCTACCGGGCCGGCGTGCCGTGCGCACCGGAGAGCGGTTGGTTAGCCGAGTGCTCGACGGTTGGCGCGCGAGTCAAGTCTCCAGCGCGCGACTGGACTGGCACGTACGTTGGGAACCGCCTTTTCTGCGTCCTTGGAAACGGTAAACATGATGTCATATACTCACTCCATTTTCTTTTCAAAGATCAAGGGTCGTGATAATCATTTCGCAGCAATTTTTTCAGCATTTTGGGGCCCATTTATGGAATCATTTCGCAGCCATTTTTTTGCGGGAAAAGAAATGCCATGTCGGGTCAAAGTTAGGAAAAAGAAGTGGTGGAGTGCACAGACATGACATGGTGGCCACGGCCACCCGTGCAGCCTCCAACTGGAGACACCCTGCCTCCACAATGAATTTGAAAGAAAAGAAACAAATACGACAAGATCTTCAAATCGACTACGTGCTCTTATTCTTTGTATTATGAGATTTTTTTTCCCTCAGAAAAACGCGCTTAGTTCCTTGTAAATTCAACCACTATTATCCTAAAAAAAAATTCAACCACTATTTCATTTGCAAAAAAAATTAAAAAAAATTCAAGCACTATTTGGCTGCTCGATGTGTCGTTTTCTTTTTAAGTACTTCTCCACCCTGTGACTTTAACCGCCAATGGCAACGCATGTTTTTTTCTTATCTTTGGTCCGCATGATGGCATTCCGCAGTCCATATGAAGGTATTTCCCCCTGAACACTTTGCGACAGCGATGCACAGCTGTGATGTGCCAGCCGAAATTCCGTGATGCGCCTTTGCACTTGCATATATGGAATGCAAGATGGAGAGGCGTGCATGTGACCTTCCAGCTGGTTTGCATCCTCACATGCTCTCCAGTACTAGTACTACTACCTGGCCCATGGAATTATTGTGCAATCCATACTGCATTCCGGGGTTGCATCCTTATCTCGCACAGTGCTGTCGATCTCGCGTGAGAGCGCGGGTAACCTCACTTATTTTCGCCACACGCGGCCTTGTCTCTGATGTTTCTGTTTGCAAAACGGAAATGGCAAGGCGGTCTAGTTTTACATCATCAAGTGCCGTAAGATTACGTGATTGAAAAAAAAATAAGACTGTGCTCCTCAATCGAGAAAAAGGAAAAATGACAAAGAAATAAGATGTCTTTTGCTGTTGGTGGGTTTACCTCGATAGGAAGGTCAGTGTAGCTTTGCCGGCGGAAGTTCCCGTGAAAAGAAGGAAAACGATAGGCGTTTGTTCACGAATCTCATGATCTCATCTGGTATCACCTTCACACACACACTTCGGCGGCCCTGCACTTCGTATGCATGCATACCGACGAGACGATACCGACCAGCGTGAGGATAGATAGATAGAAGAGGAGAAAAGGTGCGCTGCGTCCACAGGCAACAGTCTCTTTTCTCCCCTACTCTTTTCTGCGGGGAATCTCACCTACTTTTTGTTTTTGAGTTGATCTCACCTACTTTTTGGCAGCCATACCGACCGTGACAGCTAAGCTCGTTCGTTTCAGAACGAGTCGCACGAATGGTAGCCCGTATGTTCAGGTAAAAAATATATTTGGGGCAGTGATCTGCGCCGGCGCGCTGGCCCAACGTTTCGGCTGGTCGCGCGCCGTCAGATCCAATCGCGTTAGACCGTTAGATCTAGGAAAAAACGGTTCACCCAGCTTCTTTCCTTTTGTCGCGGCACCTTCCCTCATTACTAGGGAAAATCTTATACACAGAAATTTAGCAACAACGCGGGTAAAAAAAGGGCGCTAGTGCTAGATAGCAATAGCGTTTGAGAAAAAACCGCGCTACAGATACAACCTTAGCAGTAGCGCGTGTAGTGGCAAAAGCGCTACTATTAATATTCTCATTGGTAGAATGATAGGCTACGCATAGCAGTAGCGGGCTTGGAAGAAGTGCGCTACCGCTAGGGCATAAGTAGTAGCGCGTTTCCTAAGAAGAGCGCTACTACTAAGGAAATAAAATAAGATGAAAAACAAATAGAAAAGTAAATGAAAATGAAAGAAATAGAAAAAGGAGAAAGGAAAAAATAAAATGTAAAGCAAAATAAATGAAAAAGCGAAAAAAGGAGGAAGGCATAGCAGTAGCGTGTGTTCGTAAGAGGCGCTATAGCTAACGTAGCTGTAGCGCGTGTCCTAGACCCCCGCTATAGAAACAGAAAAAGAAATTAAAAAATGGAAGAAAATTACATAGCTATAGCAGCAGCGCGTTTTGTAAAAACCGCTATAGCTATCTTAGCTATAGCGCGTTTTACCAAACGCGCTACCGCTAAGTTTGACTTAACCAAAAAACCGTTTCTCCCGGCCACCACTTCTCCCTCAAATCCCTCAACCCACCCCGCCGCCGTCTCCCCGATTTGCCGTCGCCCCACTTCGCCGCCGTCTCGTGCCGACGTCGACGCCACCAGAGCCGTGCGCCGTCGACGCCACCGGAGCCGCCCCCAATGCCACGGAGCCGCGCAGCCTCGTCAACGCCACCGGAGCCGCCGTCGACGCCACCGAATCCTTCCTCGCCACAACTGCCTCCCTCGCCGTCACCGGAGCCATCCTCTGTAATCCCCCACCCCTCCTCTCTCTGTCATGCATAGGTTAGCTAGTTTAATTAGGTTAATTATCTAGGTTAGGGCAAAAATTTAGTTAGGGCTTTGACAGAGAAGTAGTTAGGTTAACTAGTTTAATTAGGTTAATTATCTAGATTAGTGCAAAATTTTAGTTAGGGCTTTGACAGAGAACTAGTCAGGTTAACTAGTTTAATTAGGTTAATTAGTGCAAAAATTTATTTAGGGCTTTGACAGAGAACTAGCTGCGTTAACTAGTTTAATTAGGGTTAATTATCTAGGTAAACTAGATTAACTAACTAGGTTAAATAGGTAGGTTAATTAGGTTCGTTGGATTAACAAGCTAGGTTAAGTAGGTTGGCTAGGTTAGAGGAAAATTTTATTTTAGAGCATTAGGTCAGAAGGGTTAGAGAATGGAGTTCCTTTGCAATTTAATTGGGTTCTGTCCTAGGCGGAGAAGGGTTAGAGATAATAATGTGTGTTTGTGTGAGAGAGAGGAATAGCTAGATCAACATAATTTGGGTTCTGTCCTAGGCGGAGAAGGGTTAGAGATAATAATGTGTGTTTGTGTGAGAGAGAGGAATAGCTAGATCAACATAATTTGGGTTCTGTCCTAGGCATAGAAGTGTTTAGTGAGGTCATTTTGCAAAGGTTTTTGATTTTTGAAAAGACCACTATTTTTCAAGGAAAAGAATTTAGGCAAATTTTATTTTAAAGATGATCCCTTCCTAAACTTTTATTGTTGATTATATCTTTTCATTGAAGTGGTCATGTTATATCTTTTCATTGAAGTTGTTCGATTGTGCCTAAGTTGCTTTGTTGTTTCCAGGGAATGATGCTGAGTGACCTATGTTTTGCTGGAATGTTGATTCATTTCTGTTCCGGCAAATTTCAGCTTCTCGATTTGTTCACTTTTTAGAAAAGGTCATGCCGAAATTTTCCGTGAATTTCGGCATGACTTGTGCTACAAACTAGGACATATCGAGTGCCGGGATTTGCCGCACCAGGAAGGAGTCAACATTCCTGCAAAACAATAGGCCTTTTTATGTCATTATTCATTTTATTAGGTCTAGAATTAATTGACTAGATTTAATCATAGGAAACATGGCTAGCAACGATGAAGGACAGGGTTCTGGTGATTGCGACGATGTCTACCGGGCGGCAGACAAATTTTTTAACCTTACCGACGATCAACCGATGTTGTTGCTGGGCCCACTAGTGGCATCGGGGACTGAGACCGACACGCAGACCGGTGCTGAGACTGAGACCGGCGCTGAGACTCAGACCGGCATCGAGACACGACGCTGAGACTGAGACCGGTGCTGCCTCGGGGAGCGGAGCCGGTGTAGAACCGAAAGCAAAGAGGCAACGGCTTCCTAACAAACTCAGGACTACTAGACTGGTGGTCACGGAGGTGGACGACGACAATTTTGAGCCAAAGGCGCACGATGAAGCGCGCGCGTGCTACGACAATCAAATAGGCTGCATCGTATGGACAACCGCCACCATCAACGATGAGAAACTACAGAAGATAGAAAATATGAGGAGCTCCCTCCTAAAGAAGTTTCACCAGATATTCTTGTTCCTGGGCCAGAATGAGAAGGATTATGAAGATCCAGACGAGGACCCAACAATGAAGAAGATAAACAAACACGCCATGACCAAGTTTAGCGACGCGTTGGCTGCTTGGAAAACTCAAGTGAAAGCAAAGATCATCGACAAGAAGGAACCCTACTCCGAGATTGTAAAGGATAATCCGACAATCACGGAAGAGCAGTTTAAAATATTCAAGGAGGCTTGCGAGGCCGAAGCTGCCAAAAAAGTCTAAGTACATGAAGGGGCTTCAAGAGAGGAACATTGGGAGCCACCACCTCGGAAGCCGTGGTTACGGCGGAAAGAGGTCCAAATGGGCCAAGGAGGACGCGGAAGCCGCGAGTCTGGGCATCCCAGACCCCTTGGCGGATTTCACCGTCCTGTAGGAGCGTGACGTCCTGAGGGCCCGGCACCGTTGGGACCCAGTGAAGAAGGTTTACGAGACAACACCGGTCATTACGGAGTTCATGAGACTGCTGGTAATTTTAGTTTCTGATCAATTCGACTGCACACGTTAGTCATATTTGTAAATGATCCTTGTGCCTTTTGCAGAGAGAGTAGCACCGGATTGCGGCCGAAAGCGACTCGCCGTCTGAGGCATTGGCGAGGCCCAAGTGGGACACTCCATTCAACCGGGCGTTGAATATATTGAAACGACAACCGGTGGATACTCGACCGTCGTATGGATGCGTGCACGGTGTCGGAGACGGCGCCACGTGGAAGAAGTAAAGTCGTGTCCATCCCGGACATCTGCAACGTCCTCTCACGCCTTTTTTGGGGGGTCTTATTGTTTGTTGGGAAAGCAAGGAAGACTAGCTTTGGCTCGAACATATTGAAACGACAACCGGTGGATACTCGACCGTCGTATGGATGCGTGCACGGTGTCGGAGACGGCGCCACGTGGAAGAAGTAAAGTCGTGTCCATCCCGGACATCTGCAACGTCCTCTCACGCCTTTTTTGGGGGGTCTTATTGTTTGTTGGGAAAGCAAGGAAGACTAGCTTTGGCTCGACACATTCCTCGACATCGTCCCACACAGAAAGAAAGAGCGTGGAGCCCCGGCCCGACCTGTAAGTCCGCCCGCGGGTAATACCTTACTGAGCCTACTCAAGCAATCTCCCATTAGCCGCTCTTTACTTTATAGTCAAGCGATTGTAAACTCATTATTTAGGCTAGCGACTTTGCTGATTAACAAGATTATCGCATTGGAACCGTGAGACCATGGAGGAGAGAAAGGAAAGACGGAGGTTAACTGAAGAAAACATCGACAAGAAGGTTGAGATTGCGGTTGAGAAGAAATCATCAAAGACAGTCGCAACAGCGGTAGCTGCCGCAAAACAGGTGGTTGCAGATTTGTCTACTTCCTTGGTGACGGGCGTTTTCACTTGGACAAGGCAAAATCCAGAAAAAAATGCAGAGGACTTTCCCCTTGTTGACTTCTTGGGAGCACCTGCTCCCGCACCGGCTCCTGCACCTGCTCCTGCACCGGCTCCCGCACCTGCTCCCGCACCGGCTCCCGCACCTGCTCCCGCATCGGCTCCCGCACCGACTCCCGCACCGGACATGCTCGGTGGTGCCTCGTCTTTGGCTGAGCTCGACGCCCTCACGGTATCTGTCACACCACCCCCCTTCAATATAAATGTATAATCTCCCGTTTTCGTTGCCTTTCGGATGTCTCACATCGCAGACTTTTCTTTGCAGGCCGACGAAACCCCATGCACCATATTATACACCATCGGCGACCAGAAGGTGGACGTGGGGAAGGCGACGATAATGGAGCCGAAGGAACCATTGTTCCACAGCCGGTCGATCCCCCCGAACGTCTTCAAGGTTTCCGTGGCCAGTGTCAAACCGGGCCACGAGAATTTGCCTCCTCTAATACTAGTGGGGGATGACGACGAGACCCCGCGGCGGCTTGGTGATTGTTGCAACGGGTAGGTCCTGTTGTGGCCAAAGAGTCTGCTTCATCTGGAGGCGGCCGGGAGCACACCCACGAGCACGCAGCCTCAGCAAGGTATGAACATCAACACCCCACCTACCCAATTAGCGTCGGGTGTCGGGTTGGGTGATAGCGGACGGGGTAAGGAGGAGGTTCCATTAGTCGCTGATGACGTCGCCATGGATGAGGATGAGGATGACGATGGCGCTGAACAGTATGTCTATACTGGCGCCTCCTCAGGGTTTGAGCGTCATGAGTCGGTGCCTGAATTACCGTCTCAATGTATTATGGACGACCTTCCGGTAGTAAAGAAGTCTAGGAAGAGAGCGAGGAAAGGCAAAAAAGCTGATTCTATGATCCAGCCGCCTCAGCAGCCTCGGCTTTAGGACCGTATAGATATCCCCGATGCGGATAAATGGCATATCCCCGGTCAACCAATCCTACCTGCAATAGCGCTACGGGCCAGATTCGGCGATCTAAGGAGACTCCATGACGATGTGCTGCTGGTAGAGAAAGGCCTCATCGCCTCGAAAGATCTAGGATACCCACTCTACGTGGTTAACGTTCCGCGGCAAATGTCGTACGTCGACAGCTTCCCCGCGGATAAGTTCTTCCTCCGATTCGATTACATATTCGACATGTTTCACGTGAAGAAGCTGGATTTTACGTTTGTCCGCCTTTATGCCTTGCACATGAACTACATCATTGGGGTTGAGCAGATACGTCATATCTGTGTCGCTGACCCGTACTACATGCACGAGGGCTTCTTGGGAGTCTGCGCAGAGCACCATGAATACGCGAGGGATTACATCGTCAGTTTCATGCTCGCCAATAAGGACAAGGAGGCGATTCTCGTGCCTTATCATCCCATGTAAGTCATCCGCGCTGCTATCCTTCCTTCGATTTCAATAATTCATTTGCACGGTGGAGGCTAATTAATTTGAGGTGTACTTATTTTGCGCAGCGGCGGGCGCGCCGTCCTCATCATCCTCTACCCCCGATTCTCCCACGCTCTTTACTTGGACTCGTCGAAGAACATTCACAAAAAGGATTACACCCACATCAAAGATGTTCTCGACAGTGCTATGTTTTACTACCAAGCAAGGGGTGGAGAGGTTAGGGACAAGAAGAGAAGGGGCAGCAGGGCCGCCTTCAGCCATAAGACCGACTTCTGCTGCATCCAGCAACCGAACGATTCTTTGATGGATTCTATGTCCTACACCACATGCTGGAGTACAGACGGGATCACCAGAACCTTCGCATGTCACCTAGATCTGGCGATGCCCATATTCTGCAATGGGCAAAGGACATAGGAGATATCGAGGATCATCGACTTCGAGCTGAGTTCTATAACATCCAGCGCGAACTTGCCCAAATCATCATGAAGGAGGTCGTCGAAAAAACAGGGATGTTCTATGGAGAAGGACAAATGTCGCGGGAAGACGTCCGAACATGGATAGCCTCTCAGCGTCTCGACATGAAGCCTTTCACTAAGCTCGAGGACTATCTCCCTGACATGGATGGATGGTACGACATGGTGGAGTGATTGTCGATATATGACAATGTGTCCGTTTAGTCCATACTTTCTGTATGACAAAACTTTGAGTTATGCACGGTGAAACTTTATTTGTGATGTAATTAAACCGTCCTCCTCCTCGAGTAGCGAAAATCACTCTAGTTAGGGCATATTGGGTACGATGAACTTTGTTATTTATGCTTATGATATGTTGTTTCTATTTTTGCCAAGTCTGTCTCTTTCTGTTGCTCAACTATATATGTTGCATATCATCGACTCATGTGACGATGTAGGTGCATAGATCATAGATGGAGAAGAAGTGCAATGCCAGGAGTATATATACGACAAGTGGCCGGAGTGTCAGGCCCAGGTGTACCAGTTTCCGGTTTCCGAGCGACAGGCAGTAGTTAGTTTAGGTTCACGCTAATGCGAGAGAGGGATACGAACTCATGTACTCAAAGTGATAGCTCTTCTCGCGTATATCATTGTTTAGATGGACGAAGATGTATTTGCAAGTAATTGAGACTTGTATCGCTATTTTCGAGATTGATGACGAGAAACCACTTTGTGTTGGATGATGATTATGATGATGACATGATTTGATGAGACTAATTGTATGTATATGCTATGATTACATTTGTATGTGTATGATATGCTAAAGATTATTGTATAAAGCCTATTCAAATACAAAACAAATATGCAGGAAAAAAACTAATAAAACTAGTAGTAGCGAGGGAGGGGGGGGGAATTTAGCAGTAGCGCCGCCTTACTAGTAGCGCTTCCCTATAAACAGTTCTGCAGATAATATCAGTAGCGCCCTTTTCTAAAGAGCGCTATAGCTATTCATGTATAGCAGTAGCGTGGGACAACAGGCGCTACTGCTATACGTTAGCTGTAGCGCCTTATTAGTAGCGCCGGTCCCCGCGCTAGTGAGAGGCCCAAAACCCGCGCTGCTGCTAGGCTTTTCCCTACTAGTGCCTCCCCGCATCTTGCACACGCACCCCCTGCATCTCGCACAGCTCGTCGGGGCGGAGGCCGCGCTCTCCTACTGCCCGCCTTCCTCCAGGTCACAGCACCGCCCCTCCCCTCCTGCTCCTTGCTAGTTCTCATCGCCGGGATTCACGGCAACCCCACACCAGCATCTTGTTTCCGTGCTCGCCGTCGCGCTTGAAATGGATGTAGCGAAAACTTCACAGGTAGTAGCAAAATCCAACTATGGTTGCAACAAATCATCATCGTCGCCGTCGCGAGGTCGTAGCTCTGCTTTGATGGAGGTAGCAAAATACTTCGCCGGTAGTACCAAAAAACAACTATGGTTGCAGCAAAAATCGTCATCGCCGGTGCCCCACGACCATTCTCTGCCTATATAAAAAAAGAAGTCGGTTGTAGCAAACAACAGAGCTGGTTGCAGCTTTTCGCCGTCGTCCATGGCTTCCATCGTCTATGGTTGAAACTTTTTTTGCCGCCGGTTGAAGCTTTTCTGTAGCCGATTGCAACAAAATTAAATGCCAGTTCCAGTTCGCGCTCTGCCCGGTTCCAGCAAAACAGTGATGGTTCCAGCTCCGGTGATGGGCGGTTGCAGCAAAAAAGGATGCCGCTTCCAGCTCCCAATCCAGCCGCTTCCAGCAAAAAAACTGAGCAGAGTAGCATGCTCCCTCAGGAGGAGAAGGAGGTGTGGAGGTCTGGAGGAGGAACAGTGAGAGGGAGGGGGAGTCTTGCGGCGGTGGATCTCATCAGGCGCGCGCGCATGGTGGAGGGTGCCGCGGTCGTGACCGGAGACATGTGTGCTGGTTGTGCGGGCGAGGGTTGGTGCCTGGTGGTGTGGGTGCCCCCGGCGTCCATGTTGTGGGGAAGAAGATGGGGAAAAGAACGATTGGAAGCAGTGCTCTCGTTGCCTCGTTTTTTTGTAAGGGATGCTCCCATGCCAATCACATGATCGATAGCGATCGCAGGGCCGCGCGCATTCGGAGAAATGTTTCTGCCTGGGCGCCGTCTGGAAATGTTTACCTTTTTAGGGCTACTAGCACATATGCCCGTGCGTTGCAACGGGAGATTTTTTTGCGAGAAGCATCGGAAGATGTGTCCATTAAAACGGTCTCCACAGCGGTGGGGCGACAAAGCGAGGAGTTGCGGTGTTCTCATGGGTCATGTTTGGCCTGCGAGATCTTGATAGTGATGGGGTTGGTCGGTGTGGTGGACACCACTCAACTCGTGCCTTTTTTCCCTCTGGGTTCGCCTCCGTGTCTAGGTTATGGTTGCCTCCTCATTTTGTGGCTGCACGGTTGAAATATCATGGATGTCGCCTAGAAGGGGGGGGGGGTGAATAGGCGCTTTAAAATAATTACGGTTTAGGATTGAACAAATGCGGAATAAACCTAGAAGTTAATTTATCAAGCACAAAACCTACAACAACTAGGCTCACCTATGTGCACCAACAACTTATGCTAAGCAAGATAAACAAATAGGTGATAGCAACATATATGACAAGAAACAATATGGCTATCAAAAAGTAAAGTGCATAAGTAAAGGCTCGGGTACGAGATAACCGAGGCACACGGAGACGATGATTTATCCCTAAGTTCACACTAGCAGATGCTAATCTCTGTTTGGAGTGGTGTGGAGGTACAATGCTCCCCAAGAAGACACTAGGGCCACCGTAATCTCCTCACGCCCTCGCACAATGCAAGATGTCGTGATTCCACTAAGGGACCCTTGCGGGCGATCACCGAACCCGTACACTTTGGCAACCCTTGGGGCCGGTCACCGGTACCCGTCAAATTGCTCGGGGCGATCTTCATGACCTAATTGGAGACCCCGACGCTTCCCCGGAGCTTTACACCACAATGATTGAGCTCTGAACACCACCAACTGTCTAGGGCGCCCAAGCACCAAAGAGGAACAAGCTCAAGGGTACCAAGCACCCAAGAGTAATATGCTTCTCAACTTGAAACTTCCATGTATCACCGTGAAGAACTCAAACCAATGCATCAAATGCAATGGCAAGGGCACATGGAGTGCCCAAGTCCTTCTCTCCCAAATGCCACCAAAGCAACTAATGCTAGGGAGGAAAATGAGAGGAAGAACAAGAAGGAGAACACCAAGAACTCCAAGATCTAGATCCAAGGGGTTCCCCTCACATAGAGGAGAAAGTGATTGGTGGAAATGTGGATCTAGATCTCCTCTCTCCTTTCCCCCCAAATTAGCAAGAACCCATGGAGGGATTGAGAGATAGCAAGCTCGAAGGAGGTCAACAATGGGGGAAGAACATGAGCTCAAAGGATAATGGTCATTGGGGAAGAAGACCCCCTTTTATAGGTGGGAAAAAAAATCCAACCATTATGCTCACAGCCCACACAGAGCGGTACTACAGCTCATGGGAGCGGTGCTACCGCTAGGGCAGTGGAAGCCCTTTGAAAAACAACAGCGAGGAGGCAAAAGGCCGGTAGAACCGCCGAAGCGGTACTGCCGCTCGTCCTCACGGTACTAGCGCTAAGGGTAGCGGTACTACTGCTTGCGTTAGGATGATTTGTGCACTACTTAGAATATTTGCATTAGGATGCCAAGTGCACAAAATAGGATCATCACTCCCCAAAAATCTATAGAAACTCACAACAAGTGCAAGTGAGCATGTAGGAAACAAAGCCTAGCACTTGCAACAAACAAATGGTTGAGCAACATATAAAAGAGGCAACTTAAGAGTAGGCTCAACCGAAATGATGTGTGTGAGTCATGGCAAAGCACTTGAGAAGACTAATGTAAGGCTGATCATTAAGCATCAACATAGTCTTGAATAGTGGAGATACAAGGTGCATGACATGTCCTTCCCACACACACCAAGCAAATGGGTTCACAAGCAAACTATATATGCAAAATGAATAACTAACACTTGTGACAACCCATGGTGAAGAAAGAAAATGATAGCTTTGTCAAGAGGAGGGATACCAATCGAAATGGCAAAAGCCTCATCAAGACAAGCAAGAGAAAACATATCTTCACCACAACAGAGTGCATCAAAATGCAACGATATAAGATCCGTACTCAAGATAAATCCTTTCACATAACCACCAAGCAAAGGTGGACATGAAAGAATAAGGATATCAACTATAGATGTAACTTCTCTCAAGTGTATAAGATTCTAGGTAGATGAAGATCATGATGATATCAATACACAAAGAAGGATGTACACACGAAATAGTTACAAAAAGAAAGAATAAGATATCCACAAGGAAGTCATAAATATTACCAATAAGATATTTGCTTGAAAGCATAGCACATGGCTAGATATGGTCTTATTGTATATAAATGAATTCCAACCACACGAGCATCAAAGACATCACACCTAGCAACAAGAGACCATTGTTGGGATGCTTTGAGAAAGGAAACAAGTATCAAACGAAATAATGAATTACATGCCATGATACGACCTACACAAGGTTGATGCAAGAAGTGTGTGCATGAAGTAGATGATGATACTTGTTACCGAGATAGCATTGGAAGGATGTAGTAGATACCAATTGAAGGTAGATAGTAGTTCATTGAACATCCTAGCTTGACTCCAATAAGCACATGGTGGCACCACCTTCCTCTTGAATGAGCTGAGCATCCAATGCATCTCTAGTTGTTCCTAGAACAACACCACAATCAAAATGATACCCAAACTCAATGGAACGAAAGAGTTAGCAAACCAACAATACATATGAAAAACTCCACATAAATATGTGCATATAGATATGAAATAGAATTTCATGCACATCTTTGCCAATTAGAGACTTGGTGGAGTTTCCCTTATATATTGGGTCAAAGAAAGAAAGCATGCCAAAGAAACTACATGAATTTAATATGCATGATCAAGACTTTCAAGAACCGATACCAATTGTCAAAGAAATACCAAGTGAAGAAAGGATACCAAATGAATAAATCATCACTTGGAGGATATCACTTGAAAGATTCATCAAGGAATGAGATATCCATTAAAACACACAAAGGGAGAGATATCGAACTCCCAAAAGAGAGGATGGTTCCAAACAAACCAAGCCCTCTACTAAGTTTCATAATGGCCCAAAGTACCAAAAAGAAACGGCTTGCCTTCCACCAACACACACTTGATAAGGATGACAAGATGAGAGTTTTATAGAAAATAGGATAGCTCCCCTAAGAGTAGTGCATTATAGAGAATTTGCATTTGAATACAAAATGCACAAGGTGGTGATACGTCTCCAACATATCTATAATTTATGAAGTATTCATGCTCTTATTTTATCATTCTTGGATGTTTTACAATCATTTTATAGAAACTTTATATCATTTTCTGGGACTAACCTATTGACCTAGTGCCCAGTGCCAGTTGCTATTTTTTGCTTGTTTTTTACATCGTAGGAAATAAATACCAAACAGAGTCCAAATGCAACGAAACTTCAGAGAGATTTTTTGTGTACCAGAAGACCAACAGTGGGCCAAACAAGCACCTAGGGGGAGCCTCGAGGGGGCACAACCCACCAGGGCGCACCTGGGGGCCCAGGCGCGCCCAGGTGGGTTGTGCCCACCTCGGTGGCCTCCCGCACCCCCTCTTTACCCTATAAATTCACAAATATTCCAAAACACTTCGGGGTTAACCTAGATCAGAAGTTCCGCCGCCGCAAGGCTCTGTAGCCACCGAAAACCAATGTAGACCCTTTCCGGCACCCTACCGGAGGGGGAATCATCTCCGGTGGCCATCTTCATCATCCTGGCGGCCACCATGATGAGGAGGGAGTAGTCCACCCTCGGGGCTGAGGGTTTGTACCAGTAGCTATGCATTTAATCTCTCTCTCTCTCTCTCTCCCTCTCTCTCTCTCTATCGTGTTCTTGAGATGTCACATTCTTGATGTATCGCGGGCCTTTTTGATATGGTCGGTTCATATGGTGTTTTCCCCTCTCTATCTTGTTGTGATGAATTGAGTTTCGTCCTTTGAGATTTCGTTGTTATCGGATTGAATACTTTTATGGATTTGAGAACACTTGATATATTCTTGCAATTGAATACTCATGGTGACAATGGGGTATCATATTGATTCACTTGATATATGTTTTGGCACTCAACTCGCGGATTCCCGAGGTAACATTGGGGTAATCTATGCATAGGGGTTGATGCACGTTCTTGTCTTTGTTTCACCGGTAGAAATCTTGGGGCACTCTTTGAAGTTCTTTGTGTTGGATTGAGTATTATGAATATGAATTTTCTTTGGTGTTATTTTAGTATGGACTCTAGGATAGATTGAACAGAAAGAATAGCTTTGTGTTATTTTAGTACGAACTCTTGAATAGATCGAACGAAAAGAATAGCTTTGAGGTGGTTTCGTACCCTACAAACAATTTATTCTTATGTTCTCCGCTAGATAGGAACTTTGGAGTGGTTCTTCACCGCACTTTGAGGGGTGGTTATATGATCCAATTATATTAGCACTGTTGAGAGATTGCACTAGTGAAAGTACGGACCCTAGGCCTCATTTTCAAGCATTGCAATACCGTTTTTGTGCCCATTTACTATTTGCTACCTTGCTGTTTTTATTTTTTCAGATTATAAAAATATATTTCTACCATAAATGTTACACTTTTATCACCATCTCTTCGCCGAACTAGTGCACCTATACAATTTGCCATTGTATTGGGTGTGTTGGGGACACAAGAGATTTTTCTCGTATTTGGTTGCATGGTTGTTTGAGAGAGACCATCTTCATCCTACACCTCTCACAGATTGAAAAACCTTAGGTCATCCACTTGAGGGAAAATTGCTACTGTCCTACAAAACTCTTCGCTTGGAGGCCCAACACGAGTCTACAAGAATAAAGTTGCGTAGTAGACATCAGGTGGGATCACCACTTTCACTATATCTAGAAAACACAAGATAAGTTCAAGAAGTTAACAAGATCCACAAGTGGTATGGAAGACAACGGGAGTTGACACAATCCTTGGCAAGAGATAAGGCAAATAAAAGCAAAAACCAATGTAAAGATGATCAATAATTTCTACCACACATAAGTGAGTCGTACCAATTGTCAAAAGACAAGAAGTATTTGGAAATAATTCCCGGTGGTAGATAGAAATAGGGGTGGGCGTTCGGTATAAGCCGAATTTCCGGTTTCTACCGTTCGGTTTTTATTCAAATTCGGTTTGCAAAACTAGAAACCGAAAATGCCAACATAAATCAGAAAACTGAAAATTCGGTTAACCGACTGATTCGGTACGGTATTTGGTTAATACCGATCGTACCTTTTCTTTAAATACTATAGTCAGAGTACCCTCTAATATAGCCGCAAGTCTCGACGTTTTCTCAGCAGCCAGGCGATGTGGGACTAAAGTCTTGCTGGCCGGATGCTCGCACACACACTGCTTTTTTAGCGAAGAGTTACATGGGCTGGGAGATGCTATGCACAAGAAAATTGGGCCTTCATAGTACCACGTACGTGTGGTCAGCCCAAGCGAGTACGACCACACGTGATTGCGGGACTTGCGAACGGCTGTAGCCTGGCTACGTGGGCACCAAGAAGCCAGGCTTTGTGCTGTTCTTCGAGGTTGTTTTGGTGATTCGGTATTAAACCGAACCTGCCGAATTTAATTTGGTTACAACTAGAAACCGAAATTCCTGTAGCAGCAAGAAAAACCGAAAATTCTGTTTTTCGGTATCGGCTTCGGTTCGGTCTTCGGTTCGTCGGTTTTTATGCCCACCCCTAGATAGCAAGGATATCCAACATCATATTCACACCAAACACAAGCAAATTCCAACTTGTAGAGCTATAGCATGCCACATAAGAACAAGACAATTTACAATATCAATTCTAGGTGACAATATCTCAAATGTACACATTTTCTAGGTTTGTAATATGCACATAACACATTACTCCCCCATAATGTGATACCAAAGAAACCTTAACAAGAGGCAATAAGGATCCAACAAGAGATAATTAATGGATTATTTAGAATTTGAATTTCTCATGAGATGACATACCACATAGCGACTAGATAATTTTGTATATCAATACTAGATGGTATTCTCATGTACACACATTTATAGGTTTGTGAGGTGCACAAAGCACATCACTCCCCCAAAATGAGATGTTCCATTAATTTCTCACAAGAGCCAACAAACATACAAACAAGATGCACAAAGGCTCAACACACGACACACTGATACGTCTCCGTCGTATCTATAATTTTTGATTGTTTCATGCCAATATTATACAACTTTCACATATTCTTGGCAACTTTTTATATGATTTATTGGACTAACCTATTGATCCAGTGTCCAGTGCCAGTTCCTGTTTTTTGCATCTTTTTTGTATCTCAGAAAATCTATATCAAACAAAGTCCAAATGCAATAAATTTTTATGGAGAATTATTTTGGAATATATGTGAATTTTGGGAGTTGGAATCACCACAAACGGAGGCCCACACAGCCCACCAGACACCAGGGCGCGTCAGAGGAGCCTGGCTCATGGTTGTGGGTTGTGCTCACCTCGTATGTCGGTTGGAGCTCTACTTCGGGCGCAAGGAAGCTTATATTCGGAAAAAATTGTGTTAAAATCTCAGCTCAATCGGAGTTACGGATCTCCCAGAATATAAGAAACGGTTTTCGGCCAGATCTGGGGAACGGGAAACATAAGAGAATAGAGAGGGAGATCCAATCTCGGAGGGGCTACCGCCCCTCCGCCGCCATGGAGGCCATGGACCAGAGGGGGAACTCTCCTCCCATCTTTGGGGGAGGCCAAGGAAGAAGAAGAAGGAGGGGGCTCTCTCCCCCTCTCTCCCGGTGGCGCCGGAGTGCCGCTGGGGCAAGGATCGTGACGACGATCTACGTCAACAATCTTGCTACCGTCAACACCAACTCTCTCCCCCTCTATGCAGCGGTGTAACACCCCTTCTCCCCGTTGTAATCTCTACTTAAACATGGTGCTCAACTCCATATATTATTTCCCAATGATCTATGGTTATCCTATGATGTTTGAGTAGATCCGTTTTGTCCTATGGGTTAATCATGATCTTGGTTGGTATGATTGTATATTTTATTTATGGTGCTGTCCTACGGTGCCCTCCGTCTCGCACAAATGTGAGGGTCCCCCACTGTAGGGTGTTCCAATATGTTCTTGATTCGCTTATGGTGGGTTGCAAGAGTGACAGAAGCTTAAACCCGAGTAGGTGGGTTATGGCGTTTGGGAGTAAAGAGGACTTGATACTTAATGCTATGGTTGGGTTTCACGACCTTAATGATCTTTAGTAGTTACGGATGCTTGCTAGATTTCCAATCATAAGTGCATATGATCCAAGTAGAGAAAGTATGTTAGCTCATGCCTCTCCCTCATATAAAATTACAAGAATGATTACCGGTACTTATTATCGATTGCCTAGGGACAAATGACTTTCTTGTTGACAAACGCTATCCACTTTTATTACCTTGCAATTTATTCATAGTTTTATTCTCGCAAAATACTCTTATTTTTATTCTTGCAAAATAGTTTCATACTTGTTCTAGGTAAAGCAAACGTCAAGTGTGCGTAGAGTTGTATCGGTGGTCGATAGTACTTGAGGGAATATTTGTTTTGCCTTTAGCTCCTCGTTGGGTTCGACACTCTTATTTATCGAAGAAGGCTACAAACAATCCCCTACACTTGTGGGTTATCAAGACCTTTTTCTGGCGTCGTTGCCGGGGAGCAATAGCGTGGGGTGAATATTCTCGTCTGTGCTTGTTTGCTTTGTCACTAAGTAGTTTTTATTTCCTGTTCTAAGTTGTTCTCTATCTTTAGTTATGGATATGGAACACAAAACACCAAAAACATTAGTTGTACTTGCTACTCATGGAGATGGGGAACCTCCTAAAACCCTTGATGCTCGTTATGTGAAAAATATTATGCATTACTTTGATAATCCTGAGAAAACCCCATTCAACTTGATAATGGGAGTAACGTTGGATCAACATGAATACTTTAGGGATTATCGCTTGACACAAAAAGGGAAACTTTTATGGGATCAAATTTATATGTTGCATTGGTATGCTCAGGATTTATGCTTGAGATATGATTTTACTTGTTGCTCTAGGATGAATGCTCCACATCTTCCCTTTTCATGCAAATTTAATGATAATGAAACCTTAGCTTCTTATGCCAATGGTAGATATGATTGTTATGATGTGGAACGAATAGAAGAATTTGTTGCTTTTAAGGGTGCTTATGAAATAGAATCTTTGTTTCTAAAGTATGAAGCTTTTGATGATGATGTTTATAAACCTAAAAAATTTGCCATCCTTAAATATTGCTATGATAACTATAAATTCAATTCCGATATTGATGCATTTATTGAGAAAGTCTCCGCTGTCCAAGAAGAGACTAATATTTTGCAGGAGTCTATGGAAGAAGGAATTGATGAAACTGTGAGCTCATTGGATGAAAAAGATGATGAGGAGAGCGAAGAACAAATGGAGGAAGAGCGGATTGATCACCCATGCCCACCTTCTAATGAGAGTTACTCTTCAACTCATACATTTTTTAATTTCCCTTCATGCTTACTAAAGGATGAATGTTATGATAATTGCTATGATCCTATTGATTTGTTTGAAATATCCCTTTTTGATGAAATTGATGCTTACTATTCTTGTGGCCAAGATGCCAATATGAATTATGCTTGCGGAAATGAAATTGCTATAGCTCCTTATGTTGAGAAAGAAATTGTTGCTATTGCACCCACACATGATAGTCCTATTACCTTTTTGAATTCTCCAAACTACACTATATCGGAGAAGTTTGCACTTATTAAGGATTACATTCATGGGTTGCCTTTTACCGTTGCACATGATAATTTTGATGAATGTAATATGCATGTGCTTGCTGCTCCTACTTGCAATTATTATGAGAGAGGAACTACATCTCCGCTTATCTATGTTTCCAACACGATAAAATTGCAAGAAACTGCTTATACTATGCATTGGCCTTTACTTGATGTGCATGAATTGTTCTTGTATGACATGCCTATGCATAGGAAGAGAGTTAGACTTCGTTGTTACATGACACGCATCACTTTGTGCTCACTACTAAATTCCATATCATTGCTAATTAAAATTGGCTTTGATATACCTTGGGATCCGGGTGGATTCATTACTTGAGCACTATATGCCTAGCTTAATGGCTTTAAAGAAAGCTCTGCCAGGGAGACAACCCAGAAGTTTTAGAGAGTCATTTATTTATGTTGAGTGCTTTTCTAAAGTTTAAAAACAGAAAAAAATATAGAGGGGAACCTAAAACTTCACAAAATGAAAAGTGAAAGTGAGAGGGACAAACATTGTGAAAGTAGGAGCTAGCCTTGAACTTTGTTCATGCCCATGGAAACTTTGTGAATCTTAATTACAGAAACCTTTCAACAAAAATAATTATCCCCTTGTACAAATCCATTGTATTATAAAAATAATGTGCCAAGGTTTGCCTTTAGGACGATTAGATTGCTTGTTGGTTTGTGCGGTGCAGAAACAGAAATTTTGACTGTAGCGTGTGAATTTTCCTTTTTTACTGGAACGTCAAACATTTCTGAAACTTTTTGAAAAGTCTTGATATACAAATTGTTTATTTTTCATATTTTTCAGAATTTTTGGAGTACCAGAAGTATGGTAGATGTTCAGATTGCTACAGATTGTCCTGTTTAAGACATATTCTGTTTTTGATGCATTGTTTTGCTTGTTTTGATGAAACTATCGATGTTTATCGGTGGTATAAGCCATGGTAAAGTTATATTACAGTAGCAACAATGCAAAAACAAAATATCAATTGGTTTGCAACAGTACTTAGAGTAGTGATTTGCTTTATTATACTAACGGATCTTACCGAGCTTTCTGTTGTGTTTTGTGTGGGTGAAGTGATCAAAGATCGAGGAGGTATCGATATGCGGAGAATGAGGAGAGGCAAGAGCCCAAGGCACCCCAAGTAAATATTCAAGCAGACTCAAGCGTCTAATCTTGGGTATGCCCCGGAAGGCATCCCATCTTTCTTCAACAAGTATCGGTATGTTTTCGTCTTTGTTTCGTTCATGTGATATGTGCAAATCTTGGAGCGTCTTTTGTGTTTGTTTTTCACTTTTATTTTTTGCACCATGCTGGTATGAGATAGTCCATGGTTGATTTATAGAATACTCATTGCACTTCACTTGTATATTTTGAGTGTGGCTTTATAGAATGCTTCATGTGCTTCACTTATATCATTTGAAGTTTGGATTGCCTGATTCTATTCACATAAAAAACCGTTGTTTGTAGAATGCTATTTTGCTTCACTTATACTTATTAGAGCATGGTCTTTTATAGAAATAATTAAACTCGCGTGCTTCACTTATATCTATTTAGAGAGTCAAAAGGAATTGGTCAATTGCATGGTTAGTCATAAAATCCTACATAAAACTTATGGATCACCGAATATGATATGTTTGATTCCTTGCAATAATTTTGCGATATAGAGATGATAATATGTGGGAGGTACTAGTAAACGGTTGTGGTTAGTAGGAATATTGATGTTAATGTTTGTGATTCTCGAAGCATGCACATATAGTCTCGCGTTATGCTATGAAGTTGGAGCATGATTTATTATTGATTGTCTTCCTTATGAGTGGCGGTCGGGGACAAGCGATGGTCTTTTCCTACCAATCTATCCCCCTAGGGGCATGCGTAGTAGTACTTTGCTTCGAGGGCTAATAAACTTTTGCAATAAGTATATGAGTTCTTTATGACTAATGTGAGTCCATGTAATATACACACCCTTACCTTTTCGCAATTTGCTAGCCTCTACGATACCGTGCATTGCCCTTTCTCACCTCGAGATGTGGTGCAAACTTCGCCGGTGCATCCAAACCCCGTGATATGATACGCTCTATCACACATAAGACTTATTATATCTTCCTCAAAACAACCACCATACCTACCTATTATGGTTTTTCCATGGCCATTCCGAGATATATTGCCATGCAACTTCCACAGCTTCCGTTTGATGACTTGAGCATTCATTGTCATATTGCTTTGCATCATCATATAGCTGACATTGTAGTTGTGGCTCAGCCACCATTCATCATTTTCATACATGTTACGCTAGATCATTGCACATCCTGGTATTGCCAGAGGCATTCATATAAAGTCATACTTTTTCATAGGTATCGAGTTATAGTTTTTATTTCTTTTGAGTTATAAGTAAATAGAAGTGTGATGATCATCATTATTCATTTTTAGAGCAGTGCCCCAGTGAGGAAAGGATGATGGAGACTATGATTCCCCCACAAGTCGAGATGAGACTCCGGACAATGAGAGAAAAAAAGAAAAAAGAAAAAGAAAAAAAAGAAAAATAAATAAATAAATAAATAAAGAGAGAAGGGGCATTGTTAGTATCCTTTACCACACTTGTGCTTCAAAGTAGCACCATGTTTTTCATATGGAGAGTCTCCTATGTTTGTCACTTTCAAAGTAGCACCATGTTTTTCAAAGTAGCACACCCACTTAGTTTTCATATTGAGCTTAGCTCTTAGTGCATTCGTTTCATGGCAATCCCTACTCCTTGCATCGATATAAATTGATGGGCATCTCCATAGCCCGTTGGTTAGCCGCGTCGATGTGAGACTTTCTTACTTTTTGTCTTCTTTATATTTACCCCTATCATTATACTCTATTCCACCCGTAGTGCTATATCCATGGCGTGAGAGTTGAAAAAGCCGAAGCGCGTTAAAAAGTATGAACCAATTGCTCGACTTGTCACTGGGGTTGTGCATGATAAATACTTTGTGTTAAGAAGACAGAGCATGACAAGACTATATGGTTTTATAGGGATAGCTTTCTTTAGCATTGATATTTTGAAAGACATGATTGTTTGTTGGGATGCCTGAGTATTGATGTCTTTATGTCAAATTATAGACTATTGCTTTGAATCACTTATGTCTTAGTATTCATGCCATGACTAGACATATGATCAAGTTTATGTTAGGTAGCATTCCACATCAAAAATTATCTTTTTTATCATTTACCTACTCGAGGACGACCAGGAATTAAGCTTGGGGATGCTGATACGTCTCCACCGTAATCTATAATTTTAGATTGTTTCATGCCAATAGTATACAACTTTCACATATTTTTGGCAACTTTTTATATTATTTATTGGACTAACCTATTGATCGAGTGCCCAGTGCCAGTTCCTGTTTTTTGCATGTTTTTTGTATCGCAGAAAATCCATATCAAACGAAGTCCAAATGCAATGAAATTTACGGAGAATTATTTTGGAATATAAGTGAATTTTAGCAGTTGGAATCACCGCAAATGGAGGCCCACACAACCCACAAGACACCAGGGCGTGACAGAGGAGCCTGGTTCGTGGTGGTGGGTTGTGCTCACCTCGTATGTTGGTTGGAGCTCTACTTCAGGCGCAAGGAAGCTTATATCCGGAAAAAAAATGCGTTAAAATCTTAGTGCAATCGGAGTTACGGATCTCCCGGAATATAAGAAATGGTTTTCATCCAGATCTGGGGAACGGGAAATAGAAGAGAACAGAGAGGGAGATCCAATCTCGGAGGGGCTCCCGCCCCTCCGCCGCCATGGAGGCCATGACCAGAGGGGGAACTCTCCTCCCATCTAGGGGGGAGGCCAAGGAAGAATAAGAAGGAGGGGGTGATAACCCACAAGTATAGGGGATCGCAATAGTTTTCGAAGGTAGAGTATTCAACCCAAATTTATTGATTCGACACAAGGGGAGCCAAAGAATATTCTCAAGTATTAGCAGTTGATTTGTCAATTCAACCACACCTGGAAGACTTAATATCTGCAGCAAAGTATTTAGTAGCAAAGTAATATGGAAGTAATGGTAACGGTGGCAAAAGTAACAGTAGCAGTTTTGTGGTAATCGTAATAGTGGCAACGAAAAAGTAACTAAGCAAAGATCAATATGTGAAAAGCTCGTAGGCATTGGATCAGTGATGGATAATTATGTCGGATGCGATTCTTCATGCAACGGTTATAAATAGGGTGACACATAACTAGCTCCAATTCATCAATGTAATGTAGGCATGTATTCCGAATATAGTCATACGTGCTTATGGAAAAGAACTTGCATGACATCTTTTGTCCTACCCTCCCGTGGCAGCGGGGTCCTATTGGTAGCTAACGAATATTAAGGCCTCTTTTTAATAGAGTACTAGACCAAAGCATTGACACTTAGTGAATACATGAACTCCTCAAACTATGGTCATCACCGGGAGTGGTCCCGATTATTGTCACTTCGGGGTTGCCAGATCATAACACATAGTAGGTTACTATTGACTTGCAAGATAGGATCAAGAACTCACATATATTCATGAAAACATAATAGGTTCAGATCTTAACTCATGGCACTCGGGCCCTAGTGACAAGCATTAAGCATAGCAAAGTCATAGCAACATCAATCTCAGAACATAATGGATACTAGGGATCAAACCCTAACAAAACTAACTGTTGACGCTAAAAAATGGCATGATCGCAAAGAGTGACTTAAGTCTATAATGGAATGAGGTTAAAATTATGAGTTTATGTCACCATTTGATGGCCCTCGTCAAGATGATCGAAATAAATATGAAGATGGACCAAAAAGGAGGTCAAGTGCAAAAGATATGACAATTTCGGAGATACCCGTGTTGACACCTGATTAAAGAATGGCATGAAACCTAATTAAGAAGACCTTGGATGGAAAAAGTTACAACTGCAAAGTTCTTCGTCTCGTCGAAACGGACGGTTTTGATATAAAGATCGTCCCCAGCCGAGGTCGTATGCAAAAGTTATAGGCAAACCCGTGCGCTGCATCAATGTTGGCCGGATCATCCGGGCCGGGGTCCGGATCATCCGGGTAATTGAAGCACTAAGATTCCAGAAGGTTGGAGCTGAAGACGGATGATCTGGGTCAACTCCCGGATGATCCGGGTAAAGGCCGGACAATCCGGGCAATCGTCCGGACGTCCGGACAAGTTTTTCTGCTGCAGACTTTATAAAATGGCCCGAAAACCCCTCAAGATGGCCTCAGATCAAAACATGTTCAACATGAAAGTTGTGCGTCTCGTCGAGATGGTTGATTTTGGTATAAGAAACATTCAAATCCGAGGTCGTATGCAGATTATAGAGCCAAAACAGTAAGCTGCTATTAGAAAACTGGGCTAGGCCGGATCATCCGGGCCTTGAGCCGGACATCCGGGCCGGAGGTCGTGAGAAGTCCGAATTTGGCTAGATTTTGATGATTTGGACGACAAGGCAAGTTCTTTTCTTGTACGGGAAGTCCATCCGCCTCTTATATAGACGAGAGGTGATGGCCGATTGAACAACACACAATCGAACAAATCTATCTACATCTTTTACCTTTACTTTTCCTTCTCCCTTGTTCTTCTTCTTCCTCGTTCTTCGCTTGTTCTTCTTCATTGCAGGGCGGCGAACCTTGAGGCCCTAGGGGCGATCAGGTCGACCTAAGGCAGCCCATAGCCACCACGCGCCCTGACGGGGTCCCTCCCGGGCGTGTGAAGTTTCAGGTCCTCAAAAGCACCCACCGGATTGCCTGCGTACCGCGCTTCCGGACGGGTCTCCTTCGACGTGAGCTGCGGTGCATCACCCTCGTCGTTGGAGGTACACGGTGACGTGTTCGTGTGCGAACACACTTTTTGGCGACTCCGCTGGGGATCGAAGCTTCAAACGGTCTCCGGTCCGTTCTTGCTACGAAGAGATCGTCATCTAGGGTTTGCAATCTACAAAGATAATATGAATACCCAATTCTCATATGTAGATGCAAATAATGCATATGTTGTTGCTAGATCATCTAATGAGCATAATGTATCGGCTAGCCCTAGCTTTATCAATCATGTATCTAATTATGTGCAAGGGCCGATGAACAAAATCACCATGATTCTACTTCATATAATTTTAGCAACATGCAGCATATGTATCCCAACTCTCAAGCATCGGCAACCGCACAAATTTATATGCCGATGAATAACATGATGAGTTCGGTTAATCAAGTTGAGACACCCTATGTAGGAACTTCCAATGGTATGCAACAAAGTGTTTCAAGTTTTTATTCATCAGCAAATAACTTGCAGTAAATTAATCCAAACGTGCCGGTGGATAGGGGAATTGGCCATGTTACTACTAGTTATTTGGCCAATTACCCTCAAACATCATATGCTACACCTAATGCTACTAATTTTTTGGCACCATACGCAACTGTTGATGTCCATAATTCGGCTCCGCACCTTCATGGTCATGGCCGAATAAGTGAAACTTCTGCAGGAGCACAAATGCCTTCACCTACTACCGTGGCATATCATGTCCCCCCTACACAATTACAGAATTTCGGCAACATCTCATTGCCGAAAGAGTCTAAAAGCATAGGGGGGCAACCATATCCAGACTGGGTAATTGAGAACAAGCTTACATTCTCTTGGGATTTATGCAACTCTATTCGCCAGGAACTAATAGATGGCGGGAAGCCTCATGATTTTACTGCTGTAAAAGCTAGAGTTGTGCAAATAATGCAGTCGCCTAGTGCTGTACCATCCAGTGTACCACCTAAACAATCGCAAAGTTTTGGCTCCTCATTGCCGAAAGAGTCTCAAAGTATTGGGGGGCAATCTCATGACGAGTGGATGGAAATTGAGATGAAAAAGTTTAAAGCCCGCCAAACCGAGATGTGGGCTAAAATTAGACGAGACCGAGAAGCCTTGCAAATTCAAAAAGATAAAGTTATTGATTCAGGTAATAAAGAAAACCCGGTTATTAGAAAAGCCGAATCAAGTAGTATATATTATGAGTCCATCAAATCCAAAGAGGCAAGCATTATTGAGAAAGGGCATGGAAAGCATAGCAAAACAACCATACTTGATTTTTCCGAAGTCATTGGAACCTACTTCCTGCCCTATGAGTTCCGTTTCATAGAAATTGACAAGCCTCAAGGACAAGAACAAGTAGCCAAACAAAGTTCGGCTGACATGGATCTTCAAAGCAATGATGCACGGAATCAAGAAAAAGATGATGACAAGGTGTTGGGGAGCCACCCAAAGACGGAGCAAGATGTTCTTCAAGTCGCACCACTATCATGCTCTCCCAACATATTTGAAGAGGTATGGTTGTCAAGTAATTTACCTATTTTTAGATTTGGTCACAACTTTGTTGTTGATGCATCTATTAGACAAATCCTCACAAGTAATTTTGGAAGACCAATGAAGAAGGGTAATTTACTTGTTAGCAATAAATTTTTTATTGAGCATATCGGTCAACCCATTGCGCCATTTATAAAGACCGATAATGACTTGTTGTTGCAGCCAAAGTTTTTCCCATTGCTTTATTTAAAATTCATATCTAATTGGGTTGCTTTGCTTGCTTCATACTTGGCTTACGCATGGCCTCAATTGAGACATGTATGTTCTAACTACTTTGATTTCAGAAATTTAAAGCCAAGGTTATACTCTGTTGAGAAAACCGATGATGGCATAATTTCCTTTTCAAAGACATTGGAGATAGAGTGCAAAACACAATGCATAGCCGAATGGGGTAATGCAAAATCTGAACCATTCGTTTGCTTAACTTCAAAGCCGTTCACACAGCAAGATCGGCTAGAAAACAAGAAGTATACCTTCAACTCAAGCATGTGTGATCAAATATTTGATTTGTTGCTGAAAAATAATTACATTACAATTCTTGATCACCATGTTAAGCCATCAATCCAAGGACGAGTGTATTGTAACATGCATGATTCGTCCAATCATAATTTTGAGGATTGCAACATGTTTCGTCAAATAGTTAAATCCGCCATTGAAAAAGGACGATTGAAGTTTGTTGAAACACCAAGAGATGACCAGTCTATTCCGATTGGTCCCAATGGCAAAAAGTTTTTGCATCGGCTGCTTCAAGCTGATCCATTTAAAGAGAATGTAAAAGCTGCAGGTGATGGGATCAAGCTTTCAAGTAAAGAAGTTGTTGAAGAGCATAACAAGCATAATCTTGAGGGCGAGAGTTCCATCGAAGCTACAATGGAGATGCCAAGGACTGGGGGGCAGCAAGCAAATCTAATGATCGATGAAAGCAAATCAAAAGAAAACAAAGGCCGGAATAAGCGCAAGTGTAAGAGATCAAAAATCACCTTCGCTGAACTATTGGATAAATATCAAAAGAAGAGTGAAGAGAAGAATGCTTATCGGCCAAATCATGCAAAGAAACCAAGATCACCCCCAAGGCGCAAATATGAGGATTGGTATTGGCAAAGTGATAGTTTTAATGCAACATATTCATATCCTTATTTTTGGCTGCCAATGCCAATGCTGTGGATGCCTCCCTATGCTCATATAGATACATATTCATCATGGGGTAGGTGTGATACAAGGGCACATTCTCCATCTTATTCTAGACCATCTCACCAATACTATGTAGCTCCAAGGAGATCAACATTTGAACAATCATGCGTCAAAGACCGTTTCAATCATAAGGAATCGGTCCAGAGCTCAAGGAAGAAGAAAGAGGTGGTAAAGCAAGTTTACCGCGTGAAAAGAGATGGTCGTAAGTGTGCTGCTTCAGATTTGATCTTAAATAACAAAGAGCCAATTAAAGTGTTGACATTGGCTACAAAAGGCAAAAAAGTGAAGCAATCATTTGATAAAAATCAGAGTGCCAAATCCGAAGAAAAGAAGTTGAGGGTGCACAAGGCCCAAAAAGAGTTACCATTGGTTGAAACAAAATCACAGTCGAGTTGCTCACTCGGCTTATCGTATTGGCAAAAGAAGGAGTTACAAAAGCTTAGTGCACAAGAACTTGAAGAAAGGAACATGGCATGGGTTCCCAAAGGAAGTACTCAAAATAAGAATTATGTGCAAGTTTCCATTACAAGGAGTGCGGCAAAGGTGAAGAAGGAAAATAGTGAAAACTATGAAGGACCAAGCCGAAGGTTTCAGCATCTTCGGTCTACACATTATCCATATTCTTCAACTATGCCATTAACGCCTATGCCATGGAATTCGTTGTCAGGTATGATTGGTAACCCTCAATGGGCTTATTTTAATCCATGGATGCAATATAATTTCTTACATCATGAAAGGGTATTACCAAATCACTATACGTTTGATTAGCTACAAGTTTGTTGTTGATCCAAAGGGCCGAAATACTTGATTTGTCATTTCATTTGTTTATTTCGGCTATATGTGCTTTGAATAAAGTTTACATGGTAATGGCCGATATTTATCTATCGTCCTAAGATTATGTCAATGCATGGCCGGTGTAGTATCCTAACATCGTCCTTAGTTCAATAGGAGACCAAAATAAGCCTCATACCACTTAAAATATTTTTGCACAATAATAAAAGCCGAATATGAATTTTTTTTCGATTTGGAGCTTTTGGTTGCCTAGGTGCTATACATACTGAGGCTTTCAGTGATTCGTTATGAGTAGTGCAACAAATATCCAAGAGTTATCAATGTTTTGACGAATCACTTATAGTTTATCTTGAGGTATGTCTAGATGCAAAATTTACCTTGGGTTCCTTTAACATTGTTCATATTTCTAGACATGACAATTCAAGAGAGTTGGCACAACAAGCATCTGGCTACTATGTTAATCATGGTGTATTGCCTTTATGTCAATAGTCGATGCTTAGTCTCTTCAACAGAGGTAAGGCCGAACCGAAGTCCACCGCTTCAGCCACTAATGAATTTTTTTATACAGGCGAAATTAAGGATTGGAGAAAGTTTATTGTTGATTATCTGCGAAATCCTAGCAAAAGGGTGAACAATATGATTCAGAGGATGACCTTGAGATACATATCTATGGAGCTTTATCATCGGATTGTTAAGGAAGTTGAGAAGGTTTCACCCAATTTTGCATCAAGGATTCAAAGAAATAATGGCCGATATATATTTATCGCCCAAGCACATGCAAAGTGGCCGATGGAGTGTTGACATCGTCCTTAGAACCAACATGATACAAGTTATTTTTCGGCATACTACCTTTGCCGAAAAACAGGGGGGCATGTGTTGACGCTCAAAAATGGCATGATCGCAAAGAGTGACTTGAGTCTATAATGGAATGAGGTTAAAATTATGAGTTTATGTCACCATTTGATGGCCCTCGTCAAGATGATCGAAATAAATATGAAGATGGACCAAAAAGGAGCTCAAGTGCAAAAGATATGACAATTTCGGAGATACCCGTGTTGACACCTGATTAAAGAATGGCATGAAACCTAACTAAGAAGACCTTGGATGGAAAAAGTTACAACGGCAAAGTTCTTCGTCTCGTCGAAACGGACGATTTCGATATAAAGATCGTCCCCATCCAAGGTTGTATACAAAAGTTATAGACAAAACCGTGAGCTGCATCAATGTTGGCCGGATCATCCGGGCCGGGGTCCGGATCATCCGGGTAACTGAAGCACTAAGATTCCAGAAGGTTGGCGCTGAAGCCGGATGATCTGGGTCAACTCCCGGATGATCCAGGTAAAGGCCGGACAATCCGGGCAATCGTCCGGACGTCCGGACAAGTTTTTCTGCTGCAGACTTTAGAAAACGGCCCAAAACCCCCTCAAGATGGCCTGAGATCAAAAAGTGTTCAACATGAAAGTTGTGTGTCTCGTCGAGGCGGTTGATATTGATATAAAAAACGTCCAACTCCGAGGTCGTATGCAGATTCTAGAGCCAAAACATTAAACTGCTGTCAGAAAACTGGGCTAGGCCGGATCATCCGGGCCTAGAGCCGGACATCCGGGCCGGAAGTCGTGAGAAGTCCGAATTTGGCTAGATTTTGATGATTTGGATGACAAGGCAAGTCCTTTTCTTGTACGGGAAGTCCATCCGCCTCTTATATAGACGAGAGGTGACGGCCGATTAAAGAACACACAATCGATCAAATCATCTACCACTTTTTATCTTTTATCTTTTCTCCTTAACCCTAGTTCTTCTTCTTTCTCGTTCTTCGTCTGTTCTTTTTGTTGCAGGGCGGCGAATCTCAAGGCCCTAGGGGCGATCAGGTCAACCTAGGGCAGCCCATAGCCGCCGCGTGCCCTGACGGGGTCCCTCCCGGGCGTGTGGGGTTTCGGGTCTACAAAAGCGCCCGCCAGATTATCTTGCGTACCGCGTTTCCGGCGGGTCTCCTTCGACGTGAGCTGCGGTGCATCGTCCCCGACATTGAGGGTACACGGGGCTGATGCACCACAGCTCACGTCGAAGGAGACCCGTCCGGAAGCGCGGTACGCAGGCAATCCGGCGGGTGCTTTTGAGGACCCGAAACTCCACACGCCCGGGAGGGACCCCGTCAGGGCGCGTGGCGGCTATGGGCTGCCCTAGGTCGACTTGATCGCCCCTAGGGCCTCGAGGTTCGCCGCCCTGCAATGAAGAAGAACAAGCGAAGAACGAGGAAGAAGAAGAACAAGGGACAAGGAAAAGTAAAGGTAAAAGATGTAGATAGATTTGTTCGATTGTGTGTTGTTCAATCGGGCGTCACCTCTCGTCTATATAAGAGGCGGATGTACTTCCCGTACAAGAAAAGAACTTGCCTTGTCGTCCAAATCATCAAAATCTAGGCAAATTCGGACTTCTCATGACCTCCGGCCCGGATGTCCGGCTCTAGGCCCGGATGATCCGGCCTAGCCTAGTTTTCTGATAGCAGCTTACTGTTTTGGCTCTATAATCTGCATACGACCTTGGATTTGAACATTTTTTATACCAAAATCAACCGTCTCGACGAGACGCACAACTTTTATGTTGAACATGTTTTGATCTGAGGCCATCTTGAGGGGTTTTCGGGCCATTTTCTAAAGTCTGCAGCAGAAAAACTTGTCCGGACGTCCGTACGATTGCCCGGATTGTCCGGCCTTTACCCGGATCATCTGGGAGTTGACCCAGATCATCCGGCTTCAGCGCCAACCTTCTGGAATCTTACTGCTTCAATTACCCGGATGATTCGGACCCCGGCACAGATGATCCAGCCAACATTGATGCAGCGCACGGTTTTGCCTATAACTTTTGCATACGACCTCGGCTGGGTACGATCTTTATATCAAAACCGTCCGCTTCGACGAGACGAAGAACTTTGCAGTTGTAACTTTTTCCATCCAAGGTCTTCTTAATTAGGTTTCATGCCATTCTTTAATCAAGTGTCAACACGGGTATCTCCGAAATTGTCATATCTTTTGCACTTGACCTCTTTTTGGTCCATCTTCATATTTATTTCGATCATCTTGACGAGGGCCATCAAATGGTGACATAAACTCATAATTTTAACCTCATTCCATTATAGACTTAAGTCACTCTTTGCGATCATGCCATTTTTGAGCGTCAACACATGCCCCTCTGTTTTTCGGCAAAGGTAGTATGCCGAAAAATAAGTTGTATCATGTTGGTTCTAAGGACGATGTCAACACTCCATCGTGCACTTTGCATGTGCTTAGGGCGATAAATATATATCAGCCATTATTTGCTTGAATCCTTGATGCAAATTTGGGTGAAACCTTTTCAACTTCATTAACAACTCGATGATAAAGTTTCATAGATATGTATCTCAAGGTCATCCTCCGAACCATATTGTTCACCCTTTTGTTAGGACTTTGTAGATAATCAACAATAAACTTTCTCCAATGCTCACTTTTAACTGCATAAAAACAATATTAGTGGCCGAAGCGGTGGACTTTGGTTCGGCCTTACCTATGTTGACTAGAGTAAGCATCGGTTATTGATAGAAATGCAACAAACCATGATTAACATAGTAGCCGGATGCCTGCTGTGCCAACTCTTTCAAATTGTCATGTCTAGAAATATGAACAATTTTATAGCAACCCAAGGTAAATTTTGCATCTAGACACACCTCAAGATAAACTATAAGTGATTCGTCAAAACATTGATAAGCCTTGGATATTTGTTGCACTACTCATAACGAATCACTGGAAGCCTCAATATGTATAGCCATATAGCATGTAAAAGATTCAATCTGAATAACAATGCATATTCGGCTTTGATTAATTGTGCAAAAAATATTCTAAGTGGCATGAGGCTTCATAAAATTGCACCATAAGGAGATATATAAACAACACCAACACCTTGGCCATTGTGAATTCAACCATCGAAACATAATCTCCATAGTACTAGAGAGACAAGGTTAATATCACTTAACATGTACCTTGTCTCAGTTCCAATTGAACTAAGGACGATGTTAGAATTTCACACCGGCCATGATCGGATAGTTTCTTAGGACGATAGTTAAGTATCGACCATTATCATGAGGTCCATGTAGAATTCATCCATTAAAGCATGTATAGCCGAAATAAACAAATAAAATAGGAATAAAATATTTCGGCCCCTTTGTCTTAGCAACAAAAATGTAACTAACCAAATGTATAGTGATTTGGTAATACTCTGTCATGATATAGAAAATTATGTTGCACCCATGGATCAAAATAAATCCATGTAGGGTAACTGATCATACCTGTGGATGAATTCCATGGCAAAGGCATCAATGGCATAGTTGAAGAAAATGGATGATGTGCTAACCGAAGATTTTGATGTTGTGATGCACACCTTTGGCTTAATTGTTTGTTTCTTCCATCCTTCTCTTTCTTCACTTTCATTGTACTTGTTGCAATTGAAGCATGCACATCGTTTTTGTTTTGATTGATCCTCTTGGGAACCCATGCCATGTTCCTCTTTCTCAGCTCTTGTGCACTAAGATTCTGTAATTCCTTCTTTTGCCAATACGATAAGCCGAGTGGGCATCTCGGCTGTGATTCTGTTTTGACCAATGGCAATTCTTTCTTGGCCTTGTGCACTCTCAACTTCTTTTCTTCAGATTTGGCATTTTGACTCTCAATAATTGGTTGCTTCATCTCATTGCCTTTAGTACCCAATGTCAACACTTTCATTGGCTCTTTTTCATTTGAGATCAAATCTGAAGTAGCACTCTTACGACCATCTCTTTTAACGCGGTAAACTTGTTTGACCACCTCTTTCTTCTTCCTTGAGCTCTGCACCGATTCCTTATGATTGAAACGGTCTTTAACATGTGATTGTTCTGATGTTGATCTTCTTGGAGCTGCATAATATTGGTGAGATGGTCTAAAATAAGATGGAGAATGTGCCCTTGTATCATACATGTCCCATGATGAATATGTATCTATATGAGCATAGGGAGGCATCCACGGCATTGGCATTGGCGGCCCAAAATAACGATATGAATATGTTGCATTAAAATTCACACTTTGCCAATACCGATCCTCATATTTGCGCCTTGGGGGTGATCTTGGTTTCTTTGCATGATTTGGCCGATAAGCATTCTTCTCTTCACTCTTCTTTTGATATTTATCCAATAGTTCAGCGAAGGTGATTTTTGATCTCTTATACTTGCGCTTATTTCGGCCTTTGTTTTCTTTTGATTTTTTGTCATCGATCGTTGGATTTGCTTGCTGCCCCCCCCAGTCCTTGGCGTCTCTATTGTAGCTTCGATGGAATTCTCGCCCTCAAGATTATGTTCGTTATGCTCTTCAACAACTTCTTTACTTGAAAGCTTGATCCCATCACCTGCAGCTTTTACATTCTCTATAAATGGATCGGCTTGAAGCAGCCGATGCAAAAACTTTTTGCCATCGGGACCAATCGGAATAGATTGGTCATCTCTTGGTGTTTCAACGAACTTCAATCGTCCTTTTTTAATGGCCGATTTAACTATTTGACGAAACATGTTGCAATCCTAAAAATTATGCTTGGACGAATCATGCAACTTACAATACATCCGTCCTTGGATTGATGGCTTAACATGGTGATCAAGAATTGTAATGTAATTATTTTTCAGCAACAAATAAAATATTTGATCACACATGCTTGAATTGAAGGTATACTTCTTGTTTCTTAGCCGATCTTACTGTTTGAACGGCTTTGGAGATAAGCAAACGAATGGTTCAGATTTGGAATCTCCCCATTCGGCTATGCATTGTGTTTTCCAGTCTATCTCCGATGTCTTTGGATAAGATATTATATTAGCATCGGTTTTCTCAATATAATTTAACCTTGGCTTTAAATTTCTGAAACGAAGATATTTAGAACATACATGTCCCAGTTGAGACCAAGTGTAAGCCAAGTACGAAATAAGCAAAGTTACCCAACTAGATATGAACTTTAGAGAAAGCAACGGGAAAAGCTTTGGCTGTAACAATAAGTCATTATCGGTCTTTGTAAATGGCGCAATGGGTTGACCGATATGTTCCATAACAATTTTATTGCTAACAAGTAAATTACCCTTCTTCATTGGTCTTTCAAAATTACTTATGAGAATATTTCTTATAGATGCATCAATAATGAAGTTGCAACCAAATCTGAAAATAGGTAAATTACTCGCTATGCATACCTTTGTTGGGGAACGTAGTAATTTCAAAAAATTTCCTACGCGCACGCAAGATCATGGTGATGTATAGCAACGAGAGGGGAGAGTGTTGTCTACGTACCCTCGTAGACCGAAGCGGAAGCGTTGATGCAACGTAGAGGAAGTAGTCGTATTCCCGGTCCAACCGATCCAAGCACCGTTACTCCGGCACCTCCGAGTTCTTGACACACATACAGCTCGATGACGCACCCCGTACTCCGATCCAGCAGAGGTACGGGGAGGAGTTCCATCAGCACGACGGCGTGGTGACGATCTTGATGTTCAACTGTCGCAGGGCTTCGCCTAAGCACCGCTACAATATAACCGAGGTGTAATATCGTGGAGGGGGGCACCGCACACGGCTAAGGAACGATCACGATGATCAACTTGTGTCTATGGGGTGCCCCTACCCCCGTATATAAAGGAGGAGAGGAGGAGGGGGCCAGCCAAGAGGGGAGGCGCGCCCTAGGGGGGCAAACCTACTCCAAGTAGGTTTGGCCCCCCTTTCCTATTAGGAGTAGGAGAGGGAAGGAAGAGAGGGGAGGGAAGAAGGAAAGGGGGGCCCGGCCCCCTTCCCAATTCGGATTGGGCTTGGGGGGGGGCCCTCCTTTGCTCCTTCTTCCTCCCTTCCACTAAGGCCCAATAAGGCCCATATACTTACCGGGGGGTTCCGGTAACCTCCCGGAACTCCGGTATAATCCCAATCTCATCCGGAACCTTTCCGGTGTCCAAATATATCCGTCCAATATATCAATCTTTATGTCTCGACCATTTCGAGACTCCTCTTCATGTCCGTGATCATATCCGGGACTCCGAACAACCTTCGGTACATCAAGATACATAAACTCATAATAAAACTGTCATCGAAACCTTAAGTGTACGGACCCTACGGTTCGAGAACAATGTAGACATGACCGAGACACGTCTCCGGTCAATAACCAATAGCGGGACCTGGATGCCCATATTGGTTCCTACATATTCTACGAAGATCTTTATCGGTCAGACCGCATAACAACATACGTTGTTCCCTTTGTCATCGGTATGTTACTTGCCCGAGATTCGATCGTCGGTATCCAATACCTAGTTCAATCTCGTTACCGGCAAGTCTCTTTACTCGTTCCGTAATACATCATCTCGCAACTAACTCATTAGTTGCAATGCTTGCAAGGCTTAAGTGATGTGCATTACCGAGAGGGCCCAGAGATACCTCTCCGACATTCGGAGTGACAAATCCTAATCTCGAAATACGCCAACCCAACAAGTACCTTTGGAGACACCTGTAGAGCACCTTTATAATCACCCAGTTACGTTGTGACGTTTGGTAGCACACAAAATGTTCCTCCGGTAAACGGGAGTTGCATAATCTCATAGTCATAGGAACATGTATAAGTCATGAAGAAAGCAATAGCAACATACTAAACAATCGGGTGCTAAGCTAACGGAATGGGTCATGTCAATCAGATCATTCAACTAATGATGTGATCCCGTTAATCAAATAACAACTCTTTGTCCATGGTTAGGAAACATAACCATCTTTGATTAACAAGCTAGTCAAGTAGAGGCATACTAGTGACACTCTGTTTGTCTATATATTCACACATGTATTATGTTTCCGGTTAATACAATTCTAGCATGAATAATAAACATTTATCATGATATAAGGAAATAAATAATAACTTTATTATTGCCTCTAGGGCATATTTCCTTCAGTCTCCCACTTGCACTAGAGTCAATAATCTAGTTCACATCACCATGTGATTAACACCCATAGTTCACATCACCATGTGATTAACACCCATAGTTCACATCTTCATGTGATCAACACCCAAAGGGTTTACTAGAGTCAATAATCTAGTTCACATTGCTATGTGATTAACACCCAAAGAGTACTAAGGTATGATCATGTTTTGCTTGTGAGAGAAGTTTAGTCAACGGGTCTGTCACATTCAGAGCCGTATGTATTTTGCAAATATTCTATGTCTACAATGCTCTGCACGAAGCTACTCTAGCTAATTGCTCCCACTTTCAATATGTATCCAGATCAAGACTTAGAGTCATCTGGATCAGTGCCAAAACTTGTATCGACGTAACTCTTTACGACGAACCTTTTGTCACCTCCATAATCGAGAAACATATCCTTATTCCACTAAGGATAATTTTGACCAATGTCTAGTGATCTACTCCTAGATCACTATTGTACTCCCTTGCCAAACCAGGGCAGAGTATACAATAGGTCTGGTCCATAGCATGGCATACTTTTATAGAACCTATGACTAAAGCATAGGGAATGACTTTCATTCTCATTCTATTTTCTGCTGTGGTCAGGATTTGAGTCTTACTCAATTTCACACCTTGTAACACAGGCAAGAAACTCTTTCTTTGACTGTTCCATTTTGAACTACTTCAAAATCTTGTCAAGGTATGTACTCATTGAAAAAACTTTTCAAGCGTCTTGATCTATCTCTATAGATCTTGATGCTCAATATGTAAGAAGCTTCACCGAGGTCTTACTTTGAAAAAAAAACTCCTTTCAAACTCTCCTTTATGCTTTGCAGAATAATTCTACATTATTTCCGATCAACAATATGTCATTCACATATACTTATCAGAAATGCTGTAGTGCTCCCACTCACCTTCTTGTAAATATAGGCTTCACCGCAAGTCTGTATAAAACTATATGCTTTGATCAACTCATCAAAGCGTATATTCCAACTCCGAGATGCTTGCACCAGTCCATAGATGGATCGCTGGAGCTTGCACATTTTGTTAACACCTTTAGGATTGACAAAACCTTTTGGTTGCATCATATACAACTCTTCTTAAATAAATCCATTAAGGAATGCAGTTTTGTCTATCCATTTGCCAGATTTCATAAAATGCGGCAATTGCTAACATGATTCGGACAGACTTAAGCATAGATACGAGTGAGAAACTCTCATCGTAGTCAACACTTTGACCTTGTCGAAAACCTTTTGCGACAATTCTAGCTTTGTAGATAGTAACACTACTATCAGCGTCCGTCTTCCTCTTGAAGATCCATTTATTCTTAATGACTCACCGATCATCGGGCAAGTCAATCAAAGTCTACATTTTGTTCTCATACATGGATCATATCTCAGATTTCATGGCCTCAAGCCATTTCGCGGAATCTGGGCTCATCATCGCTTCCTCATAGTTCGTAGGTTTATCATGGTCTAGTAACATGACTTTCAGAACAGGATTACAGTACCACTCTGGTGCGGACCGTACTCTGGAAGACCTACGAGGTTCTGTAGTAACTTGATCTGAAGTTTCATGATCATCATCATTGGCTTCCTCACTAATTGGTGTAGGAATCACTGGAACTGATTTCTGTGATGAACTACTTTCCAATTCGGGAGAAGGTACAAATTACCTTATCAAGCTCTACTTTCCTCCCACTCACTTCTTTCAAGAGAAACTCCTTCTCTAGAAAGGATCCATTTTTAGCAACGAATATCTTGCCTTCGGATCTGTGATAGAAGGTGTACCCAACAGTTTCCTTTGGGTATTCTATGAAGACGCACTTCTCTGATTTGGGTTTGAGCTTATCAGGATGAAACTTTTTCACATAAGCATCGTAGCCCCAAACTTTAAGAAACGACAACTTGGGTTTCTTGCTAAACCACAGTTCATATGGTGTCGTCTCAACGGATTTAGATGGTGCCCTTTTAACGTGAATGCAGCTGTCTCTAATGCATAACCCCAAAACGACAATGGTAAATCAATAAGAGACATCATAGATCGCACCATATCCAATAAAGTGCGGTTACGACGTTCGGACACACCATAACGTTGTGGTGTTCCAGGTGGCGTGAGCTGTGAAACTATTGCACATTGTTTTAATTGAAGACCAAACTCGTAACTCAAATATTCGTCTCCGCGATCAGATCGCAGAAACTTTATTTTCTTGTTACGATGATTTTTCCACTTCACTCTAAAATTCTTTGAACCTTTCAACTATTTCAGACTTATGTTTCATCAAGTAGATATACCCATATCTGCTCAAATCATCTTGTGAAGGTCAGAAAATAACGATACTTGCCACGAGCATCAACACTCATTGGATTGCATACATCGGTATGTATTATTTCCAATAAGTCAGTAGCTTGTTCCATTGTTCCGGAGAACGGAGTTTTAGTCATCTTGCCCAAAAGGCACGGTTCGCAAGCATCAAATGATTCATAACCAAGTGATTCCAAAAATCCATCTTTATGGAGTTTCTTCATGCGCTTTACACCAATATGACCAAAACGGCAGTGCCACAAATAAGTTGCACTATCATTAACTTTGCATCTTTTGGCATCAATATTATGAATATGTGCATCACTACGATCGAGAGCCAACAAACTATTTTCGTTGGGTGTATGACCATTGAAGGTTTTATTCATTTAAATAGAACAACAATTATTCTCTGATTTTAAATGAATAACCGTATTGCAATAAACATGATCAAATCATATTCATGCTCAACGCAAACGCCAAATAACATTTATTTAGGTTTAACACTAATCCCGAAAGTATAGGGAGTGTGCGATGATGATCATATCAATCTTGGAACTACTTCCAACACTCATCGTCACTTCCCCTTCAACTAGTCTTTGTTTATTCTGTAACTCCTGTTTCGAGTTACTAATCTTAGCAACCGAACAAGTATCAAATACTCAGGGGCTACTATAAACACTAGTAAAGCACACATCAATAACCTGTATATCAAATATACCCTTGTTCACTTTGCCATCCTTCTTATCCACCAAATATTCAGGGCATTTCCGCTTCTAGTGACCATTTCCTTTGCAGTGTAAGCACTCAGTTTCAGGCTTTGGTCCAGCTTTGGTCTTCTTCACGGGAGTGACAACTTGTTTGCCATTCTACTTGAAGTTTCCCTTTCTTTCCCTTTGCCCTTTTCTTGAAACTAGTGGTCTTGTCAATCATCAACACTTGATGCTCTTTCTTGATTTCTACCTTCGTTGATTTCAACATCACGAAGAGCTCGGGAATCATTTTCGTCATCCCTTGCATATTATAGTTCATCTCGAAGTTCTAGTAACTTAGTGATGGTGACTAGAGAATTCTGTCAATCACTATCTTATCTGGAAGATTAACTCCCACTTGATTCAAGCGATTGAAGTATCTAGACAATCTGAGCACATGCTCACTAGTTGAGCGATTCTCCTCCATCTTTTAGCTATAGAACTTTTTGGAGACTTCATATCTCTCAACTCGGGGATTTGCTTGAAATATTAACTTCAATTCCTGGAACATCTCATATGGTCCATGATGTTCAAAACATCTTTGAAGTCCCGATTCTAAGCCATAAAGCATGGTGCACAAAACTATCAAGTAGTCATCATATTGAGCTAGCCAAACGTTCATAACGTCTGCATCTGCTCCTGCAATAGGTCTGTCACCTAGTGGTGCATTAAGGACATAATTCTTCTGTGCAGCATTGAGGATAAACCTCAGATCGCGGATCCAATCCGCATCATTGCTACTAACATTTTTCAACACAATTTTCTCTAGGAACATATCAAAATAAACATATGAAAGCAACAACGCAAGCTATTGATCTCACAACATAATTTGCAAAATACTACCAGGACTAAGTTCATGATAAATTTAAGTTCAATTAATCATATTACTTAAGAACTCCCACTTAGACAGACATCTCTCTAGTCATCTAAGTGATCACGTGATCCAAATCAACTAAACCATAACCGATCATCACGTGAGATGGAGTAGTTTTCAATGGTGAACATCACTGTGTTGATCATATCTACTATATGATTCACGCTCGACCTTTCGGTCTCCGTGCTCCGAGGCCATATCTGCATATGCTAGGCTCGTCAAGTTTAACCTGAGTATTCCGCGTGTGCAAAACTGGCTTGCACCCATTGTAGATGGACGTAGAGCTTATCACACCCGATCATCACGTGGTATCTGGGCACGACGAACTTTGGCAATGGTGCATACTCAGGGAGAACACTTCTTGATAATTAGTGAGAGATCATCTTAAAATGCTACCGTCAATCAAAGCAAGAATAAGATGTATAATAGATAAACATCATATGCAATCAAAATATGTGACATGATATGGCCATGATCATCTTGCGCCTTTGATCTCCATCTCCAAAGTACTGTCATGATCTCTATCGTCACCAGCACGACACCATGATCTTCATCATCTTGATCTATATCAATGTGTCATCACATGGTTATCTCACCAACTATTGCTCTTGCAACTATTGCTATTGTATAGCGATAAAGTAAAGCAATTATTTGGCACTTGCATCTTATGCAACAAAGAGACATCCATAGGGCTTCTGCCAGTTGCCGATAACTTCAACAAAACATGATCATCTCATACAACAACTTATATCTTATCACGTCTTGACCATATCACATCACAACATGCCCTGCAAAAACAAGTTAGACGTCCTCTACTTTGTTGTTGCAAGTTTTACGTGGCTGCTACGGGCTTAAGCAAGAACCAATCTCATGTACGCATCAAAACCACAACGATAGTTTGTGAAGTAGATGCTGTTTTAACCTTCGCAAGGACCGGGCGTAGCCACACTCGGTTCAACTAAAGTTGGAGAAACTGACACCCGCTAGCCACCTGTGTGCAAAGCACGGCGGTAGAACCAGTCTCGCGTAAGCGTAAGCGTAATGTCGGTCCGGGCCGCTTCATCCAACAATACCGCCGAACCAAAGTATGACATGCTGGTAAGCAGTATGACTTATATCGCCCACAACTCACTTGTGTTCTACTCGTGCATATAACATCAAACCATAAAACCTAGGCTCGGATGCCACTGTTGGGGAACGTAGTAATTTCAAAAAATTTCCTACGCACACGCAAGATCATGGTGATGTATAGCAACGAGAGGGGAGAGTGTTGTCTACGTACCCTCGTAGACCGAAGCGGAAGCGTTGACGCAACGTAGAGGAAGTAGTCGTACGTCTTCCCGGTCCAACCGATCCAAGCACCGTTACTCCGGCACCTCCGAGTTCTTGACACACGTACAGCTCGATGACGCACCCCATACTCCGATCCAGCAGAGGTACGGGGAGGAGTTCCGTCAGCACGACGGCGTGGTGACGATCTTGATGTTCAACTGTCGCAGGGCTTCGCCTAAGCACCGCTACAATATAACCGAGGTGTAATATCGTGGAGGGGGGCACCGCACACGGCTAAGGAACGATCACGATGATCAACTTGTGTCTATGGGGTGCCCCTACCCCCGTATATAAAGGAGGAGAGGAGGAGGGGGCCGGCCAAGAGGGGAGGCGCGCCCTAGGGGGGGCAAACCTACTCCAAGTAGGTTTGGCCCCCCTTTCCTATTAGGAGTAGGAGAGGGAAGGAAGAGAGGGGAGGGAAGAAGGAAAGGGGGGGGGCGGCCCCCTTCCCAATTTGGATTGGGCATGAGGGGGCGCCCCCTCCTTTGCTCCTTCTTCCTCCCTTCCACTAAGGCCCAATAAGGCCCATATACTTACCGGGGGGTTCCGGTAACCTCCCGGAACTCCGGTATAATCCCAATCTCATCCGGAACCTTTTCGGTGTCCAAATATATCCGTCCAATATATCAATCTTTATGTCTCGACCATTTCGAGACTCCTCGTCATGTCCGTGATCATATCCGGGACTCCGAACAACCTCCGGTACATCAAAATACATAAACTCATAATAAAACTGTCATCGAAACCTTAAGCGTGCGGACCCTACGGCTCGAGAACAATGTAGACATGACCGAGACACGTCTCCGGTCAATAACTAATAGCAGGACCTGGATGCCCATATTGGTTCCTACATATTCTACGAAGATCTTTATCGGTCAGACCGCATAACAACATACGTTGTTCCCTTTGTCATCGGTATGTTACTTGCCCGAGATTCGATCGTCGGTATCCAATACCTAGTTCAATCTCGTTACCGGCAAGTCTCTTTACTCGTTCCGTAATACATCATCTCGCAACTAACTCATTAGTTGCAATGCTTGCAAGGCTTAAGTGATGTGCATTACCGAGAGGGCCCAGAGATACCTCTCCGACATTCAGAGGGACAAATCCTAATCTCGAAATACGCCAACCCAACAAGTACCTTTGGAGACACCTGTAGAGCACCTTTATAATCACCCAGTTACGTTGTGACGTTTGGTAGCACACAAAGTGTTCCTCCGGTAAACGGGAGTTGCATAATCTCATAGTCATAGGAACATGTATAAGTCATGAAGAAAGCAATAGCAACATACTAACGATCGGGTGCTAAGCTAACGGAATGGGTCATGTCAATTAGATCATTCAACTAATGATGTGATCCTGTTAATCAAATAACAACTCTTTGTCCATGGTTAGGAAACATAACCATCTTTGATTAACAAGCTAGTCAAGTAGAGGCATACTAGTGACACTCTGTTTGTCTATATATTCACACATGTATTATGTTTACGGTTAATACAATTCTAGCATGAATAATAAACATTTATCATGATATAAGGAAATAAATAATAATTTTATTATTGCCTCTAGGGCATATTTCCTTCAACCTCTTCAAATATGTTGGGAGAGCATGATAGTGGTGCCATTGGAAGAACATCTTGCTCCGTCTTTGGATGGCTCCCCAACACCTTGTCATCATCTTTTTCTTGAATCCGTGCATCATTGCTTTGAAGATTTTTGTCGGCCGAACTTTGTTCGGCTACTTGTTCTTGTCCTTGAAGCTCATCAATTTTTATGGCACGAAACTCATAGGGCAGGAAGTAGGTTCCATTAATTTCAGAAAAATCAAGTATGGCTGTCTTGCTCTACTTTCCATGCCCTTTCTCAACAATGTTTGCCTCTTTGGATTTGATGGACTCAGAATATATACTACCTGATTCGGCTTTTCCAATAACCGAATTTTCTTTGTTACCTGAATCAATTACTTTATCTTTTTTAATTTGCAAGGCTTCTCGCTCTTGTCTAATTTTAGCCCACATCTCAGCTTGGCGAGCTTTAAACCTTTTCATCTCAATTTCCATCCACTCCTCATGAGATTGCCCCCCAATACTTTTAGACTTTTTCGGCAATGAGGTGCCGAAGCTTTGCAATTGTTTAGGGGGTACACTAGATGGTACAACACTGGGCGACTGCATCATTTGCACAACTCTAGCTTTTACTGCAGCAAAATCATGAGGCTTCCCGCCTTCTATTAGTTCCTGTCGAACGGAGTTGCACAAATCCCAAGAGAATGTAAGATTGTTCTCAACCACCCAGTCTGGATATGGTTGCCCCCCGATGCTTTTAGACTCTTTCGGCAATGAGATGTTGCCGAAATTCTGTAATTGTGTAGGGGGTACATGATATGCCACGGTAGTAGGTGAAGGCATTTGTGCTCCTGCAGAAGTTTCACTTATTCGGCCATGACCATGAAAGTGTGGAGCCGAATTATGGACATCAACAGTTGCGTATGGTGCCAAAAAATTAGTAGCATTAGGTGTAGCATATGATGTTTGAGGGTAATTGGTCAAATAACTAGTAGTAACATGGACAATTCCCTTATCCACCGGCAAGTTTGGATTAACATACTGCAAGTTATTTGCCGATGAATAAAAACTTGAAACACTTTGCTGCATACCATTGGAAGTTCCTACGTAGGGTGTCTCAACTTGATTAACCGAACACATCATGTTATTCATCGGCGTATAAATTTGTGGGGTTGCCGATGCATGGGAGTTGGGATACATATGTTGCATGTTACTAGTATCATAAGAAGTTGAAACATGTAAATTACTTTGAATCGGCCTATGCACGTAATTAGATGCATTATTGAAAAAACTAGGGCTGGCCGATACAGTATGATCATTGAACGATCTAGTAACACCATATGAATTATTTGCATCTACATATGTGAATTGGGTATTCATATTACCCTAGATGACGATCTCTTCGTAGCAAGAACGGGCCGGAGACCGTTCAAAGCTTCGTCCCCAGCGGAGTCGCCAAAATGTGTGTTCGCACACGAACACGTCACCGTGTACCCTCGACGCCGGGGGTGATGCACTGCAGCTCACGTCGAAGGAGACCCGCCGGAAGCGCGGTACGCAAGACAATCTAGCGGGCGCTTTTGTAGACCCGAAACCCCACACGCCCGGGAGGGACCCCGTCAGGGCACCCGGCGGCTATGGGCTGCCCTAGGTCGACCTAATCGCCCCTAGGGCCTCGAGGTTTGCCGCCCTGCAACAAAAAGAACAGACGAAGAACAAGGAAGAACAAGAACTAGGGTTAAGGAGAAAAGATAAAAGATAAAAAGTGGTAGATGATTTGATCGATTGTGTGTTCTTTAATCGGCCGTCACCTCTCGTCTATATAAGAGGCGGATGGACTTCCCATACAAGAAAATGACTTACCTTGTCATCCAAATAATCAAAATCTAGCCAAATTCGGACTTCTCACGACTTCCGGCCCGGATGTCCGGCTCTAGGCCTGGATGATCCGGCCTAGCCTAGTTTTCTGACAGCAGTTTAATGTTTTGCCTCTAGAATCTGCATATGACCTCGGATTTGAACGTTTTTTATATCAAAATCAACCGCCTCGACGAGACACACAACTTTCATGTTGAACACGTATTGATCCGAGGCCATCTTGAGGGGGTTTCGGGCCGTTTTCTAAAGTTTGCAGCAGAAAAACTTGTCCGGACGTCCGGACGATTGCCCGGATTGTCCGACCTTTACCCGGATCGTCCGGGAGTTGACCCAGATCATCCGGCTTCAGCGCCAACCTTCTGGAATCTTAGTGCTTCAATAACCCGGATGATCCGGACCCCGGCCCGGATGATCCGGCCAACATTGGTGCAGCGCACGGTTTTGTCTATAACTTTTGCATACGACCTCGGATGGGGACGATCTTTATATCGAAATCGTCCGTTTCGACGAGTCGAAGAACTTTGCCGTTGCAACTTTTTCCATCCAAGGTCTTCTTAGTTAGGTTTCATGCCATTCTTTAATCAGGTGTCAACACGGGTATCTCCGAAATTGTCATATCTTTTGCACTTGAGCTCCTTTTTGGTCCATCTTCATATTTATTTCGATCATCTTGAAGAGGGCCATCAAATGGTGACATAAACTCGCAATTTTAACCTCATTCCATTATAGACTCAAGTCACTCTTTACGATCATGCCATTTTTGAGCGTCAACACTAACTCGATTACATGATAAATCTCATCCAACCCATCACCGTCCAACAAGCCTACGATGGAATTACTCACGCACGATGGTGAGCATCATGAAATTGGTGATGTAGGAAGGTTGATGATGACGACGACGATGGATTCCCCCTCCGAAGCCCCGAACGGACTCCAGATCAGCCCTCCCGAGAGAGTTTAGGTCTTGGCGGCGGCTTCGTATCGTAAAACGCTATGAATCCTTCTCACTGGTTTTTTTCTCCCCGAATGTGAATATATGGAGTTGGAGTTGAGGTCGGTGGAGCCTCAGGGGGCCCACGAGACAGGGGGCGCGCTTAGGGGGTAGGCGCGCCCCCACCCTCGTGGACAGGGTGTGGGCCCCCTAGTCTTGATTCTTTTGCCAGTATTTTTTATATATTTCAAAAATATTCTCTGTGGAGTTTCAGGTCATTCCGAGAACTTTTATTTCTGCACAAAAATAACACCATGGCAATTCTGCTGATAACAACGTCAGTCCGGGTTAGTTCCATTCAAATCATGCAAGTTAGAGTCCAAAACAAGGGCAACAGTGTTTGGAAAAGTAGATATGATGGAGACGTATCAACTCCCCCAAGCTTAAACCTTTGCTTGTCGTCAATCAATTCAGTTGACAAACTGAAAGTGATAAAGAAAAACTTTTACAAACTCTGTTTTCTCTTGTAGTTGTAAATATGTAAAGCCAGCATTCGAGTTTTCAGCAAAGATTATGAACTAACCATATTCACAATAACATTTAGGTCTCATGTTTACTCATATCAATGGCATAACCAACTAGCGAGCAATAATAATAAATCGCAGATGACAACACTTTCTCAAAATAATCATAATATGATATAACAAGATGGTATCTCGCTAGCCCTTTCTGAGACCGCAAAACATAAATGCAAAGCACCTCTGAAGATCAAGGACTGACTAAACATTGTAATTCATGGTAAAAGAGATCCAATCATAGTCATACTAAATATAAATTAATAGTAATGGCTGCAAATGACAGCGGTGCTCTCCAACTGGTGCTTTTTAATAAGAGGATGATGACTCAGCATAAAAGTAAATAGGTAGGCCCTTCGCAGAGGGAAGCCGAGATTTGTAGAGGTGCCAGAGCTCGATTTTTGAAATAGAGATAAATAATATTTTGAGTGGCATACTTTCATTGTCAACATAACAACCAAGAGATCTCGATATCTTCCATGCTACACACATTATAGGCGGTTCCCAAATATAATGGTAAAGTTTATAATCCCCACCACCAACAAGCATCAATCCATGGCTTGCCTCCAACTAACAACAGTGCTGGGGGAGTTTTGTTTGCAATTATTTTGATTTGGTTTGAGCATGGGACTGGGCATCACGGTGACCAGCCATTTTCTCTTGAGTGAGGAGCGGAGTCCACTCTTGAGAATAACCCGCTGATATGTCTCCAACGTATCTGTAATTTATGAAGTATTCATGCTATTATATTATCCATTTATGATGTTTTATAAGCATTTGTATGTCATTTTATATGATTTTTGGGACTAACTTATTAACCTAGAGCCTAGTGCCAGTTTCTGTTTTCTCCTTGTTTTAGTGTTTTATAGAAAAGGGATACCAAATGGAGTCCAATTGACGTGCCAATTTTTGAGGATTTTTTCTTGACCAAAAGAAGACCACGGAGCATCGGAGTTGGGCCAGGGGAGTCCCGGGCTGCCCACGAGAGAGGGGGGCGCCCCCTGGGGGCGGCCCCTATCTCGTGGACAGCCCGGAGGCCCCCTTGACGTGAAACCAACGCCAAAAAATCCTATAATACTGAAACTTTCGGGAATTAACCTAGATCGGAAATTCTGCCGCCGCAAGCCTCTGTAGCCACGAGAAATCAATCTAGGCCCTCTCTGGCACCCTACCGGAGAGGGCCATCATCACCGGAGGCCATGGAGGAGGATCTCGGAGGGGCCATCATCGCCATGAAGGCCAAGGACCAGAGGAGGAAAGCCATGGAGGAGGAAGCACAAGGGGGAGAACCTCTCCTCCTCTCTCTTGGTGGCACCGGAGTGCCATCGGGAGGGGAATCATCGCCGCGGTGATCGTCTTCATCAACATCACCATCATCATCACCATCCTCATCTCTTTTACGCGGTCCACTCTCCCACACCCCGCTGTAATCCCTACTTGAACATGGTGCTTTATGCCACATATTATGATCCAATGATGTGTTGCCATCCTATGATGTTTTGAGTAGATATCTTTTGTCTTTGAGTTGATTGATGATCTAGATTGGTACGAGTTGTATGTTTTATTTTGGTGCTGTCCTATGGTGCCCTCCGTGTCGTGCAAGCATGAGGGATTCCCGCTGTAGGGTGTTGCAATACGTTCATGATTCGCTTATAGTGGGTTGCTAGAGTGACAGAAGCTTAAACCCGAGTAAGGGGGTTGTTGCGTATGGGATAAAAGGGGACTTGATGCTTTAATGCTATGGTTGGGTTTTACCTTAATGAATCTTTAGTATTTGCGGATGCTTGCTAGGGTTCCAATCATAAGAGCATACGATCCATGTAGGAAAAGTATGTTAGTTTATGCCTCTCCCTCATATGAAATTGCAATGACGACTATCGATCTTGTTAACAATTGCTTAGGACAATTCTGCACACTGATCCACCATTATTCCACACTAGCTATTTATATTATTTAGTATTATATTCTAACTTTATGAGAACAACACCTACTTTTATATTTTATCTCTTCGATATCATACAAAATTATCTCCTTTATACCCACAACACAGCTTTATTTCTTGTTTTTAGTTGGAAGCAAACGTTCGGTGCACGTAGAGTCATATTGGTGGCAGATAGGGTTTGAGAGAATATTGATCTTACCTTTAGCTCCTTTTGGGTTTGACACTCCATACTTATCACTTCCACCTTTGGGAATTGCTACGATGATTCCCTGCACTTGGGGATTATCAAGCTCTTTTCTGGCGCCTTTGTTGGGGAGCAATAGCGTGGGGTTGATATTCTCGTGTGTGCTTGTTTGCTTTCTTTAATTAGTAGATTTTGTTTTTCCTTTTTTGTTTTTGTTTAGTTGTGGGTGGAACATACATTTTTTTAAAAGAATGAAAATACCAAAAATTATTTACGTGCCTCTCATGCCTAAAAACGTTTTTAATAAGAGAAGTGATTGGAAAGTTATGCATTGAAGAAGTGAGGGTCGACCTTGAGCACTTGTGTTCATGCTCAAGGAAACAATGTAGAATTTTTCATGGAAGTTTCTCTGTAAATAAATATCCCCTTGTATATATTCATTGTATTATAAAAATAATGTGCCAAGCTTTGGTTTTAGTATGATAAGATTGCTTGCTTACTTTGTGCAGAACAAAAACAGAAACTTTGGCTGTAGTGCATGAATTTAAATTTTTTACTGGAAAGTCAAATGGGTATTAAACTTTTTGCACATTACTTATGTATAAATTTTTCAAATTGTCAAATTTATTTCATAATTTTTGGAGTTACATAAGTTTACTAAACTTCCAGATTACTACAGACTGTCCTGTTCTTAACAGATTCTGTTTTTTGTGTGTTGTTTGCTTATTTTGATGCACCTATGGCTAGTATGTAGGGGTATGAACCATAGAGAAGTTGGAATACAGTAGGTTTAACACCAATATAAACAAAGAATGAGTTAATTATAGTACCTTAAAGTGGTAGTTTGCTTTATTACACTAATGGATCTCACAAAGTTTTTATTTAAGTTTTTGTGAATGAAGTGTTTGAAGAACGAGGAGTTACCGATGTGAGAAGAATAAAGAGAGACAAGAGTTCAAGCTTGGGGATGCCCAAGGCACCCCAAGTAAATATTTCAAAGGATACTCAAGCATCTAAGCTTGGGGATGCCCCTGTTGGCATCCCATCTTTCTTCTTCGACAAATATCGGTATACCTCGATTTTTGTTTTGTTCACATTGTTTGTGCCCTTTGTGTTTTTGTTTTTCTTTAAGAATCATGCTAGTATGAGTTAGCTCTTCATTGATTTATAGAATACTTCATGTGCTTCACTTATATCTTTTAAGTATGATCCTATAGAATTGCTCTTTGTGCTTCACTTAAATCGTTTGAAGTATGGCTTTATAGAATGCTTTGTGCGCTTCACTTATATATTTTGAGCTTGGATATTGGTTAGTCTATATTGATTGTAGAATGCTCCAGGAACTTCACTTATATATTTTGGAGTATGAATAATACTATAATTTAAAGTGGGTTTGGAAGAGTGTCAACTTTAGGAATTAGTGATCCCACTATCTTGGAGGGTGTTGAATCTTCGTACGAAATTTATGAAAGTGGATTTGGAAGAGTGTCAACTTTAGTTAGTATTCCACTATTTCGGAAGAGGTTCCAATTGAGTATGAGAACAAAGTTGCTATCTATGATGCTACTGAAAATTATTATGAGGGAGGAATATGTGCTTGTAGGAGTTGCAATAATATCAAGTTTCCTCTCTATGTGCTTAAAGTTTTGAAGTTATACTTGTGTTGCCTTCCTATGCTAGTTGACTTTTGTTCCTATAAATTGTGTGCTCACAAAATCCCTAGGCATAGGAAGCGAGTTAGATTCAAAATGTGCTAGTCATATTCTTCATGATGCTCTCTTTGTGTTTCAAATCTTTTCTTTTATGCGAGCATCATTGAAATCATCATGCCTAGCTAAAAGGCATTAAAGAAAAGCGCTTGTTGGGAGACAACCCAATATTTACCCTTACTGTTTTTGTGTGTCTACATGATTAAGCTACTGTATTAATCATGTTTTGTAGCTTTTGTTTTAATAAAGTGCCAAGTAAGACCTTTGGGAAGACTTGGGTGAAAGTTGATGTGATCTTGCTGTACAAAACAGAAACTTTGCGCTCACGAGATTAGCCGTCATTTTTTACAGAAGAGTGCTTTTGAGTTGATTCTTTTTGAAGAAGATTAATAGACAAATTCCTCACGTCCACCAGTTTATTTCATAATTTTTGGAGTAGAAGAAGTATGGTTATTGTTCAGATCATTACAGACTGTTCTGTTTCTGACAGATTCTGTTTTCATTGCATAGTTTGCTTGTTTTCTAGTTTCTATGGCTTATATTTTTCAATATAAATTGTAGAAATGATATGGTACAGTTGGCATTATGTGAAAAATTATGAACCTTGTCTTTTACAGTACCAAAGTGCATGGTTTACTCTTTATCATACTAACCTATCTCACGAAGTTCCATTAAGTTTTGTGTGATTGAAGTTTTCAAGTTTTGGGTGAGATATCGATATGAGGAAAATAAGGAGTGGAAAGACCCTAAGCTTGGGGATGCCCAAGGCACCCCAAGGTAATATTCAAGGAAGACTCAAGCGCCTAAGCTTGGGGATGCCCGGGAAGGCATCCCCTCTTTCGTCTTCAAAACTATCGGTACATCTTACTCGGAGCTATATTTTTATTCGTCACATGATATGTGTTTTACTTGGAGCGTCATTTTCTTTTGTTAGTATTAGCTTGATGTTATTTAGAATAGTGTTTTGCATCTTTAGTTTCAATAATAATTTCAAGGATATCCTTTACCATGCTTATTTTGCTAGTATACATGTTGCTGTTTGAAAACAGAAAGTTTACCGCTGTTGCAAAAATTCCCTAGAAAAGTCAGAGCATGATATAATGTTGAAACTTTTTGCATAATGAGCTCTGACAAATATACTACAGTGGGAATTTTCTCTCATAATTTTTGGAGTTAGGGAAGTATTGATACTTTTGCATTCTTTACAGGCTGTACTGTTTTGAAAGATTGCTGTTATGTTTGCATTGTTTGCATATGTTTGCTTGTTTAATGATTCTATTTGAGGATAGAAGTATTAAATATGCAGAGACATTCAGTATGCAATATTGAATAATAACTTTAGTGTTTTGTTACAGTAGAAAATGATAAGGTTTTGCATTGGTTTATACTAACCTATCTCACGAGTTCTTGTTGGGTTTGGTGTGGATGAAGCTTTTGGTAAAAAGAGAAACCATGATATGAGAAGAATTAAGGAGACACAAAAGTTCAAGCTAGGGGATGCCCAAGGCACCCCAAGACAATATTCAAAGAAGTCTCAAGCATCTAAGCTTGAGGATGCCCCGTTAGGCATCCCACCTTTCTTCTTCAACAACTATCAGTTAGTATCGGTTGAACCTAAGTTTTTGCTTCTTCACATGAGTTGTGCTATCCTTGCAATGTCATTCTTTTACTTGCTGTTTGAATAAAATCATTGGATCTGAAATTTTGAATAGAAAAGGAACCCTCCCATGGCTAGTTAATAATTTGCCTACTCAATGTCCTTCACTCGTATCTTTTGGAGTAGTTTGTCATTTACTCATGCGCTTCATGTATATCCTATGAGTAAATGGGGGAATGAATTGAATGTCATAAATATGAATTTCTATATGTTTCATATGCTTATAACATGGTTAGTGATGACTTCACACATAGAAAGTATGAGGCATAAAAGTTGTTGAGAGTTGGCAAACGTAGTTTTGGTCATCGTTGCAATTAATAGGAAGTAATAAGGAAAGAGAGGTTCACATACAAACATATTATCTTGGACATGTTTTATGATTGTGAAGCACTCATTAAGTATGATATGCTAAAAGAGTTGACGTTGGACGAGGAAGACAACGTAATGGTTTATGTTTTCCAACATCTCAGTTAAAGTATATTGTCATTGACCTTCCAAACATGTTGAGCTTGCCTTTCTTCCTCATGCTAGCCAAATTTCTTGCACCAAGTAGAGATACTACTTGTGCTTCCAAATACCCTTAAACCCAGTTTTGCCATGAGAGTCCACCATACCTACCTATGGATTGAGTAAGATCCTTCAAGTAAGTTGTCATCGGTGCAAGCAATAAAAATTGCTCTGTAAATATGTATGACTTATTAGTGCAGAGAAAATAAGCTTTGTATGATCTTGTTGTGGAAGTAATAAAAGCGACGGACTGCATAATAAAGGTCCACATACAAGGGGCAATATAAAGTGACATTCTTTTGTATTAAGATTTTGTGCATCAACCCTAAACGCGCATGACAACCTCTGCTTCCCTCTGCGAAGGGCCTATCTTTTACTTTATGTTTTTACTTTATGCTTGAGTCAAGGTGATCCTCACCTTTCCCTTTTTCATTTTATCCTTTGGCAATCTCTTCGTGTTTGAAAGATCATGATATATATATCCAACTGGATGTAATTTAGCATGGGCTATTATTGTTGACATCACCTAAAGGTGAATACATTGGGAGGCAACACAATAAGCCCCTATCTTTCTCAGTGTCTGGCTGAAACTCCATAACCACAAGTATTGCGTGAGTGTTAGCAATTGTAGGAGACTATATGATAGTTGAGTATGTGGACTTGCTGGAAGGCTCTATTCTTGACTCTTTCTGATGTTATGATAAATTGCAATTGCTTCAATGACTGAGATTATAGTCTGTTAGTTCTCAATGAAGTTTTTGAACCATACTTGACATTGTGAATAGATTGTTACTTGACCATGAAAAGCTTTATGAGATAAGCTACTATTATGACACATATTGATGCTGGAGAAGGTAATTGAAATTATCATTGATCAAACTTGTGCACCTGCTAGCATTCACACTTCATAAATTATTTCTTTTATCATTTACCTACTCGAGGACGAGCAGGAATTAAGCTTGGGGATGCTGATACGTCTCCAACGTATCTATAATTTATGAAGTATTCATGCTATTATATTATCCATCTATGATGTTTTATAAGCATTTATATGTCATTTTATATGATTTTTGGGACTAACTTATTAACCTAGAGCCCAGTGCCAGTTTCTGTTTTCTCCTTGTTTTAGTGTTTTACAGAAAAGGGATACCAAACGGAGTCCAATTGACGTGCCAATTTTTGAGGATTTTTTCTTGACCAAAAGAAGACCACGGAGCATCGGAGTTGGGCCAGGGGAGTCCCGGGCTGCCCACGAGAGAGGGGCGCGCGCCCCCTTGGGGGGTGGCCCCCTATCTCATGGACAGCCCGGAGGCCCCCTTGACATGAAACCAACGCCAAAAATTCCTATAAATACTGAAACTTTTGGGAATTAACCTAGATCGGAAGTTCCGCCGCCGCAAGCCTCTGTAGCCACGAGAAATCATTCTAGGCCCTCTCTGGCACCCTGCCGGAGAGGGCCATCATCACTGGAGGCCATGGAGGAGGATCTCGGAGGGGCCATCATCACCATGAAGGCCAAGGACCAGAGGGGGAAAGCCATGGAGGAGGAAGCACAAGGGGGAGAACCTCTCATCCTCTCTCTTGGTGGCACCAGAGTGCCATCGGGAGGGGAATCATCGCCGCGGTGATCGTCTTCATCAACATCACCATCATCATCACCATCCTCATCTCTTTTACGCGGTCCACTCTCCCACACCCCGCTGTAATCCCTACTTGAACATGGTGCTTTATGCCACATATTATGATCCAATGGTGTGTTGCCATCCTATGATGTTTTGAGTAGATGTCTTTTGTCTTTGAGTTGATTGATGATCTAGATTGGTACGAGTTGTATGTTTTATTTTGGTGCTGTCCTATGGTTCCCTCCGTGTCGCGCAAGCGTGAGGGATTCCCGCTGTAGGGTGTTGCAATACGTTCATGATTCGCTTATAGTGGGTTGCTAGAGTGACAGAAGCTTAAACCCGAGTAAGGGGGTTGCTGCGTATGGGATAAAAGGGGACTTGATGCTTTAATGCTATGGTTGGGTTTTACCTTAATGAATCTTTAGTATTTGCGGATGCTTGCTAGGGTTCCAATCATAAGAGAATACGATCCATGTAGGAAAAGTATGTTAGTTGATGCCTCTCCCTCATATGAAATTGCAATGACGACTATCGATCTTGTTAACAATTGCTTAGGACAATTCCGCACACTGATCCACCATTATTCCACACTCGCTATTTATATTATTTAGTATCATATTCTAACTTTATGATAACAGCACCTACTTTTATATTTTAGCTCTTTGATATCATACAAAGTTATCTCCTTTATACCCACAACACAGTTTTATTTCTTGTTTCTAGTTGGAAGCAAACGTTCGGTGCACGTAGAGTCGTATCAGTGGCAGATAGGGCTTGAGAGAATATTGATCTTACCTTTATCTCCTTGTGGGTTCGACACTCCATACTTATCACTTCCACCTTTGGGAATTGCTACGATGATTCCCTGCACTTGGGGATTATCACCCGCCTAGCATGGAAGATACAGACAGCCCTAGTTGATACATGAGCTATTCAAGCATACAAAACAGAATTTCATTTGAAGGTTTAGAGTTTGACACATACAAATTTACTTGGAACGGCAGGTAGATACCGCATATAGGAAGGTATGGTGGACTCATATGGAATAACTTTGGGGTTTATGGAAGCAGATGCATAAGAAGTATTCCCGCTTAGTACAAGTGAAGGCTAGAAAAAGACTAGGAAGCGACCAACTAGAGAGCGACAACAGTCATGAACATGCATTAAAATTAATCAACACTGAGTGCAAGCATGAGTAGGATATAATTCACCATGAACATAAATATCGTGGAGGCTATGTTGATTTTGATTCAACTACATGCGTGATCATGTGCCAAGTCAAGCCACTCGAATCGTTCAAAGGAGGATACCACCCTATCATACCACATCACAACCATTTTGATAGCATGTTGGCACGCAAGGTAAACCATTATAAACTCCTAGCTAATTAAGCATGGCATGAGCAACTATAATCTCTAATTGTCATTGCAAACATGTTTCATTCATAATAGGCTGAATCAGGAACGATGAACTAACCATATTTACAAAAACAAGATAGGTCGAGTTCATACCATCTTCTCTCATCTCAATCAGTCCATCATATATCGTCATTATTGCCTTTCACTCGCACGACCGAACGGTGTGGATAATAATAATTGTGCACGTGCAATTGGACTAAGCTGGAATCTGCAAGCATTTAATACAAAGGAGAAGACAAGGTAATATGGGCTCTTTGTTAAATCAACAATAATGCATATAAGAGCCACTTCAACATTTTCATCATGGTCTTCTCCTCTCGACCCCAAAGAAAAGAAATAAAACTATTTACACGGGAAAGCTCCCAACAAGCAAAAAGAAGAACGAGAAATCTTTTTGGGTTTTCTTTTAATTACTACTACTATAGGCATGGAAAGTAAACTAGCTAAAAGCTACGACTAATTTTTTTCGGTTTTTCTTAAGGTTTTTCAAACACACAAGAAGAAGGCGAGAAAAAAGAAAATAAACTAGCCTGGATAGTACAACGAAAAAGTATGAACACCGACAACTGGAATGAGTGTGTGAACATGAATGTAATGTCGGTGAGAAATACGTACTCCCCCGAGCTTAGGCTTTTGGCCTAAGTTGGTCTATGCCAATGGATCAAAGTGGTCCTCTCTGGGGTACTGAGGAGGATCCTCGGGGTGCCACTGGTTAGCGAGTCCTCCGGATCCCACTGATAAACAGACTGCTGATAAGGGTCAAGTGGTGGCTCCGGCTTAGCCTCTAGAGCAGGTGTCACGCTCAAGTATGCATGAATGGCCTCCAGCAAAATGAGGTACGTGCCTGAAAATATGTTAAACAAAGAGGGCGTAGGCAAGGTAATAATCTCATAATAATTTTTATCAAATATCAAATTATACTTAAGCAATTTCTTCTTATTTTTAACAATAAAGTCATGTGCTACCATACTCTTATAATCTAGAAAGATAGGGGGCAACAACTTTTCTTCTTTCTCATAATGCCTAATAGGTATATTAAAGTGTGCAAAAAGGCACAAAGCAAAGATGTCACCGAAGATGGGGCCCTTTGTACGGTTCAGACTTAATCATTTAGCAATAATAGCGCCTAAACTGAAAGTTGTATCACAAAACAAAGCATGCACAAAATAACAATATCAGGAACACTAAGATTCCCACTGTTCCCTCGACCAATCAAGCATCTACTAGCAAATATTTCAAAGTAACGTAGAACAGGAAAATGTATGCTAGTAATTCTTGCACCTGAAACTTTCCTCGTTTCCCCTACAGCAATTTCATTAATTAATCCCTCCACATCATTACGGTGTGGTTCCTCTATGCTGCCCTCAAAAGGTATCTTGCATACCCGACAAAAATCATATAGGGACATCTCCTTAACTTCATCATATAAATGAAACTCCACTGAAGGTGGTGATTTCTTAGCATGAAAGTAAAAAATTTGCATGAAAATATGAGTGAGTAGGAGATACTGTTCGCGCTGGTCGTGGATAAAGTCGGTGAGGCCCGCATTCTCAGCCAAATAATAAAAGTCATCATGAATCCCGGCTGCCTTCAAGAACTCAATACAAGGCCATTCACACGGCCGAACCTCCGCAGTGCGAGGGGGATTATATTTGGGCTTCTTATTCTCCTCACTTTGCTTATCCTTCGAGCTTCGGCTCGAAGAGCCTCTCAACAATCTCTTCATAATTTTCTTTCTCTGAAAATTTCTGAAATTTTTAGTGGCTCAAAATAAAAGTGAACTAAAATCAACAAAATTGATAGCAACTACTCCCACAAGTGCCTAGAGACTATATCATGCATTAGAACTACTTGGGACCAAATAAATTTGACATGCAAGCTCAAGAACAAAATTGATAGCAACTACTCCCACAAGTGCCTAGCGAAAATTTGCAATAAATCAAGCACTAGAACAAAAACTAATTGGACCATTGGAGGAGTCACATACCGAAGAACAATCCCCCAAAGCAGTTTTGTGAGTGGAGCTTTGAGCAAGGAGATCGAAAATCGCAGCAAAACGAGCTAGAACATGAGTTTGAGTTGTGTGGTGATTTTTTATCAAGGAAGACGAAGTGTGTGGGTGCAGGAATAAGTGGAGGGGGGCTGAGGGAGTCCTGGACTAGGGGGTGTCCGGACAGCCGGACTATCATCGTCCGCCGGACTCCAAGACTATGAAGATACAAGATTGAAGACTTCGTCCCGTGTCCGGATGGGACTTTCCTTGGCGTGGAAGGCAAGCTTGGCAATACGGATATGTAGTTCTCCTACCATTGTAACCGACTCTGTGTAACCCTAGCCCTCTCGGGTGTCTATATAAACCGGAGGGCTTTAGTCCGTAGGACACAACCTCCATTACAACAATCATACCATAGGCTAGCTTCTAGGGTTTAGCCTCCTTGATCTCGTGGTAGATCCACTCTTGTAATACACATCATCAATATTAATCAAGCAGGACGTAGGGTTTTACCTCCATCAAGAGGGCCCGAACCTGGGTAAAACATCGTGTCCCTTGTCTCCTGTTACCATCCGCCTAGACGCATAGTTCGGGACCCCCTACCCGAGATCCGCTGGTTTTGACACCGACATTGGTGCTTTCATTGAGAGTTCCTCTGTGTCGTCACCGATAGGCTTGATGGCTCCTTCAATCAACAACAACGCTGTCCAGGGTGAGACTTTTCTCCCCGGACAGATCTTCGTGTTCGGCGGCTTCGTGCTACGGGCCAATTCACTTGGCCATCTAGAGCAGATCAAAAGCTATGCCCCTGGCCGTCAGGTCAGATTTGGAAGCTTAAACTTCACGGCGGATATCCACGGAGACTTGATCTTCGACGAATCCGAGCCGCAGCCGAGCGTGCTGCACTGTCACGATGAGCATGATCTAACTCTGCCGCGAGACAGTACCTTGGAGGCCGCACATGAATCCGCTCCGACCCTTAGTTCGGAACCGATCGTGCAGATCGAGGACTGGTGGCTGGACACTGCCTCGAGGGCTGCGGCGCCCACGGTGATGGAGCCGAAAACCGACCCTGTCCCTTATAAAGCTTGTGACTCCGAGGCGCCGGACTCCCTGCCGGACTCCGAACCTCCCGCGCCCCTGCCAATCGAATCTGATTGGGCGCCGGTCATGGAGTTCACCGCCGCGGACATCTTCCAATACTCACCCTTTGGCGATATCCTAAATTCGCTAAAGCATCTCTCGCTATCCGGAGAGCCCTGGCCGGATTACGGCCAGGATGGTTGGGATGCGGACGACGAAGAAATTCAAAACCCACCCACCACCCACTTTGTAGCCATTGTCGACGATCTAACCGACATGCTAGACTATGACTCCGATGACATCGACGGTATGGACGACGATGCCGGAGACAAACAAGAGCCAGCGCCTACAGGGCACTGGAAGACCACCCCAACACATGACATATATATGGTGGATACCCCAAAAGGAAGCGACGACGAGGAACAACGGGGCGCGGCAAAGGATAATCCCGCCGATAAACAACCAAAACGGCGACGCAAGCGCCGCTCTAAACCCCGCCTCGGCAAAAACAGCATTCCCAATGACCCAGCGTTAGAGCAGGGCAAACCAGTGGACGACGAACATGCAACCAAGCAACCGTCCGAACAGGACGAATCAGATAATCAATCCAATCCCGGCGAAACCAACAGTCCGGACGACCTCACACCGGACATACCACCGGAGCATAAGAACCTTCACGGAAGACTCGTCGCCACCGCAAGAAGCTTGAAGAAGGAAAAACGGAAGCTCAAAACAGCGGAAGACATACTCAGAATGAGGTGGAGCAAAGTACTCAAGACCGCAGACAAATATGGCAATGACCATCAATCAAAGAGCTACCCGAAGCGCAAGCTGCTGCCAGAATTTGACGAGGAAGCCATAGAGCCACCACAGTCAAAAATTAAAGAAGCCGCCTGGCCGGATAGACGACCAGATGATAGGCCAAAAGCGGCAAGCGGTGCCGCACTCAAGCCGACTCATGATCCTGGGAAAACAAATGGCCCAGCCAGGTCCATTTACGGGCCAAAAAAGAGGGCCCCAGGAAACAACACAACACGCCAAGTGTTCGAAGACAGCGGTACACCCAAATACAGGGGCGCCGCACACCCACTATGTTTCACCAATGAGGTGCTGGATCATGAATTCCCAGCAGGGTTTAAACCCATAAACATAGAGGCTTACGACGGAACAACAGACCCTGGAGTCTGGATAGAGGATTATATACTACACATACACATGGCTAGAGGAGATGACCTCCACGCCATAAAATACCTACCCCTCAAGCTCAAAGGGCCAGCTCGGCATTGGCTCAAAAGCCTCCCAGAAAACACTATTGGAAGTTGGGAAGAGCTTGAGGACGCGTTTAGAGCAAATTTTCAAGGGACTTATGTCCGCCCTCCGGATGCAGACGATCTAAGTCATATAACTCAACCGCCCGGAGAGTCAGCGCGCAAATTCTGGAACAGGTTCCTTACTAAAAAGAACCAAATAGTCGACTGTCCGGACGCCGAAGCCTTAGCAGCTTTTAAACACAACGTCCGAGACAAATGGCTCGCCAGACACCTCGGCCAAGAGAAGTCAAGGACAATGTCCGCGCTAACAAGCCTCATGACCCGCTTTTGCGCGGGGGAAGATAGCTGGCTAGCAAGATGCAGCACCAGCGACCCGAGTACATCCGAGATTAGAGATGGAAACGGAAAATCACGGCGCAGAAAGGATCAGCGCCGGAATAAAGAAAAAAGCCCAAAGAATACGGCGGTCAACGCCGGATTCAAAAGCTCGCGGCCAAACAACAAAACACTGCCTCTTAAGGATAACAGTGATGAGCTATCCAACTTAAACAAAATTTTGGATCGGATATGTCAAATCCACAGTACCCCCGGAAGGCCTGCAAACCACACCCACCGAGATTGTTGGGTTTTCAAACAGTCCGACCGACTCAACGCCGAACACAAGGGGCTCGACGCATCAAGCGAGGATGATGATAAACCCCACCAGCAGAGCACCGGAAAACAAAAGACTTTCCCATAAGAAGTCAAAGCAGTAAACTCACTTCATGTGATAATACGGAAAAACAATGCGGCACCCGCTAAGATGGGTCTCGCACGGTCCACCCCAGCGGAACCTCGAGATTGGATGTCAAAACCAATCACTTTTGACCATCTGGATTATTCCAGAAGTGTTCGAAATGCAGAATGGACTGCTCTGATGTTGGATCCTATAATTGACGGACTACAATTTACACAAGTCCTGATGGACGGAGGCAATGATCTAAACCTGCTATATCCAAACACAATCCGCAAGTTGGGGCTAGACCTTACTAAAATTCGACATAGCCGCACTTCCTTTAAAGGAGTGACGCCAGGCCCTTACGCCAAGTGCACAGGCTCCTTATTACTAGAAGTTGTGTTCGGGTCACCGAACAACTTCCGACGCGAAAAACTAATCTTTCATGTCGCCCCATTCAAAAGTAGCTATCAAGCACTATTGGGACGTGAAGCTTTTGTCCGCTTCAACGCCATACCACATTACGCGTCTCTTACACTTAAAATGCCCGGTCCACGTGGCATCATTTCATTGCGAGGGTCATTTAAAGACCCCGAACACGGCTAGACGAGTCCGGCATAAATAAATCTAGGGGCTCCCTAGCCGCACACCCCTTCACAAGGGGCTGTGCGTATAAGCAACAACGAGCTAATATAGACGCCGCTTTACTTATTAATATTTTTCATATACCTTTTTTCGCACGATTTCCTTTCAAACTAAGTTCCTCTCTTTTTACAGATGAACAACATGCACACCCGTCCAGGATAACGGCACAACGGAGACACAGGCGCAGACGTGCAGTAGGGACCCGTCGCAAGGATTCTTTTTAGATTAAGACCCTGCGTAAACCTTTTTTACTGTATCTTGTTGCTATAATCTCCTGGTTTCTCATTATAAACAGAGTGGAGCCTGACGTTTTGGCATCGGCCGCGTCAGAGGACCTTGCCCGTACCTGGACACTAGGGGCTTAGGGCATTGTTTTGCCCATTATTATAAAGACCGAACACCTTAGGGAGTGTTCGGCGTCTCGAGTTAGGCCTTATATGCATCCGCTCCGAATCATGTCTTTGGTCAAATGTTGGGTTTGCCCGGCTCCTGTGTTTTGCTGCCTTACGTTCCGTATCATCGGCTAACGCGGCACCAGGAGAACTACTGCGATTGTGCCCCAGTTCGGCTGGGCGAGCACCTCAGTAGAGAAAGCCGAAAACTGACTGTCATGATACAGCGAGAGACTGGTCAACCACTCGATCGACCACCGGAATGTTTAGAATTCCTCCGCTTTGACGAAGGACCGTTTCCCGGTCAGGCACACACGCGCCCCGAATTCGGAGAGCGCGGTGCCCCCAGGGGCTATATCGTAGCCCCACCCTCGAACTCCAATGGCTAAGTGAAAGTGATAAAGCATCATAGTCCGGTTGCCTCGTTTGCTACGTTACGACCTCCTCAACAGGACCGAGACGTCGGATTAAGTGTGAAAATGCGCTATTTTTGCGAACACCCCCGCACCTTGTGCGTGGGGGCTGAAGCCGAAGACTACCATCTTTCAGGTTATACACACGTATACATAAACGACCGCATAGGAGATATTTCAATACTTGAACACACAAGTATAAAAAGCGCCTATATCATAAACATTGTTTTACAAGATAAAACGTTCATTTGAACGTGACATTTTTCGAGCACTGTGACTCTATTACACGAGCACCGCGCATAACTTCCCCAAAATAGTGCTCGGCGGGTAACCGGCTTTCGTCCAAACCCTGGGTTGCAACAGCGGTGGCATCCATCTCCGTCCAGTGCATCTGCACACGGGCAAGTGCCATCCGTGCTCCCTCTATGCAGGCGGACCGCTTCATCACCTTGATATGCGGCACCGCCCCAAGAAATTGCTGCAACAAGCCAAAATAGTTCTTCGGCTTGGGCTTATCCGGCCAGACATGCGTCACGATATCCGTCATGGCAAGCCCGAACAACCTATTCAGCTCAGCCCATTCGGCCAACCGATTGGTCAGCGGAAGTGAACGATCCGGACTATGGAATTGAGACCAAAATAGCTCTTCCGTCTCGTGATCCTTCTGGCTCCGGAAGTGCACAACGGCATCTGCCGCACTTGCCGCTAAGTCCATAAAAGGATCCTCCGGACCCCACAGCTGACCAAGTTGAGCATACTTAGGATCCGTAAACCTGCGGCGTAGCAGAAAAGGCTTGCCAGCCACAATGTCTTCGGCCTAACGCAGCTCCTCCTTCATAGCCCGCATTGCAGAGCGGGCATCCTTGACTTCGGCGGTGGCCTTCCCCAGATCTTCTCGCTCCGATAGGCGCTCCTTTTCAAGAGCCTCATTGCGGTCGGTAGCATCCTTCAATTTAACGGCCAATTCGGCCATCTCTTCCCTGCTTCGGCAGTGTGCAGCCCTTTCGGCTTCTAACTCTTTGGCCGCCCTCGAGGCAGCCGCATCACTCCTTCTGGCTCGCTCCTTGGCTTGAGCAAGTTCTGCCTGAAGGCTCTCCACAGCAGCAGCACCATCTGCGTCAAGCATAAATATTGTAAGCGGTAGGCTTTTGCTCCCTTAATAGGTGACTACGGAGACACAATTTACCTTGCGACTCGTCAAGTCGCTTGTTGACCAGCGCGATGTCCGCATCCGCAACATCGAGTTGCCGCATTAATTCAGCAACTCCATCAGTCCGGCTGGCCCCCGGACGATCCGCCACCTGCATAGGAACGACGAAGATTGAAACCTGCGATTTTGATCCTCGGCACGCTGTCGCTTTCGACAACCCACCGGGTCTCAGGGGCTACTATCTATACAGGGCGCACTTCCATGTGCAAAACTGTCAAAAGGTGTGTCATTTTTACGTACCTCAAATCCCGCCAGCAAACTCCTGACGGCATTATGTAATCCGCCTTTGGCAGACGAAATCCTTCCAATCACCATATTCATCAATGCATGGTGATCTTCTGAGATGGACGCCCTCTCAAGCAGATCCCTCAGCTCACCCGGCCGAACACTAGTCGGCGCCGAACTCTTCGGCTCTGCCGGGCTCGGGGATACCCTCCGTGACGACACTTCAGGCTTGTCCGCCCTATCCGACGGCGCAGCAGATGGAGGCGTCTCGCTCTCCATCATCTCCGGACGGAGATCCCCCGAAGACGAGCTCATCTGAGAAGGTCGCAGATCCGAACTACAAGGTAAAAATTTCGGTTATCCTCAGAAGCACAAATAGGGATGTTTCTTATTAATGAACTCCCCCTTTCTTCTACTAACGGCTCGCTGGAGGGTTGATCCTTTAGAGAAGACTGTGCGGCCGGGGCCTCCCCGGACGCAGGACCCTCTGGTGAAGATTTCTTCCCCTGTTTATGGGCTTTGGCCTTCGGATCTTCGGAGTTGGTCCTCTTCTCCCCCTGGAGGGAGGGATTCTCGATCCCCCCTTCTTCAAGCGCACCCTTGGGCGAGGCGGTAGCTCCTCCATTTTCCCCTTCGCCTTCTTCTGAAGGCGCAGCCTCCAACATTCTGACCAGCACGGGCTCCGGCGCGGTCTCTGGGAGGGGGGTCGGACCCCGTATCAGCTTTGCTTGCGCTATCCACTCCTGTTGAAGGATAACGGGTTAAAAGGCGAATTGTAGAAAGGCAAACAAATGGTACGTCCGAACACTGAGCTACTTACTTGAGTATCCGGGCGATTCCAGCTCAGGCCGGCATCCTCGGTCAATTCCGGACACACCACCTGTGATCCGAAGAACAACTTGTACATCTCCACGGGTGTCGTACCCATGAAGTGTTGGAGAATCCGTGGTCCCTCCGGATTGAACTCCCATAGCCGGAGAGGACGGCGTTTGTAGGGCAGGAGACGCCTAATTAGCATAACCTGCATCACCATGACCAGATCGATCTCCCTTGCTTGGAGGTCTTGAATCCGGCCCTGCAACAGGGGCACGTCTTTTGACGGCCCCCAATTGAGCCCTTGGTTGACCCACGACATCAACCGTCGTGGAGGTCCCGAGCGGAATGGAGGCGGCGGCTTTTGCCTGCTGCCCTTTGGAGCGGTGATATAGAACCACTCCTGCTGCCACAAGCCGAGCTCCTCTTGGAAGGAGCCCTCGGGCCACGGGGCATCAGCCCTCCTGCTTGCGGCTGCCCCGCCGCACTCAGCTTGACGCCCCCCGATCATCTTCGGCTCCACATTGAAGGTCTTCAGCCACAGGCCGAAGTGGGGGGTGACGCGGAGGAAGGCTTCACAGACGATGATGAACGCGGAGATATGGAGGATGGACTCCGGAGCCAAGTCGTGGAATTCCAACCCATAGTAAAACATGAGCCCTCTCACAAAAGGATCCGTCGGGAAGCCTAAACCCCGACGGAGGTGGGATACAAAGACGACATACTCGCCGGGCTCGGGGGTGGGGATGGCCTGCCCTTCGGCGGGCAACCTGTGCGAAATCTCGTAGGTCAGGTACTTGGCTTCTCGCAGTTTTAGCACGTCCTCCTCCGTAACGGAGGAGGGCATCCACCGGCCCTGAAGGTCGGAGCCGGACATTGTTGAAGGTCCGAAGCGCTCGAATCTGGGGCTCTGGCTGTTGGAACTTGGAGCAAGGAGAAGATTCGGTGGAAGATTGTAGAAAAGGAACGAGCCTTGGTCCTGTTATAAAGAGTGAGAATACCAAGAGCCGTCTCCATGACCGTTCGGGACTCGCCTTCGATAGAGGAGGCGTGGCGACGGGCGCGGTTGGGTTACCCACGTCCGTATTGATGAGAATCCCGGGATAAGGGGAACACGATCTCTGCTTCGACAAGACGTGCCAAGGAAACCGCTTCGCTAAACGCGCTGAGGCGGTATAATAAAAAACGATTCAAGTAAAGGCTTGGTAGTGGTGTGACGTCATGCCACAAAATACGTCAGCGGATTGAACTTGTGTATATATTATTCTCTCTACGGTGGAATATGGAATTTATTTTGCAGAGCCGGACACTATCCTGGTGTTCACAATCTTCTCTAGATTATTCAAAGGAGGAACCCGCCTTGAAATGCCGAACATTATGCGCGCCGGACTCATCGTCATTGAAGCCAGGTTCAGGGGCTACTGAGGGAGTCCTGGACTAGGGGGTGTCCGGACAGCCGGACTATCATCGTCCGCCGGACTCCAAGACTATGAAGATACAAGATTGAAGACTTCGTCCCGTGTCCGGATGGGACTTTCCTTGGCATGGAAGGCAAGCTTGGCAATACGGATATGTAGATCTCCTACCATTGTAACCGACTCTGTGTAACCCTAGCCCTCTCCGGTGTCTATATAAACCGGAGGGCTTTAGTCCGTAGGACACAACCTCCATTACAACAATCATACCATAGGCTAGCTTCTAGGGTTTAGCCTCCTTGATCTCGTGGTAGATCCACTCTTGTAATACACATCATCAATATTAATCAAGCAGGACGTAGGGTTTTACCTCCATCAAGAGGGCCCGAACCTGGGTAAAACATCATGTCCCTTGTCTCCTGTTACCATCCGCCTAGACGCACAGTTCGGGACCCCCTACCCGAGATCCGCCGGTTTTGACACCAATAGGGGCCATGTGGGGCCCACGAAGCAGGGGGACGCGCCCAGGGGGTAGGGTGCGCCCTGCACCCTCGTGGCCAGGTGGTTGGCCCCTCTGGTGTGTTCTGAGTGCCAGATATTCTTAAATATTCTACAAAAAAATCATATTTCAATTGCAGGGCATTTGGAGAAATTTTAGGGTATTTTTCTATTGCAAGGATAATTCAGAAAACAGACAGAAAATACTATTTTTGCTTTATTTAATCTAAATAACCAAAAGTAAAAGGAGGGTACAGAGAATTGTGCTTTCTAACTTCATCCATCTCATGCTCATCAAAAGGAATCCACTAACAAGGTTGATCAAGTCTTGTTAACAAACTCATTCCGAATGCATGAGACCGGGGAATTTTTGAATAGTGCTAGGTTACCTCAACGGGGATATGCACATCCCCAATAATAAGAATATCATATTTCCTCTTGACAGTAGGAAGAGGAAATTCAAACCTCCAATAGTAATAGTTGGAATTTTTCCAATAGAGTTGATACTATGGACTTGAGGTTGTTTCCTCGGGAAGTGTACCATATGCTCATTACCATTAACATGAAAAGTGACATTGCCTTTGTTGCAATCAATAATAGCCCCTGCAGTATTCAAAAAGGGTCTACCAAGGATAATAGGCATACTATCGTCCTTGGGAATATCAAGAATAACAAAGTCCATTAAAATAGTAACGTTTGCAACCACAACAGGCACATCCTCACAAATGCCGACAGTTATAGCAGTTGATTTATTGGCCATTTGCAAAGATATTTCAGTAGGTGTCAACTTATTCAAATCAAGTCTACGATATAAAGAGAGAGGCGTAACACTAATACCGGCTCCAAGATCACATAAAGCAGTTTTAACATAGTTTCTTTTAATGGAGCATGGTATAGTTGGTACTCCTGGATCTCCTAGTTTCTTAGGTATTCCACCCTTAAAAGTATAATTAGCAAGCATGGTGGAAATTTCAGCTTCCGGTATCTTTCTTTTATTTGTAGCAATATCTTTCATATACTTAGCATAAGGATTCATTTTAAGCATATCAGTCAAACGCATACGCAAGAAGATAGGTCTAATCATTTCAGCAAAGCGCTCAAAATCCTCATCATCCTTTTTCTTGGATGGTTTAGGAGGAAAAGGCATGGGTTTCTCGACCCATGGTTCTCTTTCTTTACCGTGCTTCCTAGCAACGAAGTCTCTCTTATCATAACGTTGATTCTTTGATTGTGGGTTATCAAGATCAACAGCAGGTTCAGTCTCTACATCATTGTCATTACTAGGTTGAGCATCAACATGAACATCATCATTAACATGATCACTAGGTTCATGTTCGTCACCAGATTGTGTTTCAACATCAGAAGTAGAAATATCATTGGGATTCTTAGGTGTGTCAACAACAGGTTTACAAGAAGCATGCAAAGTCCTATCATTTTTCTTTTTCTTCTTCTTAGAAGGACTAGGTGTATCAACATTAGTTCTCTGAGAATCTTGCTCAACTCTCTTAGGGTGGCCCTCAGGATACAAAGGTTCCCGAGTCATGTTACCCCCTCTAGTCATAACTCTAACAACATTATCATTTTTCTTATTATTTAATTCATTGAGCAAATCATTTTGAGCTTTGAGCAAATCTTTTTGAGCTTTAAGCACTTGTTCTACTTGAGTGGTAACCATAGAAGCATGTTTACTAATAAGTTTGAGTTCACCTCTAACTCTAGACATATAATCACTCAAGTGTTCAATCATATAAGCATTACATTTCAATTGTCTACCAACCTATGCATTGAAGTTTTCTTGTTTAACAATAAAATTATCAAACTCATCTAAGCATTGGCTAGCGGACTTATAATGAGGGATATTACCTTCATCAAATCTATAGAGAGAATTTACCTTTACTACCTGTGTCGGGTTATCAAGACCATGTATTTCTTTAATAGGCGGTAAATTCTTAACATCTTCAGCTTTAATACCCTTTTCTTTCATAGATTTCTTTGCCTCTTGCATATCTTCAGGACTGAGAAATAGTATACCCCCTTTTTCGGAGTTGGCTTAGGAGTTGGTTTAGGAAGTGTCCAATTATTTTCATTACTCAACATATTATTCAATAGCACTTCAGCTTGATCAACAGTTCTTTCCCTGAAAACACAACCAGCATAACTATCCAGGTGGTCTCTGGAAGCATCGGTTAGTCCATTATAAAAGATATCAAGTATTTCATTTTTCTTGAGAGGATGATCAGGCAAAGAATTAAGTAATTGGAGAAGCCTCTCCTAAGCTTGTGGGAGACTCTCTTCTTTAATTTGCACAAAATTATATATTTCCCCTAAAGCAGCTTGTTTCTTATGAGCGGGGAAATATTTAGCAGAGAAGTAATAAATCATATCCTGGGTACTACGCACACAACCAGGATCAAGAGAATTAAACCATATTTTAGCATCACCCTTTAATGAGAATGGAAATAACCTAAGGATATAGTAGTAACGGATTTTTTTCCTCATTAGTGAATAGGGTGGCTATATCATTTAATTTTAGTAAGATGGGCCACAACAGTTTCAGATTCATAGCCATAAAAAGGATCAGATTCAACCAAAGTAATTAACTCAGGATCGACAGAGAAATCATAATCCTTATCAGTAATACAAATAGGTGAAGTAGCAAAAGCAGGGTCATATTTCATTCTAGCATTCAAAGATTTTTCTTTGAGCTTAGCCAATAATTTCTTAAGATCATATCTATCATTGCAAGGAAGAAAATCTCTAGCAGTTTCTTCATCCATAAAATAAACCTCAGGCACAACAGGCAATTCATATCTAGGGGGAGAATCCTCATCGTCACTTTCATCAATATTATCAGTTTCAATAATTTCATTCTCTCTAACCCTAGCAAGTTGTTCATCAAGAAATTCACCTAATGGCACAATATTATCAAGCATAGAAGTAGTTTCATCATAAGCATCATGCATAGCAGAAGTGGCATCATCAATAACATGCGACATATCAGAATTAATAGCAGAAGCAGGTCTAGGTGTCGCAAGTTTACTCAAAACAGAAGGAGAATCAAGTGCAGAGCTAGATGGCAGCTCCTTACCTCCCCACGTAGTTGAGGGATAAATCTTGGTTTTTTTCATCTTTCAAGTTCCTCATAGTGATCAGCAGATATAAATCCCAAGTGACTCAAAGAATAGAGCTATGCTTCCCGGCAACGGCGCTAGAAAATAGTCTTGATAACCCACAAGTATAGGGGATCGCAACAGTTTTCAAGGGTAGAGTATTCAACCCAAATTTATTGATTTGACACAAGGGGAGCCAAACAATATTATCAAGTATTAGCAGTTGAGTTGTCAATTCAACCACACCTGGAAGACTTAATATCTGCAGCAAAGTATTTATAAGCAAAGTAATATAGAAGTAATGGTAACGGTGACAAAAGTAACAGTAGCAGTTTTGTAGTAATGGTAACAGTGGCAACGAAAAAGTAAGTAAGCAAAGATCAATATGTGAAAAGCTCGTAGGCATTGGATAAGTGATGGATAATTATGTCGGATGCGATTCTTCATGCAACAGTTATAACATAGGGTGACACAGAACTAGCTCCAATTCATCAATGTAATGTAGGCATGTATTTCGAATATAGTCATACGTGCTTATGGAAAAGAACTTGCATGACATCTTTTGTCCTACCCTCCCGTGGCAGCGGGGTCCTATTGGTAACTAAGGGATATTAAAGCCTCCTTTTAATAGAGTACCGAACCAAAGCATTAACACTTAGTGAATACATGAACTCCTCAAACTAAGGTCATCACCGGGAGTGGTCCCGATTATTGTCACTTTGGGGTTGCCGGATCATAACACATAGTAGGTGACTATTGACTTGCAAGATAGGATCAAGAACTCACATATATTCATGAAAACATAATAGGTTCAGATCTGAACTCATGGCACTCGGGCCCTAGTGACAAGCATTAAGCATAGCAAAGTCATAGCAACATCAATCTCAGAACATAATGGATACTAGGGATCAAACCCTAACAAAACTAACTCGATTACATGATAAATCTCATCCAACCCATCACCGTCTAGCAAGCCTACGATAGAATTACTCACGCACGGCGGTGAGCATCATGAAATTGGTGACGGAGGAAGGTTGATGATGACGATGGCAACGGATTCCCCTCTCCGGAGCCCCGAACGGACTCCAGATAAGCCCTCCCGAGAGAGTTTAGTGCTTGGCGGTGGCTCCATATTGTAAAATGCGATGAGTCCTTCTCTCTGATTTTTTTCTCCCCGAACGTGAATATATGGAGTTGGAGTTGAGGTCGGTGGAGCCTCAGGGGGCCCACGAGACAGGGGGCGTGCCCAAGGGGGGTAGGCGCGCCCCCACCCTCATGGACAGGGTGTGGGCCCCCTGGTCTTGATTCTTTCACAAGTATTTTTTATATATTCCTAAAATATTCTCCGTGGAGTTTCAGGTCATTCCGAGAATTTTTTTCTGCACAAAAATAACACCATGGCAATTCTGCTGAAAACAACGTTAGTCCAGGTTAGTTCCATTCAAATCATGCAAGTTAGAGTCCAAAACCAGGGCAAAAGTGTTTGGAAAAGTAGATACGATGGAGACATATCAGGGGGCTCTCCCCCTCTCTCCCGATGGTGCCGGAGTGCCGCCGGGGCAAGGATCGTGACGGTGATCTACATCAACAATATTGCTACCGTCAACACCAACTCCCCCCTCTATGCAGCGGTGTAACACCCCTTCTCCCCGTTGTAGTCTCTACTAACATGGTGCTCAACTCCATATATTATTTCCCAATGATCTATGGTTATCATATGATGTTTGAGTATATCCGTTTTGTCCTATGGGTTAATCGTGATCTTGGTTGGTATGATTGTGTATTTTATTTATGGTGCTGTCCTACGGTGCCCTCTGTCTCGCGCAAACGTGAGGGGCCCCCGCTGTAGGGTGTTGCAATATGTTCTTGATTCGCTTATGGTGGGTTGCGAGAGTGACAGAAGCTTAAACCCGAGTAGGTGGGTTATGGCGTATGGGAGTAAAGAGGACTTGATACTTAATGCTATGGTTGGGTTTCACGACCTTAGTGATCTTTAGTAGTTGTGGATGCTTGCTAGAGTTCCAATCATAAGTGCATATGATCCAAGTAGAGAAAGTATGTTAGCTCATGCCTCCCCCTCATATAAAATTACAAGAATGATTACTGGTACTTGTTATCGATTGCCTAGGGACAAATGACTCTCTTGTTGACAAACGCTATCCACTTTTATTACCTTGCAATTTATTCGTAGTTTTATTCTCGCAAAGTACTCGTAGTTTTATTCTTGCAAAATAGTTTCATAATTGTTCTAGGTAAAGCAAACGTCAAGTGTGCGTAGAGTTGTATCGGTGGTCAATAGAACTTGATGGAATATTTGTTCTGCCTTTAGCTCCTCATTGTGTTTGACACTCTTATTTATCGAAGAAGGCTACAAACGATCCCCTATACTTGTGGGTTATCACACACACGTACATGATGTGCAAACCAACATACACATACTTGATTTCTCAAGATAAGAAAATTGGAGGCACAACATATACAAACACATGCAAGGAAGAAAACCAAAGCATGCAAAGGGGCAAGTAACTTTCAATGCAGACAATTTAAGTACAAATTACCGCAAGGAGGCACATTGGATATAAGATAAAAACTTGATAACCCAATTGACTTGGCTTGAGAAAATAAGAATGATGAAGTCCCCTTAATTCTTCATAATGTAGCCAAGTCTCCAATGCCCTCCATCAACACCTATTGATCAAGTTTGAGCTAGTTGGTCCCCAACCAAGTTGGGTCCTAAGGGGTTAGTAACAATAGGCTTGGCTACCCAAATGGTTCTTTTCTTGACACCACTTTGAGTACCAAAAAAATTGGCAAATACATTGCCAACCTTATCCTTTTCAAGAGAATAGATATCATCAATTAGAATAGGATTGGATAAGGCACCATTCGTGCATGAAGAAGCGAAGTGACCTTTCTCACGACATAGGTAGCAACGTCTACTCTTCTCTTTCTTCTCACTTGATTTCTCAACTTGAGAAGCATTAGCTTGAGTTTTCTTGGAAGAGGCCTTTCTTCAACTTGAGGTTGAGCATGAGAGTGAACTTGTGGCCGCTTCCCTTGTTGCTTGTCATTAATGGGCTTCTTCTTCAATGGGCGAGATCTAACATGATGCCCTTCAGCTTTGCACTTGAAGCAAACAATCTTGGCCAAATTCTTGACTTCTTCTTGTTCATCTTGGACTTCTTATTATTATTGGAGTTGAATCTAAGTCCACCTTTGTCATTGGGGGATTTTCGCACACTCAAGATATTGTTGAGTGTGGATTTCCCTTCATGGCTCTTTTCCAAGTCTTTCTTCAAAGAAGTGACTTGGGCCTTGAGCTCTTTGATTTCCTCTACATGGTTAGTCTCAAAACAAGTACTAGAGGAAGTATAGGATTCATCATTATAGCAACAAGGCAAGGAAAGTAATTCATCACAAGATTTACCAATGTTATGTGCAGATGAATTACAAGGACTAGCACATGGCAAGATAGCATTTTGACTTGAAGTAGTGCTAGTATCCACATGAGACTCACTAGATGTTACCTTAGTGATCATAGCCTCATGAGCTATCTTTAGCACAGTATGGGATACTAGAACATCATCATGAGAGATTGTGAGCTTTACATGACTTTCTTCCAATTTCTCATAATTACTAGATATCAAATCAAATTGAGCCCTTAGCTAAACATTCTCCTTCAAAACGGATGCTTCACAAGAAGTAGATTTAGTAGCACAAGCGTCATCATAAACAACAAGAGGAGAAGCCAATTTGACAAGCTCTTTTGAATATGAAGCTTTAAGTTGAGCATGAGACTCGGTGAGTTTGATGAGATCACCCTTAATGACCCTTGAGCCATTTTCGACATGCTCAAAGTCCTCAAGGAGTTTGGCATGCACAGCTTCAAGCTTCTCATTTTTAGTTTCAAAATCATTAGCCACCTCGAGAGCTCTCTCACGGGATTCCTTTATTCTAGATAGTTCTAGAGCAAAAGTCTCCTCAAGAGATTCCTTGGTAGTTTGTTCAAGTTCAAGAGCTTGCGAGAGATCGGCGATCTCATTAGCATAATCACGCTCATGACCTTCAATTTTCTCAATGGCGACCTCATGCTCCTCTAGATGAGATTCCAACTCCTCTATATATTTCTTGCCCTCAATGGCAATGGACATGATTTCCATGAAGTTGGAACGAGCAATTTTATTCTTATGAAGAGCTTTAAAAATCATCTCCCCCTTAATTTTTAAGGAGGCAACATTATCATTCTCTTCATCATTATAAACATCATCATCACAAGATATATTGGGATTCAAAGTGGGAGATACCTTTGAAGGCTTAGCCATAAGACAAAACGCAATAGATGATGATGTAGGATCCCTTGAAGCAGCATTCAAGACCACATCTTGTTCCATGGGGTGTTGGGTTTCCTCTACATTGTTAGCACAACAATTCAAGGAAATAGATGCATTTTTATCATGGCAACAAGACATAGCAAGCATATCATCATGAGATTTAGTCAAGCATTCTACATGATATGCAAGGACTATCAACACAAGCATGTGAAACATTTCGAGATCTCAAAGTGTTGAAGTCCAAAGATGGAGCATTGCAATAGGATAGTGATGAGGGATCATCAACGATAAGCACACTATCATCATTGCAATGACCAACACTACTCACCATTTCGTTACCTTGTGGCAAACCACATGTAGGTGAAGTAGAAGAAGTTGAGAACACAACACGGCCGGAGGTGGAGGGAGAAAAATCATCCCCACAAAACATGGACACGCCATATTTATCTTGAAGCTTTGTCCAAAACACATGAGACCCCTGAAACGGCATGATTTGAAATATAACTACATTGCTCAAAGCATAGAAAAGCACATTAGAATCTTGAGCATTGAGATGAGAATTTTTCTCATCCTCTAAAGATAAACTTTGGGGATCCGTTGGAGGAGAAAAACCCATATCTACAATTCGCTCTAAATTTGGGTCCATGACCCTAAAGAGATTAAGCATGCGAATTACCCAAACATCAAAATTTGTGCCATCGAAACTAAGAGTGTCAGAGAATCCTAAACCCCTAGTTGACATCCTTACTCTCTAGGAAATTAAACCTTAAAAAGAGAGACGAGGCTCTGATACCAATTGAAAGATCATGGATGTCGCCTAGAGGGGGGTGAATAGGCACTTTAGAATAATTACGGTTTAGGCTTGGACAAATGCGGAATAAACCTAGCGGTTAATTTGTCAAGCACAAAACCTACAACAACTAGGCTCACCTATGTGCACCAACAACTTATGCTAAGCAAGATAAACAACTAGATGATAGCAAGATATATGACAGGAAACAATATGGCTATCACAAAGTAAAGTGCATAAGTAAAGGGCTTGGGTAAGAGATAACCGAGGCACGCGGCGGCGATGATGTATCCCGAAGTTCACACCCTAGCAGATGCTAATCTCCGTTTGGAGTGGTGTGGAGGTACAATGCTCCCCAAGAAGACACTAGGGCCACCGTAATCTCCTCACGCCCTCGCACAATGCAAGATGTCGTGATTCCACTAAGGGACCCTTGAGGGCGGTCATCGAACCCGTACACTTTGGCAACCCTTGGGGCCGGTCACCGGTACCCGTCAAATTGCTCGGGGCGATCTTCATGACCTAATTGGAGACCCCGACGCTTCCCCGGAGCTTTACACCACAAATGATTGAGCTCTAAACACCACCAACTATCTAGGGCGCCCAAGCACCCAAGAGGAACAAGCTCAAGGGTACCAAGCACCCAAGAGTAATAGGCTTCTCAACTTGAAACTTCCACGTATCACCGTGGAGAACTCAAACCTATGCACCAAATGCAATGGCATGGGCACACGGAGTGCCCAAGTCCTTCTCTCCCAAATCCCACTAAAGCAACTAATGCTAGGGAGGAAAATGAGAGGAAGAACAATAAGGAGAACACCAAGAACTCCAAGATCTAGATCCAAGGGGTTCCCCTCACATAGAGGAGAAAGTGATTGGTGGAAATGTGGATCTGGATCTCCTCTCTCCTTTTCCCCCAAAACTAGCAAGAATCCATGGAGGGATTGAGAGATAGCAAGCTCGAAGGAGGTCAACAATGGGGGAGGAACATGAGCTCAAAGGATAAGGTTCATTGGGAAGACCCCCTTTTGTAGGTGGGGAAAAATCCAACTGTTATGCTCACAGCCCACACAGAGCGGTACTATAGCTCATGGGAGCGGTACTACCGCTAGGGCGGTGGAAGCCCTTTGAAAAACAACAGCGAGGAGGCAAAAGGCCGGTAGAACCGCCGGAGCGGTACTACCGCTCGTCCTCATGGTACTACCGCTCTACCGCTATGGGTAGCGGTACTACCGCTAAGGGTAGTGGTACTACTGCTTGCGAGCGGTACTAAAAAATACATCCGTGCCTACCACCGCTGGACTTAAGATGAGTTTTTGGTCCGGAGCGGAAGTAGCCATGATAGTACCGCTCTAGAGTGGTAGTAAAAAATTACATCCGCTCCAAGCGTAGTCCACCTCTCCCAAGAGCGGTAGTAAAAAATTACATCCCCTCCAAGCGGTAGTACCGCTCCCATGAGCGGTAGTACCGCTGCAGCCTTTTTAAGGACACCAAAACTAACACAACATCTGCAAACGGACTTCGACTTCAACAAAACCAAGTTTGTTGGAAAGCTAGCGACAAGGGCTAACACAATCTTGAGAGAAATAACAATAAGAAGGAAAATATAAAAGGCCCAAAAGAAAATGGTGAGAACCACGAGCTCCACCACCACCATGCCGTCGTGCTGCCAGAGTTCTCCCTCAACTTATCCTCCCCCTTTGCTGGATCAAGAAGGAGGAGACGTCCGCGGGTTGTATGTGTGTTGAACGCGGAGGCACCATCCGTTCGTCGCTTGGATCGGATCTTCCGTGATTTGAATCGCCATGAGTACGACTCCATCAACCGCGTTCTTGTAACACTTCCGCTTAGCGATCTTCAAGGGTATGAAGATGCACTCCCTCTCTCTCTCGTTGCTAGTATCTCCTAGATTGATCTTGCTGACACATAGGAAAATTTTGAATTATTACTACGTTCCCTAACAGTGGCATCATGAGGTAGGTCTATGTGTAGGTTCTATGCACGAGTAGAACACAAGTTGTTATGGGCGAAGATTTGTTCAATTTGCTTACCGTTACTAGTCTTATCTTGATTCGGCGGCATTGTGGGATGAAGCGGCCCGGACCGACCTTACACGTACGCTTACGTGAGACAGGTTCCATCGATTGACATGCACTTGTTGCATAAGGTGGCTAGCGGGTGTCTGTCTCTCCCACTTTATTCGGATCGGATTCGATGAAGAGGGTCCTTGTCGGTGTCAAAACCGGCGGATCTTGGGTAGGGGGTCCCGAACTGTGCGTCTAGGCGGATGGTAACAGGAGACAAGGGACACGATGTTTTTACCCAGGTTCGGGCCCTCTCGATGGAGGTAAAACCCTACTCCTGCTTGATTGATATTGATGATATGGGTAATACAAGAGTGGATCTACCACGAGATCAAGGATGCTAAACCCTAGAAGCTAGCCTATGGTATGATTGTTGTAATGCTTGTTCGTCCTACGGACTAAAACCCTCCGATTTATATAGACACCGGAGAGGGCTAGGGTTACACAGAGTCAGTTACAATGGTAGGAGATCTACATATCCGTATGTCCAAGCTTGCCTTCCACGCCAAGGAAAGTCCCATCCGGACACGGGACGAAGTCTTCAATCTTGTATCTTCATAGTCTTGGAGTCCGGCCGATGATGATAGTCCGGCTATCCGGACACCCCCTAGTCCAGGACTCCCTCAGTAGCCCCTGAACCAGGCTTCAATGACGATGAGTCCGGCGCACATATTGTTCGGCATTGCAAGGCGGGTTCCTCCTCCGAATAATTCATAGAAGATTGTGAACACCAGGATAGTGTCCGGCTCTGCAAAATAAATTCCACATACCACCGTAGAGAGAATAATATGTACACAAGTTCAATCTGCTGACGTATTTTGTGGCATGACGTCACACCACCACCAAGTCTTTACTTGAATCATTTTTATTATACCACCTCAGCGCGTTTAGCGAAGCGGTTTCCTTGGCACGTCTTGTCAAAGCAGAGATCGTGTTCCCCTTATTCCGGGATTCCCATCAATACGGACGTGGGTAACCCAACCGCGCCATTGATTGCGGCGCTTGGGAGATAAGCGAGTTTTACCAGGCCGGTGGGGACGCATAGTCTTCGTCCGCCCATATATAGGGGATAAGGATCCACCTTTTTTACCTACGCCTTCTTCCTCCTTTGCTTATCCATCTCCGCGCACCCGAGCTCCAGCGCCCAAGTCTGCACATCTCGTCTAAACCTTCTCCAGCTATGTCCGGAGCGGGAGGCAAGTGGATGGCCTCCTCCGTTACGGAGGGGCACATCAAGAAGCTGCGCGGCGCCGGATACCTATCCAGCGACATCGCGCACCGGCTGCCCGACGAGGGGCAGCTCATCCCCACACCCAGGCCTCATGAGAGGGTCGTATTCCTTCCCCACTTCCTCCGCGGACTGGGCTTCCCACTTCATCCCTTTGTCCGGGGGCTCATGTACTACTACGGCCTGGACTTCCACGATCTGGCGCCAAATTTCATCCTCAACATCTCGGCGTTTATCGTCGTGTGCGAGGCCTTCCTCTGCATCCAGCCCCACTTCGGCTTGTGGCTAAAAACCTTCAATGTCAAGCCGAAGGTGGTGAAGGGCGTCCAAGCGGAGTGCGGAGGCGCCATGGTGGGCAAAATGCCCAACGTCATCTGGCTCGAGGGTGCCTTTGTGGAGTCCGTCAAAGGGTGGCAATCGGGGTGGTTCTACATCACCGAGCCGCGTGACCCTAAATGTGCAGCGGCCCCCGAGTTCAGATATGGTATCCCCATGCAGCTCACCTCCTGGAAAGAGAAGGGCTTGCTATGGGGTAGTCCGAAGGAGCTGACAGGACTCCAGTCCTGTCTCCAGACCTTGGTGAACAAGAAGCTTAAGCTTGTCAACGTGATCCAGGTCATGCTCGTCCGCCGGATTCTCCCCTGCCAGCAACGGGCCTTCAATTTGTGGGAGTTTGATCCGGAACAGCACCGGACCCTGAGCGGGCTCTTCGACACGACGTACGAAGCTGCCTGGAGGGTGCTGTTCAAGGGCGGAGAAGCCCCCGCATCCGCAACTGAAGATCGCGGATTCAGCACGAAGCGCCCGGCCGGTGAGGTAAGCTTTGCTATCCTTTATGGGACACTTATTTCTTTCATAGTTTGACTCTACGTGGGATCTAAAACTCCCAATGCCTTTAACAGGACTGACAGAAGACGTCCGGACAGGTTGACTGTCCGGCTCCCCTTCCCGAAGACCCAGTGGACACCCGTTTGACGGGGCTGCTGGTTCCGGCCCTTTACGTGGTGCCGGAGAAGAAGGCCAAGAAGAAGGCCACGGGAACCCGAAGGAGTTCCCGGCGCCAGGTGGTATCGGACTCATCGTCCGATGGCTCCGAGGTGGACTCCTCCCCCGAAGACGAGGAGGAGAAAGAGGACTCTCCCCAGGAGGGGGAAGAGAGGAAGAGGAAGGCTTCCCCAACGAGGGAGGCCGAAGGGTCCAAGAGGGGAAGGACCCTTCCTCCGGACTGCTCCGCCAACACCGACGACGGCGACGAGGGGTGGACCTCAAGGGCCAAGCCCCCGGCAAGATCGTAAGTATCCGGATTCCTGAATGATTTATAATTTCTAATTTTTTTGGCCACATGGTGTCCTTCTAATGCCGCATACAACCTGTAGTCCGGCCGAGGACGATCTTCCCGCTTCTTCGAGCGGGTCCTTGGCTCCGTCGGATGTGGATTCCATTCCGACCGCCTCCACCCCTCGTGACGCTGAGGACGCCAAGGTGGGATCCCAGGAGGGGACCCGCCAGGAGGGGGAGGCTCCGGAGGTGCCACAGGACAACCTCCCGGACTTCACACCGGACTCCGCCCCGGAACCCGTAGTGGTTCCGGAGTCCGGCAGGCGGCCCCTTCGTAAGAAGGGCAAGACCGTAACACCGGCGGCCTCCGTCCAACCGGAGGCGCCGGACAACTTGTTGGAGGCGCTCAACGGCGCTTCCATCGAGGAAGAACACCGAATGTCATGAGTGCGGTGATTCAGAAGCTTCAGCTCGCCAAGAGCGGGCTGACCGAAGCCTGTAACAGCCTTCTAACAGGCTTTGAGGTAAGAAATTTTAAAATATGTAATGTAATACCGCATAGACAGTAGCCCCTGATGCTCGGTTCGGTGTTCGGAAAGAAAAGCCGGACTGAGGATCTAAAAAGATATACGCAGGAGTTCTAAAAATTATGTCAATATGGGATTGCAGGCTGCGCTGTTGACCTCTGCCGCACTGACTGCGGAGGTCGATGCTTTGAAGCAGAACCTCGAGCGGTCCGAGAACGAGCTCGGCCTTGCCAAGAAGCAGCTCGAGGACAAAGAAGGTGAGTAACACCATATTAGATTTGTACCTTACAGAAAAAGGATTTTGGTTGCGAGAGAAATAACAAGGATAACATGGGCACTGCAGGGGCCACGAACGAGGTGGCGACCCTGAAGGAGGCCGTGTCCGCGGCCGAGCGTAATGCGGCCGCGGAACGAGCTGAGCGAGAGAAGCAGGAGGCGCGGGTGGCGGAGGTGCAGCAAGAGCTCCAGGCTCTCGTGGAAAAGCATGAGAGTTTGGAGCGCGACTCGAAGACTCGAGAGTCCGAGCTTGCCTCGGCTCTTGAGAGTGCCAAAGCCGTGAAGGCCGAGGCCCATAAGGCCCTCCAGGAGATTGAGGCGGTGAAGAAAATAGCGGCGGGTAAGGCATTTTTCATGCAAAGCAAGCATGTGAATGTGAATTACCTGTTACTTACCCGAATTCAGAGCTCTCGAGGAGCGTTTGCAGATCTGCCTCGCAGCGTGTCCGATGCTGCCGCATTCTACCGGGCCGAGGAGGGGAGCTCGACGGAGAAGGTCTTCTGGTCTGAGTACGCTGAGGCCGGACATCCGGTGCCCCTTAGCGACCAGCTGAAGCAGCTGGTCGAGCTCCACAAGGTAGCCGAGCAGGCCATGAAGGGCCTCATAGTTCGGCTGTGGCCCGAAGAGGCCATGCCTGGGAGCTACTTCGGCCTGGTGCGGCGGCTGGTGGATGCGTGTCCCTGGGTGGAGGTCATCAAGCGCTCCGCCTGCATTGAAGGTGCCCGTCGGGCCCTTGGCCGTGCAAAAGTGCACTGGGGCAGGCTGGATGCTGAGAAGCTTCTGACGGACGCGCCTCCGGCGGGCAAGGAGTATCGCACGCCCGAAATGTATTATAAAAGTGTCCTGAAGGGTGCCCGCAAGATTGCGGATGAGTGCTCCAAAGATGTAATATTTGAGTAGACTCGCAATGTGTTATCCTATGCGCTGAAAACTTTGTTCATATGCGCTAAGCAACGCTTATTAATTTAAAATATTACCTTCTGTGCGGCCGTTTATCAAATCTGAGAGATGGCAAGTCGTCGGCTTCAGCCTCCATGCCACGAGTGCTGGGGTGTTCGGGATAAACTTGAGCGCTCTTGTTCCCATTTTTGGGTCCATCTAGGGAGGCGCTCAACACACGAACAAGGCAACCGGACTTATAATGCTTGAACACTCTCACTTCGCCATAGAATTTTATAATTTTAAATTTCGGCAAAATCCCTAGTGTTCGGAAGACCGAGTTCGGGGCGCTATCCATGCCTGGGCCGGATGAAGCCGGTTCCTCGCTCTAAGCGGCATAAGTCTTTAGGGACTCGAAAGGACCTCTCGAACAGCGACCAGCTCTCGCCTTATCATGACGGTCAGTTTTAGCTTTCTCCACTAAGGCGCTCGCCCAGCTCAACCGGGGCGCAATCGCAGTGGTTCTCCCAGTGCTACCTTAGCCGATAGAACGGAACATAAGGTACCAAAACATGGGAGCCGGGCAAACACAACTATTGACCCAAGACATGATTCGAAGCCGATGCATATAGTGCTATAAGTACGGGGTGCCGCACTTGTGAAAGTGTTCGGGCTTATCACACCATAATGCGGGGAACATAAGCCCCTGGTGTATTCGGCCGTACCAAAATGTACGGATCCAAAATGTCATAAATGAACATATATGTAAGAAAGGAATGCAATTATAAGCGAAAAGTGATGCATTGTTTATTCAAGGAATTCTGCCATGAGTGCAGAACGATACAAATACTGCGGTAAGCAAGGGATTGGACTATTAGACATGTCTCCCTCCAAGGGTAGGCTGCAGAATGGTGTATTAAACAAATTTAATGCTCATAATGGAGACCACCTGAGTATTCGTCGTAGCCTTCGTCCTTCCCTGGCTGTTGCATCGTGAGTTCGGCAGATCCACTGCCGGACAGGGCCTCTGGTGAACGGAGTCCTATGGGTAAAAATAATAATAATAAAAAAGAATGACACACTTGGGAGCCCCTGGTGTGGTTGAGCCGCACTCTGGGCCTGTCGTGGTCGTGCCCCTCCCCCTATGCCCATGGTATCTCCAGAGTGTAATGATGTACGCGAAGGGCTAGTCTTGCAATCATGCAAGGGCTGGGGTTGGGGCCACATTGCTACGCGTGCTTGGAACGTGCCAGGTGGTCTTGATGTATGTTACTCCGGGCGCGCTTGGCTGTGTCCAGTCGTTTAACGGCCGGGCTCGAAAATTGCCTTAAGAGGCTGCTCTGTACTTCCGCCGCGAGAGCCGCTGTGTGTTCCTCCATTCGGAGGGAGCGTTCAGTGTTTCCGTTGACCGTGATGACTCCATGAGGGCCTGGCATCTTGAGCTTGAGGTATGCGTAATGCGGCACCGCGTTGAACTTTGCAAACGCGGTTCGTCTGAGCAGAGCATGATAGCCACTGTGGAACGGGACTATGTCGAAGATTAACTCCTCGCTTCGGAAGTTATCCGGGGATCCGAAGACCACTTCCAGTGTGACTGAGCCTGTACAATTGGCCTCTACTCCTGGTATGACGCCTTTGAAGGTCGTCTTTGTAGGTTTAATCCTTGAGGGGTCTATGCCCATCTTGCGCACTGTATCCTGATAAAGCAGGTTTAGGCTGCTGCCGCCGTCCATCAGGACTCTAGTGAGGTGAAATCCATCGACGATTGGGTCTAAAACCAATGCGGCGAACCCGCCATGGCGGATACTGGTGGGGTGGTCCCTTCGATCGAAAGTGATCGGGCAAGAGGACCATGGATTGAACTTCGGGGCGACTGGCTCCATCGCATATACGTCCCTAAGTGCACGCTTCCGCTCCCTCTTGGGTATGTGGGTTGCATATATCATGTTTACCGTCCGCACTTGTGGGGGGAAACCCTTCTGTCCTCTGCTGTTCGGCGGCCGGGTCTCATCCTCGTCATCGCTATGCAGCCCCTTGTCATTGTTTTCGGCAATTAACTTGCCTGCCTGCTTGAATACCCAACAATCCCTGTTGGTGTGATTAGTTGGCTTTTCGGGGGTGCCATGTATCTGGCAAGAGCGGTCGAGTATTCGGTCCAAATTGGACAGACTCGGAGTAGTTCTTTTAAATGGCTTTTTCCGCTGACCGGGTTTAGAGCCTCTGAATCCGGCATTGACTGCCGTATCCTCAGTGTTATCGCCGTTAACGCGGCATTTGTTTTTGTTACGACACGACCTGCCATTGCGGTCCTTGTAGTCCGGACTGCCAGAATTTTTGCTGAGGTTGTTACTGCGGGCTAGCCAGCTGTCCTCCCCCGCACAGAAGCGGGTCATGAGTGATGTGACGGCTGCCATGGATTTCGGCTTTTCCTGTCCTAGGTGCCGGGCCAGCCACTCGTTGCGGATGTTATGTTTGAAGGCTGCGAGGGCCTCTGCATCCGGACAGTCGACGATTTGATTTTTCTTTGTTAAGAACCGTGTCCAGAACTGTCTGGCCGATTCGTCTGGCTGCTGAATTATGTGGCTTAGGTCATCGGCGTCTGGTGGTCGCACATATGTGCCCTGGAAGTTGTCGAGAAATGCGGCTTCCAGGTCCTCCCAACACCCAATTGACTCTGCTGGCAAGCTGTTCAGCCAATGCCGAGCTGGTCCTTTAAGCTTGAGTGGGAGATACTTGATGGCGTGGAGATTGTCACCGCGGGCCATATGGATATGAAGGAGATAATCTTCGATCCAAACCACGGGGTCCGTTGTGCCATCGTAGGATTCAATGTTCACGGGTTTAAACCCTTCAGGGATTTGATGATCCATTACTTCATCTGTGAAGCATAGTGGGTGTGCGGCGCCTCTATAATGGGCAATATCACGATGTAGCTCAAGAGAGCTTTGTCTGCTGTGTTCGGCCCGACCGGAGTTGCTGTATCCGGCGCGACGGTAGTCGTCGTGGATCGTGGGGCGCCCACATGATCCGTAGATAGATCTTGATTGTTTTGCCTTGTCCTCCAATATGTCTCGCAAGTCCGGCGCATTCCCCCGTGGCTTCGCGCTTTTCGAGCGGTGCCGGGGTACAGTTCTGGTGGAGGGCCTAGATGCCTCTCTGTCACGGCCACGAGGTGGTCGGTCTGCCGTATTGTGCGCTGGTGATGAAGGTTTGTATGCCTCCTCCTCTAATCGGGGGAGCAACTTGCGTCTTGGGTAGCTTTTGGAGGGGCGTTCGAGTTCATGCTCTTCGGTCAGGAGGACCTCGGTCCATCTGTCGGCCAGCAGGTCTTGATCAGCTCGAAGCTGTTGCTGCTTTTTCTTTAGGCTGTTCGTCGTGGCTATTAGCCTGCGTTTAAAATGCTCTTGTTCGACGGGATCCTCGGGCATGACGAATTCGTCGTCGTTGAGGCTTGCCTCGTCTCCGGAGGGAGGCATGTAATTATCGTCCTCTATCTCCTCGTCTGCCGCTCTCTCTTGAGGGCTGGCTTCTCCGTCCTCCTGTGCTGAATCTTGCTGGAGGGGGTTGTCTTCGGCACTCTCTGGGGTGTTATTATCTCTGGTGCCGGAATCTCCATTCTTGCTGTGGCGGGATTTAGAGCGGTGCCGCTGACGTCGGTGCTTGGGCTGTTTCTTAGAGGAATCTGCCTCCCCTGCTTCTTCGCCGTTCCCATCCTTTGGGATGTCCACCATGTATATGTCGTATGACGAGGTGGTCTTCCAGTGCCCCGTAGGCGCTGGTTCTTGGTCGTCTCCGGCATCGTCGTCCATACCGTCGATGTCTTCGGAGTCGTAGTCTAGCATGTCGGTTAGATCGTCGACAGTGGCTACAAAGTGGGTGGTGGGTGGGCTTTGAATTTCTTCGTCGTCCGCATCCCAACCATCCTGACCGCAGTCCGGCCAGGGCTCTCCTGATAACGAGAGATACTTTAGCGAATTCAGGATGTCGCCAAAGGGTGAGTGCTGAAAGATGTCCGCAGCGGTGAACTCCATGATCGGCGCCCAATCGGATTCGATTGGCAGGGGCGCAGGAGGTTCGGAGTCCGGCGAGGAGTCCGACACCTCGGAGTCACGAGCTTTGAAAAGGACAAGGTCAGTATTCGACCCAATCGCCGTAGAAGTTGCAGCCTCCGAGGCGGTGTCCAGCCACCTGTCCTCGATCTGTGCGGTCAGCTCCGAACTATGGGTCAGAGAGGACTCATGTGCGGCCTCCAGGGTACTATCCGGTGGCAGAGCTAAATCATGTCCATCGTGACAGTGCGGCGCGCTCGGCTGTGGCTCGAATCCATCGAAGATCAAGTCTCCGCGGATGTCAGCCGTGAAATTTAGGCTTCCAAACCTGACCTGATGGCCAGGGGCGTAGCTTTCGATCTGCTCCAGATGGCCAAGCGAATTGGCCCGCAGTGCAAAGCCGCCGAACGCGAAGATCTGTCCGGGGAGAAAAGTCTCACCCTGGACTGCGTTGTTGTTGATTGAAGAAGCCATCAAGCCTATCGGTGACGACACAGAGGAACTCTCAATGAAAGCACCAATGTTGGTGTCAAAACCAGCGGATCTTGGGTAGGGGGTCCCGAACTGTGCGTCTAGGCGGATGGTAATAGGAGACAAGGGACACGATGTTTTTACCCAGGTTCGAGCCCTCTCGATGGAGGTAAAACCCTACTCCTGCTTGATTGATATTGATGATATGGGTAATACAAGAGTGGATCTACCACGAGATCAAGGAGGCTAAACCCTAGAAGCTAGCCTATGGTATGATTGTTGTAATGGTTGTTCGTCCTACGGACTAAAACCCTCCGGTTTATATAGACACCGGAGAGGGCTAGGGTTACACAGAGTCGGTTACAATGGTAGGAGATCTACATATCCGTATCGCCAAGCTTGCCTTCCACACCAAGGAAAGTCCCATCCGGACACGGGACGAAGTCTTCAATCTTGTATCTTCATAGTCTTGGAGTCCGGCCGATGATGATAGTCCAGCTATCCGGACACCCCCTAGTCCAGGACTCCCTCAGTCTTTATGAAGGGTAAATAGAAATTGGCATATCACTGTTGTGGCTTTTGTGTAGGTAAGAAACGTTCTTTCTAGAAACCCATAGTAGCCACGTAAAACATGCAACAACAATTAGAGGACATCTAACTTGTTTTTGCAGGGTATGCTATGTGATGTGATATGGCCAAAAGGATGTGATGAATGATATATGTGATGTATGAGATTGATCATGTTCTTGTAATAGGAATCACGACTTGCATGTCGTTGAGTATGACAACCGGCAGGAGCCATAGGAGTTGTCTTAATTTATTTTATGACCCGCGAGTCAATGTAAACACCATGTAATTACTTTACTTTATTGCTAACCGTTAGCCATAGTAGTAGAAGTAATAGTTGGCGAGACAACTTCATGAAGACACGACGATGGAGATCATGATGATGGAGATCATGGTGTCATGCCGGTGACGAAGGTGATCATGCCGCGCCTCAAAGATGGATATCAAAGTCGCAAGATGATATTGGCCATATCATGTCACTTTATGATTTGCATGTGATGTTTGTCATGTTTACATCTTATTTGCTTAGAACGACGGTAGCATAAATAAGATGATCCCTCACTAAAATTTCAAGAAATGTGTTCCCCCTAACTGTGCACTATTTCGAAGGTTTGTTCTTTCGAAGCACCACGTGATGATCGGGTGTGATAGATTCTAACGTTCACATACAACGGGTGTAAGCCAGATTTACACATGTGAAACACTTAGGTTGAGTTGATGACCCTAGCATGTACATACATGGCGTCGGAACATGAGAGACCGAAAGGTCAAACATGAGTCGTATAGTAGATGCGATCAACATGGAGATGTTCACCGTTGATGACTAGTCCGTCTCACGTGAGGATCGGACACGACCTAGTCGATTCGGATCATGTATCACTTAGATGACTAGAGGAATGTCTATCTGAGTGGTAGTTCATTAAATAATTTGATTAGATGAACTTAATTATCATGAACTTAGTCTAAAATTGTCTTTACAATCTATCTTGTAGATCAAATGGCCCACACTAATGTTGCCCTCAACTTCAACGCGTTCCTAGAGAAAACCAAGCTGAAAGACGATGGTAGCAACTATACGGACTGGGTCCGTAACTTGAGGATCATCCTCATAGCTGCCAAGAAAGCATATGTCCTTGAAGCACTGCTAGGTGATGCACCCATTTTCCCAGCAACTCAAGACGTTATGAACGCCTGGCAGTCGCGTAGTGATGATTACTCCCTGGTTTAGTGTGGCATGCTTTAAAGCTTAGAATCAGGGCTCCAAAAGCGTTTTGAGCAACACGGAGCATACGAGATGTTCCAAGAGCTGAAAATGGTTTTCCAAGCTCATGCCCGAGTGTCGTGGTATTCTCATGGGGGGTGCAAGACGACATATGCCACAAGGTGGCTTCGTGTGAGGGCAAGACTGCTGCTGATAGGCCCGGGAGCGGGTATGCGAATAGCAAGCGGTAGTTTACCTAGGTTCGGGGCTCTCCGGTGAGATAATACCCCTACTCCTGCATGTCTGTATGTATGTGGCATATCTCAGTACAGAGTGCTCCTAGAGCTGTATCATTGGTCAGTGCCATAGGCATCTGACTTTGTATATGCGGGTGGCTGGGTAGGCAAGGATGCTCTAATGGCCGAATGGCTTATGGCCATGAGTGTGTGCGTGAGCATGCTAGCCCGTGGGAGTGGATGGATGGATGTGTGCCTTATATAGTGTGGCTAACTTAGCAAATAAGCTATGTAGGCATGGTAGCTAGCTAGGTAGTGGCATGGTGGGGTGTTACACTTGTCCCCTGGGTCACTTCATAAATAGTGCCCAGGGACAAGTGTCACTATGATGGCTGGGGTGACACGTGAATAGTGCACGGGTACGACCGTCTCGTCGGTGTCTTATCGGTGTCGGGTCGGGCTGCAGTCGGCAGCCAGCTGGTTGGCGCAGTCGGCAACCGGCTGGTCGGTGCAGCCGGCAGCCGGCAGTCGGCCGGGCAGAGCAGTCGGACGGGGAGCCGGCATGAGCAGCCGGACAATCGGACTGAGGGGCTTTGCTAGCCCCGATGTCTTGATTTATTGTCTCGCCGTCTTCGGGGTATCCATGTCCAATTACTCCGACAGTAGCCCCCAAGCCTTTGGGCAACTTGGCAAAGTTGGGCGGAGGTTTTTTGGCGAGTGTTCATGGAAATGATCATGAAAAAGACAAAGTTAGTCCACGCAGATATATCATGTGTTTGCTTTCAGCATTGCAAGTTTTATGCGGAGGGTGCCGACTCGGTTTCGTCCGAGCCCCCTTCTATCTTTTTCATGTCCCCTCCGCTCTTTGGCTTGTGCTCTCGCTAGCCGGACAGCCGGTCTGCGGTCTGTGGCTGAGAGTGGGCCGCGGAGTGGAGCGTACAATACTCAGACTTTGGGAGCGAATTTCACCGAGTACATACTCATAAAGGAAACGGTCGGGTCGCCCGAAGCGTTTTTCTTTCCGGACATTTTTTCGCGTGGTATGACCTCCAGCTTTTGCTCTTGCTAGCCGGACAGCCGCTCTGTGGTCTGTGGCTGAGAGGTGGGCCTTTGGTACTGCACACGCTATTAAGCCGTCTGCGGGAAAAAACGTCTCAGGCCAAGCGGCCAGCCTCCGGGCCAACTCTGGCTGGCGCCGGAGCGAACAGTGGTGCGACTGCAATAAAAATGCGGAGATAGCCCCCGAGCATCGCTCGGGGTTATCCATGCTTGCATGATGCAAAAATATGCGGGTGAGGAGCTCACATTGATTTTCGTGTAGCCGAGGCGGAGTTTGCCGAAGACAGCCGGCGCGGCTCAGCACTCGCGGAGTGCGCCAGCGCACCCGCCGGGTGTATCCTTCGAGCCCCTGGGTCCTCGAAGGAGGGTCCCGCCGGTCGGGCTTGACCGGCCAGGCGGCGAGCGAAACGCGGTCGAGCCGGCTTGGCGCAGCCGGCCAGGCGGCGAGGAGTCTGGTAGCGTCCTCTTCTTCTTCTTTCTCTCCTGCCGGCTGCTGGCAGCCGGACACAACTTTTCTTGTTTTTGCTTCTTGCAATCTTCCGTGGGGCGCGCCAGCGCACCCACCGGGTGTAGCCCCCGAGATTCGGGCCGACTGCTGAGCAGTCGGGCCGGATCTCCCGGCAACTACTTTGTCATCTTCCTCGCGGGGGCGCGCCAGTGCACCCGCTGGGTGCAGCCCTCGAGATTCGGGCCGACTGCTGAGCAGTCGGGCCGGATCTCCCGACAACTACTTTGTCTTCTTCTTCGCGGGGGCGCGTCAGTGCACCCGCTGGGTGTAGCCCCCGAGATTCGGGCCGACTGCTGAGCAGTCCGGCCGGATATCCCGACGACTACTTTGTCTTCTTCTTTTTCTTCTTCAGCCGGCTGGGCGGGCGGACCCCGACGCAGCAGTCAGACTCTTTGCAACCGGCCAGGCAGCCAGCAGTCGGACGCACATCTGGCGGTCGGACGTACGTTTCTTTTTTTTTCTCTGCCGGCTGTGGGTAGCCGGACGGCTTTCCACTCGTGGCTGTGTTGATGGAGCAGTCTGCCCGCATCTCTCTCTATTTCTTTTTTTTTTCTGTCCGGCTCCACGAGAGGAGTCGGACCCTTTTCTCTTTTTTTTCTTGCTCAGCACCTGGCCACGCGAGCAGGTGGCCAACTTTTTCCAGCCGGCAACCAGGCAATCGGCCTCTTTTCTTTTTCTTTTTTATTTTCTTGCTCAGCACCTGGCCACGCGAGCAGGCGGCCAACTTTTTCCAGCCGGCAACCAGGCAATCGGCCTCTTTTCTTTTTCTTTCTCTTTTCTTTCGTTTTTTCTCTACTCGCCGAAGGCGGTAGTCAGCTAGCAACTGGGGCCGGCTGGCGCGTGCCGGGTGCTGGCGGAGGCGGGGCGGAGGACCCGGAGCTGGCCCGAGCCAGACGCGCGGAGGCGGGGGAGGTCGGCCGCGGGCGAGGCGCTGACGGGCGCGGCACAGCCGGCCGCGCGGCGAGTCGGGCGCGCGGGAGGCGGCAGCAGCTACCAGGCCGGCGCGCGGGAGTCGGCAGTGGCAACCCGGAGGAGCGGCGCACACAGCGAGCGCCAGAGCCGGTAGGAGGCGCGCGAGGCGCGCGGAGCCGGCTGCGGAGCAACAGGGCGGAGGCGAGCCGGCGAGGGCCCGAAGCCGGCTGGCTCGGAGCACTCAGCAGCCGGCGGGGGCAGAGGCGGGGCAGCCGGCCGTCCGGGTTGGTGGGGCGAGAAGGCGAAGCCGGCACGGAGGCGGAGCAGGCGGCCGGGCCGGCTTGGCGATCCGGTGGACGCGGCGCAGGCGTCCGGGGCGCACGGGAGGCCGGGTTGCGGGCAGCCGGCCCGCGCGAAGCCGGCTGGCAGCCGGAACGGGCGGCGCGCGGGGGCGGCCGCAGGGAGCCGGCAGACGGCCGGGCCAGGACTGGACGAGAGCCGGCGCGGGCGAAGGAGCACGCGGAGGCCGCGGTGCTGGTGGCCGGGCACTCGGGGCGGAGCCGGCGGCCCGAGGCGACGCGGACGGGCGTGGTTGGTGCTGCCAGGAGGCGGGCAGGCGGCGCGGCTGCATCCGAGTGCTCGGAGACGGCGGCGCGAGGGTGCAGGGAGCCGGAGGATGGGGCGCGAGCCGTCGCGGCGATGCACATGAGCGGTGGTGCCCGGGGCAGGGGAGGCCGTGGACGCTTGAAGGCGGGGAGGAGGAGGTCGCGCACGGGGACGCACGCGCGACTGCAGGCGTGGAGGAGGCATGCTGGGGCTTCCGTGCTTGGGGGACACAGCGCGGCGGTGAGCCCGCGGAAGCCGGCGCAGGATGCGCGACCCCGCCAGCGGCTCCGGAGCCCGGCAGAGGAGCGCTGGAGGCGGAAGAGCAGGGCCGGCGCTGGTGCAGAGGCGGGCGAAGCAGCAGGCAAGTGCGGGGGAGCTGGAGTACGAGCACGCGCTGCCAGAGGAGCTTGAGTAGACGCAAATGCGGGAGCAGCCAGCACGGCCACGCGCGGGGATGGCCGGAGATGCGCGAGGCACAGCATCAATTAGACCATTGTCTGTTAGTCTGGGTAGCGTACATGCACTATATGGTTTGTGTCTAGGTAGCATCTGGGGCATGTACGGGGTAGTATCTGTGTAGTGTATGGCCAATGGTTTGACCATGAGTTGACTTAGCAGCTAGCTAGCTTGCATAGACAATGTACGGATGAGCGAACGCTCGTGTGTCGGTCAAAGCAAGGCGCAACACGGAGGGAAGCAAACGCAAGCGGCGCATGGATGGCCACGGTCGACCGAAACAAGGCCCCGCGCGCGGCGCGCGCGCGGACGGATAGCCGGCGTCGCAACGGTGGTGACGAAGAGGGCGAGGCCGACGACGAGGGCGCGCCGTCCCGCACGGCCGCTCCGGGGGCGGGTCGAAGTCGAGCCCCCGAGCGCTACCGGAGAGACGGAGCGACGCCGCGGCGGGGAAGACGAAGATGGTCCCGCCCAGACAACGAAACCAGCAGCAGCGCGGTAGCATAGTACCGCCCCACGGTGGGCGCCAAATGTCGTGGTATTCTCACGGGGGGTGCAAGACGACATATGCCACAAGGTGGCTTCGTGTGAGGGCAAGACTGCTGCTGATAGGCCCGGGAGCGGGTATGCGAATAGCACGCGGTAGTTTACCCAAGTTCGGGGCTCTCCGGAGAGATAATACCCCTAATCCTGCATGTCTGTATGTATGTGGCATATTTCAGTACATAGTGCTCCTAGAGCTGTATCATTGGTCAGTGCCATAGGCATCTGACTTTGTATATGCGGGTGGCCGGGTAGGCAAGGATGCTCTAGTGGCCGAATGGCTTATGGCCATGAGTGTGTGCGTGAGCATGCTAACCCGTGGGAGTGGATGGATGGATGTGTGCCTTATATAGTGTGGCTAGCTTAACAAATAAGCTATGTAGGCATGGTAGCTAGCTAGGTAGTGACATGGTGGGGTGTCACACTTGTCCCCTGGGTCACTTCATAAATAATTCCCAGGGACAAGTGTCACTGTATATGATGGCTGGGGTGACACATGAATAGTGCACGGGTACGGACGTCTCGTCGGTGCCTTGTCGGTGTCGGGTCGGGCTACAGTCGGCAGCCGGCTGGTTGGCGCAGTCGGCAACCGGCTAGTCAGTGCAGTCGGCAGCCGGCAGTCGGCCGGGCAGAGCAGTCGGACGGGGAGCCGGCATGAGCAGCAGGACAATCGGACTGAGGGGCTTTGCTAGCCCCGATGTCTTGATTTATTGTCTCGCCGTCTTCGGGGTATCCATGTCCAATTACTCCAACACCGGGTCAAGAGATATGAAGTCTCCAACAAGTTCTATAGTTGTAAGATGGAGAAAAATAGTTCTGTCAGCGAGCATATACTCAAAATGTCTGGGTTGCACATGTTGGCGAATGTTGCAGAAAATTAAAAATTTTCCTACGGTTTCATCAAGATCCATCTATGAGTTCATCTAAGCAACGAGTCATGGGAGTGAGTTTGCATCTACATACCACTTGTAGATCGCGTGCGGAAGCGTTCAAGGGGATGATGATGATGGAGTCGTACTCGCCGTGATTCAGATCACCGATGACCAAGTGCTGAACGGACAACACCTCCGCGTTCAACACACGTACGGGACGGGAGACGTCTCCTCCTACTTGATCCAGCAAGGGGGGAGGAGAGGTTGATGATGATCCAGTAGCACGACGGCGTGGCGGTGGATGCAGCAGAACTCCGGCAGGGCTTCGCCAAGCGACTACGGGAGGAGGACGAGGTGTAGCAGGGGGAGGGAGGCGCCAATGCATAGGGTGCGGCTGCCCTCCCCCTTGCCCTCCTTTATATAGGCCCCCAGGGGGGCGCCGGCCTGGGAGATTCAATCTCCCAAGGGGGCGGCGGCCAGGGGGGGGGGTGGAGTGCCCCCCAAGGCATGTGGTGCGCCCCCCACCCTAGGGTTTCAACCCTAGGCGCAGGGGGTGGGCCTAGGGGGCGCACCAGCCCACTATGGGCTGGCTCCCCTCCCACTTCAGCCCATGGGGCCCTCCGGGATGGGTGGCCCCACCCGGTGGACCCCCGGGACCCTTTCGGTGGTCCCGGTACATTACCGGGTGACCCCGAAACTTTCCCGATGGCCGAAATACCACTTCCTATATATAATTCTTTACCTCCGGACCATTCCGAAACTCCTCGTGACATCCGGGATCTCATCTGGGACTCCGAACAACATTCGGTATGCTGCATACACATATTCATACAACCCTAGCGTCACCGAACCTTAAGTGTGTAGACCCTACGGGTTCGGGAGACACGTAGACATGACCGAGACGACTCTCGGGCAATAACCAACAGCGGATCTGGATACCCATGTTGGCTCCCACATGCTCCTCGATGATTTCATCGGATGAACCACGATGTTGAGGATTAAACAGCCCCGTATACAATTCCCTTTGTCAATCGGTACGTTACTTGCCCGAGACTCGATCGTCGGTATCCCAATACCTTGTCCAGTCTCATTACCGGCAAGTAACTTTACTAATACCGTAATGCATGATCCCGTGACCAACCACTTGGTCACTTTGAGCTCATTATGATGATGCATTACCGAGTGGGCCCAAAGATACCTCTCCGTCATACGGAGTGACAAATCCCAGTCTCGATCCGTGTCAACCCAACAGACACTTTCGGAGATACCTGTAGTGCACCTTTATAGTCATCCAGTTACGTTGTGACGTTTGATACATCTAAACCACTCCTACGGTATCCGGGAGTTACACGATCTTATGGTCTAAGGAAGAGATACTTGACATTGGAAAAGCTCTAGCAAACAAACTACACGATCTTGTGCTATGCTTAGGATTGGGTCTTGTCCATCACATCATTCTCCTAATGATGTGATCCCGTTATCAACGACATCCAATGTCCATAGCCAGGAAACCATGACTATCTGTTGATCACAACGAGCTAGTCAACTAGAGGCTCACTAGGGACATATTGTGGTCTATGTATTCACACGTGTATTACGATTTCCGGATAATACAGTTATAGCATGAATAAAAGACAATTATCATGAACAATGAAATATAATAATACTTTTATTATTGCCTCTAGGGCATATTTCCAACAGTCTCCCACTTGCACTAGAGTCACTAATCTAGTTACATTGTGATGAATCGAACACCCATAGAGTTCTGGTGTTGATCATGTTTTGCTCGCGAGAGAGGTTTAGTCAACGGATCTGCGACATTCAGATCCGTATGTACTTTGCAAATATCTATGTCTCCATCTTGAACATTTTCACGGATGGAGTTGAAACGACGCTTGATGTGCCTGGTCTTCTTGTGAAACCTGGGCTCCTTGGCAAGGGCAATAGCTCCAGTGTTGTCATAGAAGAGTTTGATCGGCCCCGACGCATTGGGTATGACTCCTAGGTCGATGATGAACTCCTTCACCCAAATTGCTTCATGCGCTACCTCCGAGGCTGCCATGTATTCCGCTTCACATGTAGATCCCACCACGATGCTCTGCTTGCAGCTGCACTAGCTTACTGCTCCACCATTCAACATATACACGTATCCGGTTTGTGACTTAGAGTCATCCAGATATGTGTCGAAGCTAGCGTCGACGTAACCCTTTACGACGAGCTCTTCGTCACCTCCATAAACGAGAAACATGTCCTTTGTCCTTTTCAGGTACTTCAGGATATTCTTGACCGCTGTCCAGTGTTCCTTGCCGGGATTACTTTGGTACCTTGCTACCAAACTTACGGCAAGGTTTACATCAGGTCTGGTACACAGCATGGCATACATAATAGATCATATGGCTGAAGCATAGGGGATGACACTCATCTCTTCTTTATCTTTTGCCGTGGTCGGGGACTGAGCCGAGCTCAATCTCACACCTTGCAACATAGGCAAGAACCCCTTCTTGGACTGATCCATTTTGAACTTCTTCAAAATCTTATCAAGGTATGTGCTTTGTGAAAGACCTATGAGGCGTCTCGATCTATCTCTATAGATCTTGATGCCTAATATATAAGCAACTTCTCCAAGGTCCTTCATTGAAAAACACTTATTCAAGTAGGCCTTAATGCTGTCCAGAAGTTCTATATCATTTCCCATCAGGAGTATGTCATCTACATATAATATGAGAAATGCTACAGAGCTCCCACTCACTTTCTTGTAAACGCAGGCTTCTCCATAAGTCTGCATAAACCCAAACGCTTTGATCATCTCATCAAAGTGAATGTTCCAACTCCGAGATGCTTGCACCAACCCATAAATGGATCGCTGGAGCTTGCATACTTTGTTAGCGTTCTTAGGATCGACAAAACCTTCCGGCTGCATCATATACAGCTCTTCCTTAAGATGTCCGTTAAGGAATGCCATTTTGACGTCCATCTGCCATATCTCATAATCATAGTATGCGGCAATTGCTAACATGATTCGGACGGACTTCAGCTTTGCTACGGGAGAGAATGTCTCGTCGTAGTCAATCCCTTGAACTTGTCGATAACCCTTAGCGACAAGTCGAGCTTTATAGATGGTAACATTACCATCCGCGTCCGTCTTCTTCTTAAAAACCCATTTGTTTTCTATCGCTCGCCGTTCATCGGGCAAGTATGTCAAAGTCCATACTTTGTTTTCATACATGGATTCTATCTCGGATTTCATGGCTTCAAGCCATTTGTTGGAATCTGGGCCCGCCATCGCTTCTTCATAGTTCGAAGGTTCACCGTTGTCTAACAACATGATTTCCAGGACAGGGTTGCCGTACCACTCTGGTGCGGAACGTGTCCTTGTGGACCTACGAAGTTCAGTAGCAACTTGATCCGAAGTACCTTGATCATCATCATTATTTTCCTCTTCAGTTGGTGTAGGCATCACAGGAACATTTTCCTGAGCTGCACCACTTACCCGTTCGAGAGGTAGTACTTCATCGAGTTCTACTTTCCTCCCACTTACTTCTTTCGAGAGAAACTCTTTTTCCAGAAAGCATCCGTTCTTGGCAACAAAGATCTTGCCCTCGGATCTTAAGTAGAAGGTATACCCAACGGTTTCCTTAGGGTATCCTATGAAGACGCATTTTTCCGACTTGGGTTCGAGCTTTTTAGGTTGAAGTTTCTTGACATAAGCATCGCATCCCCAAACTTTTAGAAACGACAGCTTAGGTTTCTTCCCGAACCATAATTCATACGGTGTCGTCTCAACGGATTTAGACGGTGCCCTATTTAAAGTGAATGTAGCTATCTCTAGAGCGTATCCCCAAAATGATAGCGGTAAATCGGTAAGAGACATCATAGACCGCACCATATCCAATAGAGTGCGATTACGACGTTCGGACACACCGTTACGCTGAGGTGTTCCAGGCGGCATGATTTGTGAAACGATTCCACATTTCCTTAAGTGTGTACCATATTCGTGACTTAAGTATTCTCCTCCATGATCTGATCGTAGGAACTTTATCTTTCAGTCACGTTGATTCTCTACCTCATTCTGAAATTCCTTGAACTTTTCAAAGGTCTCAGACTTGTGTTTCATCAAGTAGACATACCCATATCTACTCAAGTCATCAGTGAGAGTGAGAACATAACGATATCCTCCGCGAGCCTCAACGCTCATTGGACCGCACACATCGGTATGTATGATTTCCAACAAGTTGGTTGCTCGCTCCATTGTTCCAGAGAACGGAGTCTTGGTCATTTTGCCCATGAGGCATGGTTCGCATGTGTCAAATGATTGATAATCGAGAGACTCTAAAAGTCCATCAGCATGGAGCTTCTTCATGCGCTTGACACCAATGTGACCAAGGCGGCAGTACCACAAGTATGTGGGACTATCGTTATCAACTTTACATCTTTTGGCATTCACACTATGAACATGTGTAATATTACGCTCGAGATTCATTAAAATAAACCATTGACCATCGGGGCATGACCATAAAACATATCTCTCATATAAATAGAACAACCATTATTCTCGGATTTAAATGAGTAGCCATCTCGTATTAAACGAGATCCAGATACAATGTTCATGCTCAAACTTGGCACCAAATAACAATTATTAAGGTTTATAACTAATCCCGTAGGTAAATGTAGAGGTAGCGTGCCGACGGCGATCACATCGACCCTGGAACCATTCCCGACGCGCATCGTCACCTCGTCCTTCGCGAGTCTCCGTTTATGCCGCAGCTCCTGCTATGAGTTACAAATATGAGCAACGGCACCGGTATCAAATACCCAGGAGTTACTACAAGTACTGGTAAGGTACACATCAATTACATGTATATCAAATATACCTTTGGTGTTGCCGGCCTTCTTATCCGCTAAGTATTTGGGGCAGTTCCGCTTCCAGTGACCCTTCCCCTTGCAATAAAAGCACTCAGTCTCAGGCTTGGGTCCATTCTTTGACTTCTTCCCGGTAACTGGCTCACCGGGCGCGGCAACATCCTTGCCGTCCTTCTTGAAGTTCTTCTTGCCCTTGCCCTTCTTGAACTTAGTGGTCTTATTGACCATCAACACTTGATGTTCTTTCTTGATTTCAGCCTCTGCTGACTTCAGCATTGAAAATACTTCAGGAATGGTCTTCACCATCCCCTGCACATTGTAGTTCATCACAAAGCTCTTGTAGCTTGGTGGGCGCGACTGGAGGATTCTGTCAATGACCCCCTCATCAGGGAGGTTAATGTTCAGCTGGGTCATACGGTTGTGCAACCCAGACATCTTGAGTATGTGCTCACTGACAGAACTGTTGGGGAACGTTGCAGAAAATTAAAATTTTTCCTACGATTTCACCAAGATCCATCTATGAGTTCATCTAAGCAACGAGTCAAGGGAGTGAGTTTGCATCTACATACCACTTGTAGATCGTGTGCGGAAGCGTTCAAGGGGATGGTGATGATGGAGTCGTACTCGCCGTGATTCAGATCATCGATGACCAAGTGCTGAACGGACAACACCTCCGCGTTCAACACACGTATGGGACGGGAGACGTCTCCTCCTACTTGATCCAGCAAGGGGGGAGGAGAGGTTGATGATGATCCAGCAGCACGACGGTGTGGTGGTGGATGCAGCAGAACTCCGGCAGGGCTTCGCCAAGCGACTACGGGAGGAGGACGAGGTGTAGCAGGGGGAGGGAGGTGCCAATGCACAGGGTGCGGCTGCCCTCCCCCTTGCCCTCCTTTATATAGGCCCCCAGGGGGGCGCCGGCCCTGGGAGATTCAATCTCCCAAGGGGGCGGCGGCCAGGGGGGGTGGAGTGCCCCCCAAGGCATGTGGTGCGCCCCCCACCCTAGGGTTTCAATCCTAGGCGCAGGGGGTGGGCCTAGGGGGGCGCACCAGCCCACTATGGGCTGGCTCCCCTCCCGCTTCAGCCCATGGGGCCCTCCGGGATGGGTGGCCCCACCCTGTGGACCCCCGGGACCCTTCCCGTGGTCCCGGTACATTACCGGGTGACCCCGAAACTTTCCCGATGGCCGAAATACCACTTCCTATATATAATTCTTTACCTCCGGACCATTCCGAAACTCCTCATGACGTCCGGGATCTCATCCGGGACTCCGAACAACATTCGGTATGCTGCATACACATATTCATACAACCCTAGCGTCACCGAACCTTAAGTGTGTAGACCCTACGGGTTCGGGAGACACGTAGACATGACCGAGACGACTCTCGGGCAATAACCAACAGCGAGATCTGGATACCCATGTTGGCTCCCACATGCTCCTCGATGATTTCATCGGATGAACCACGATGTCGAGGATTAAACAACCCCGTATACAATTCCCTTTGTCAATCGGTACGTTACTTGCCCGAGACTCGATCGTCGGTATCCCAATACCTTGTTCAGTCTCGTTACCGGTAAGTCACTTTACTCGTACCGTAATGCATGATCCCGTGACCAACCACTTGGTCACTTTGAGCTCATTATGATGATGCATTACCGAGTGGGTCCAGAGATACCTCTCCGTCATACAGAGTGACAAATCCCAGTCTCGATCCGTGTCAACCCAACAGACACTTTCGGAGATACCTGTAGTGCACCTTAATAGTCACCCAGTTACGTTGTGACGTTTGATACACCTAAACCACTCCTACGGTATCCGGGAGTTACACGATCTCATGGTCTAAGGAAGAGATACTTGACATTGGAAAAGCTCTAGCAAACGAACTACACGATCTTGTGCTATGCTTAGGATTGGGTCTTGTCCATCACATCATTCTCCTAATGATGTGATCCCGTTATCAACAACATCCAATGTCCATAGCCAGGAAACCATGACTATCTATTGATCACAACGAACTAGTCAACTAGAGGCTCACTAGGGACATATTGTGGTCTATGTATTCACACGTGTATTACGATTTCCGGATAATACAGTTATAGCATGAATAAAAGACAATTATCATGAGCAATGAAATATAATAATACTTTTATTATTGCCTCTAGGGCATATTTCCAACAGCACAAGCCCTTGTCTCAGCTGGGAGTTAATCTTCTAGATGACTCGGTCATTGACAGGATCCTCCAGTCACTTCCACCGAGCTACAAGAGCTTTGTGATGAACTACAATATGCAAGGGATGGAGAAGTCCATTCCTGAGTTATATTCAATGCTAAAATCAGCGGAGGTGGAGATAAAAAAGGAACATTGTCGGTGTCAAAACCGGCAGATCTCGGGTAGGGGGTCCTGAGTTGTGTGTCGTGGATCGATGGGTAACAGGAGACAGGGGACATGATGTTTACCCAGGTTCGGGCTCTCTCTATGGAGGTAATACCCTACTTCCTACTTGATTGATCTTGATGAATATGAGTATTACAAGAGTTGATCTACCACGAGATCGTAATGGCTAAAACCCTAGTCTAACTTGTATGATTAATGTCGTAATGATCTATCGACTAGCCAGGCCTTGGCTTATATAATGTACTAGAGGCCTAGGATAACAAGAGTCCTAGCCGAATACGTTGGTGGAGAGGAGTCCTTGTCTTGATCACCAAGTCCTGTGGAATACTCCTTGTATGCAGCATGGGCTGCCCGAAGTGACCCATGAGTGAACCACCATGGGGGTCCTCGGCCCGATCCACCTGGTCGGGAGACGATGTGGTGAGTGCCCCCTAGTCCAGGACACCGTCAGTAGCCCCCTGAACCGGTCTTCAAGTTGGGGACGCTCCTCGATCCTTCTGAACTGTTCTTCATCTTCGATCGTCAGTCTTGAAAACTGGTTCAACAAATCTTCTCATCTTTGATCTTGAGGATCGCCGAAGTAAATCCGAAGAGTTTACATGTCGGGTATCCGAGGAGCCCCTTTAAGTTCTCGGCCTTTATCAATGCCTTGTTATTTTTTATGCCACATCTTGGATTTGAAGTTGTTCCCGTGCAGCGGTGTCCTCTTGCATCCGAGCTCCAACGCCGGACTACATTCGAGATATCTTTTGCAGCCGAGCAGCAACGCTGGACCACTTTTGAGCTCCAACGCCGGAATGTATCCGAAGAGTCTTTTCACATACGAGCTCCAATGCCGGACTGCATTCGAGCTCCAGCGCCGGACTGTATCCGAGGTGTCATAGATTATCTCGGTCTTGAAAAAGTTAAAAGGGTTCGACCGAGCTTAATGCCAGAGATGCCTTCTATGGAGCCAGCCACTTGCAACCGAGCTTTATGCCGGGTTGCTTCCAATGTATCTTTTGCAGCTGAGCACCAACGCCGGGCTCCATCCGAGGTGGTGCACCACCTCTACCATGTGCTGATTTTTATGAATTTAATTCCGATTTGTGCAATGTATTCTCTGCCGAGATGTATAGCCAGTAGCTCTCAAGGTGCGTGTTGGCCTAATATTCGGGATGCACCTGAAGGATAAAATCAAACCGCTTTTCCCAGAAGCCCCTGAGACTCTGGTCGATTCGTGAAATCGGCCTGAGGATCAATTCCCAACTCGGCAGCATACTTAGGAATAGAAACACGGTATAATATATTAGAGGAAATAGTGATCGGCGAACGGGCCCTCGAGAGAGGGTCTTGAGAAGTTGCCGTCATATATTAGCTTGATGCCGGATAGGTCCAGATGGTACCTAATGCTGTCCGAAGACGCGTTTGCGTAAGTTCGGTAAGGCCGAACACTGAGCACTTTGAATTTTCTGCATTGAATAGGCAATGCAGTAGCCCCCGAGCCACTGGTCGGGTGGCAACACCCGGTCAGGGGATCGATGTGCCCCTTTAATTTTAGTAAATGATAGTCCTGAAGCCCAGTAGCCCCCGAGCCTTAATGCAGGCACGGGTGGCCGAATTAAGGATCGATATCCAGAGTAAAATCACAAATTATGTGTAATGATTCTTTGTATCCAAGTACTTTACATCATTAATGCTCGGATCCGCATTGTACAAAACTTTGTTGACCGACCATCAACTTCCACCTCCTTGGCCAATAGCCGAGGAGTGTTTGTCCTACTTTATAAAGCCTTTATGAGGGCAAAGATTTACGACAAACAAGGCAATCTGGCCATACGGTTTGATAAACAAAGGTACTGACAGGGGGATGAACCCTGGGCATGCAACGGAACCCGGATCCTCTTCAAAAACAATGGGGCTGGCACCGCCCCTCAAACCGGCACGCGCTTGGCCGGATCGCTCGACCTGGCCAAGCCCCACAACCCGGCCAAGCTCTCCGACCCGGCAAGATGCGTCAACTCGGCCTCAACAACCAGCGCAAGGCAGCCGAACCCGGCACAACCAAAGCTTCCTCAACAAGCCAGCTCCACCCGTGGCGTGTGATGACCCACAAGTATAGGGGATCTATAGTAGTCCTTTCGATAAGTAAGAGTGTCGAACCCAACAAGGAGCAAAAGGAAATGATAAGCGGTTTTCAGCAAGGTATTCTCTGCAAGTACTGAAATAAGTGGTAACAGATAGTTTTGTGATAAGATATATTGTAACGAGCAACAAGTAACAAAAGTAAATAAAGTGCAGCAAGGTGGCCCGATCCTTTTTGTAGCAAAGGACAAGCCTGGACGAACTCTTATAATAGGAAAAGCGCTCTCGGGGACACATGGGAATATCGTCAAGCTAGTTTTCATCACACTCATATGATTCGCGTTCGGTACTTTGATAATTTGATATGTGGGTGGACCGGTGCTTGGGTACTGCCCTTACTTGGACAAGCATCCCACTTATGATTAACCTCTATTGCAAGCATCCACAACTACAACAAAAGTATTAAGGCAAACCTAACCATAGCATGAAACATATGGATCCAAATCAGCCCCTTACGAAGCAACGCATAAACTAGGGTTTAATCTTCTGTCACTCTAGCAACCCATCATCTACTTATTACTTCCCAATGCCTTCCTCTAGGCCCAAATAATGGTGAACTGTTATGTAGTCGACGTTCACATAACACCACTAGAGGTTAGACAACATACATCTTATCAAAATATCGAACGAATACCAAATTCACATGACTACTAATAGCAAGACTTCTCCCTTGTCCTCAGGAACAAACGTAATTACTCACAAAGCATATTCATGTTCATAATCAGAGGGGTAATAATGTGCATAAATGATCTAAACATATGATCTTCCACCAAATAAACCAACTAGCATCAACTACAAGGAGTAATCAACACTACTAGCAACCTACTAGCACCAATCCCGGACTTAGAGACAAGAATTGGATACAAGAGATGAACTAGGGTTTGGAGATGAGATGGTGCTGGTGAAGATGTTGATGGAGATTTCCCTCTCCCGATGAGAGGAGCGTTGGTGATGACGATGGTGATGATTTCCCCTCCTGGAGGGAAGTGTCCCCGGTAGAACAGCTCTACCGGAGCCCTAGATTGGTTCCGCCTCGTGGCGGCGGAGTCTCGTCCCGAAAGGTTGCCTTCTATTTTTTTCTCATCGAAAGACTTCATATAGGGTGTGGGCCCCCTGGCCTTCATATTTGGCGATGATTATTATTTATTTATTTTAAGACATTCCGTGGAGTTTCAAGACTTTTGGAGTTGCACAGAATAGTCCTTCAATATTTGCTCCTTTTTCTAGCCCAGAATTCCAGTTGCCGGCATTCTCCCTCTTCATGTAAACCTTGTAAAATAAGAGAGAATAGCCATAAGTATTGTGGCATAACGTGAAATAACAGCCCATAATGCAATAAATATTGACATAAAAGCATGATGCAAAATGGACGTATCAACTCCCCGAAGCATAGACCTCGCTTGTCCTCAAGTGAAAAGCCGATAACAATAAATATGTCCTCATGTTTAGAGGTAGAGGCATCGACAAAAATAAAATACGGACATGAAGGCATCATGATTATTTCATAACAGCAACATAAATATATTTTGTTATATGATTACTCATGTTCAAGTGATGATCTTTTCACAAAGCCAAAGTATGAATCAGAAACCTTATTGGGCACCAACAAATTATACCCTCAGTCATTGAAGCAATTGCAATTTATCATAACATCGGAAAAAGTCTATGTCAGAGCTTAAAAGCAAGTCCACATACTGAACTGTCACTTAGTCCTTCATAATTGCTAACACTCACGCAATACTTGTGGTTACGGAGTTTTAATCAGACACAGAGAAAGATAGGAGCTTATAGTTTTGCCCCACAACCTTTTACCTCAAGGGTAATGTCAACAATAACAACTCATGCTCCCCCACATCCAATTAGATATATATATCATGTTCTTTCCAACATGCTGAGCTTGCCAAAGGATAAAATGAAAAGGGAAAGGTTAAGATCACCGTGACTCTTGCATAAGGTAGAGGATAATAATAAAAGATAGGCTCTTCGCAGAGGGAAGTAGAGGTTGTCATGCGCGTTTAGGGTTGATGCACAAAATCTTAATGCAAAAGAACGTCACTTTATATTGCCCCTTGTATTTGAACCTTTATTATGCAGTCTGTCGCTTTTATTGCGTCCACAACAAGTTCGTACAAAGCTTATTTCTCTACACTAATAAGTCATGCATATTTAAAGAGCAATTTTTATTGCTTGCACCAATGACAACTTACTTGAAGGATCTTACTCAATCCATAGGTAGATATGGTGGACTCTCGTGGCAAAACTGGTTTAAGGGTATTTGGAAGCACAAGTAGTGTTTCTACTTAGTGCTGAGAATTTGGCTAGCATGAGGAGAAAGGCAAGCTCAACACGGTAGAGGATCCATGACAACATACTTTATCTCAAATGTAAGAAAACATAACTCATTATGTTGTCTTCCTTGTCCAACATCAACTCTTTAGCATGTCATATTTTAATGAGTGCTCCCAATCATAAAAGATGTCAATGATAATATATCTATATATGAAACCTCTCTTCCCTTATTACTTCCTATTAATTGCAACGATGACCAAAGCTATATTTGTCAACTCCCAACAACTTTTAATCATCATACTCTTTTTATGTGAAGTCATTACTTTCACTAAGATCAATATGAACTCTTTGATTCTTTTTATTCTTTTTCTTCCAATCACCCAAGATCATAGCAAAATACTCATGCCCTTGACTCAACACTAATCTTTATTATATAACTCATGGACTCGATTACAAAGAAGGATCATAAAGCAAAACTCAAAACTAGATGATGCCATGACTTTATTCTACTAAATCAAGATACTACTAATAGGATCGAACTAAGAAAAATGGTAAAGATAGGAATTGTGATGGTGATACGATACCAGGGCACCTCCCCCAAGCTTGGCAGTTTCCAAGGGGAGTGCCCATACCCATATGATTATATCTCCTTCTTTGTTGTTGGTGTAATATTCTTGGCGATGATTCCCCTCAGAATAGGGTTCTCCTCCTCGAGCTTATTGACCTGCTGCTTGAGGTCCATTATTTCCTTGCAAAGCTTTCCTGTAAAGGCTAAAGCTCCTTGCACCCAAGGGTGTTTCATAGCTGCGGGAGAACCAGAGATACTTCTCCTCATATTTTCATAGGAAAGAAATTTAACACTGGAAGGGATAACCGAGTTTGGAATAGCTGAGCTCTGTAGTTCCCCCATCGTAAACCCAGCTCGGAAGCGAGAGGCGACTTCTTGATCTTCCATGGCATCTACTCTCATCAGGTCAGCCTCCATCTCTTCCTCCGTTGCCGGCCCAAAGTGGTCAGCGTTGCTGTTTGCCCTTGGTTGCGGTGCCGGGTTAGATACCCGGCTCTCCCCGACTGACTCTTGAGAAGACATCTTGCTCTTATCTGCAGCAGCAATAGCTGGAAACAAAAACAGAGGATATTTGCGTGATACGGGAGTCAAAACCTTCGGGAGTATATATAATGAATTTTTACCGACCAAAATACGTATCGTGCAAGGAAACGGAGTCTGGAGGGCACACGAGGTGCTCACGAGGTAGGGGGCGCGCCCAGGGGGGTAGGGCACGCCCTCCACCCTCGTGGAGGCCTCGTGTCCTCCCCGGACTGCTACTTATTTTTCTAAATATTCCAAAACGAAGAAATATTGCCTTCAAAATTGTTTTGGAGTCGGTTTACTTACCGTACCACATACCTATTCCTTTTCGGAGTCTGGAACATTCTGGAAAGTGTCCCTTATGTACTCCTCCGGGGTTACGGTTTCAATAATATTAGTTTCGACATTTATAGGATTACCTGAGATATAGTATTTGATCCTTTGACCGTTTACCACCTTCGGATTTGTGCCTGCGAAGTTGTTGATTTTTATGGCACCGGAACGATAGACCTCCTCGATAACGTAAGGACCTCCCATTTGGAGAGAAGTTTTCCTACAAAAAATCTTAAATGAGAGTTGTATAGCAATACATAATCACCTACATTAAACTCACGCTTTTGTATTCTTTTGTCATGCCATCTTTTAACCTTTTCTTTAAACAACTTGGCATTTTCATAAGCTTGGGTTCTCCATTCATCAAGTGAGCTAATATCAAATAACCTCTTCTCACCGGCAAGTTTGAAATCATAGTTGAGCTCTTTAATAGCCCAGTATGCCTTATGTTCTAGTTCGAGAGGAAAGTGACAAGCTTTTCCATAAACCATTTTATACGGAGACATACCCATAGGATTTTTGTATGCAGTTCTATAGGCCCACAATGCATCATCTAGTTTCTTGGACCAATTCTTTCTAGACCTATTGACAGTCTTTTGCAAAATTAATTTGAGCTCTCTATTGCTCAATTCTACCTGACCACTAGAATGAGGGTGATATGGAGATGCAATTCTATGATTAACGTCTAGCAAGCATCTTACGGAAAGCACCATGAATAAAGTGTGAACCACCATCAGTCATTAAATATCTAGGGACTCCAAACCTCGGAAAAATAACTTCCTTAAGCATTTTAATAGAAGTGTTATGATCAGCACTACTAGTTGGAATAGCTTCTACCCACTTAGTAACGTAATCAACAGCAACTAGAATATGAGTATATCCATTAGAGGCAGGAAAAGGTCCCATATAATCAAAGCCCCAAACATCAAATGGTTCAATAACAAGTGAATAATTCATAGGCATTTCTTGACGTCTACTAATACTACCAATTCTTTGACATTTATCGCAAGACATCACAAACTTACGGGCATCCTTGAACAGAGTAGGCCAATAAAAACCGGATTGCAATACCTTATGTGCAGTTCTATCTCCAGCGTGGTGTCCTCCATAAGCCTCGGAGTGACACTTGCGTAGGATCTGTTCCTGTTCATGCTCAGGTACACAACGTCTAATAACACCATCTACTCCTTCTTTATAAAGATGTGGGTCATCCCAAAAGTAATGTCGCAAGTCATAGAAAAACTTTTTCTTTTGTTGGTATGTGAAGCTAGGCGGTATAAATTTAGCAACAATATAATTAGCATAATCAGCATACCATGGAGTGCTACGAGAAGTACTTATGACATTTAATTGTTCATCAGGAAAACTATCATCAATAGGTAGTCGGTCATCAAGAACATTCTCTAACCTAGACAAGTTGTCTGCAACGGGGTTCTCAGCTCCTTTTCTATCAACAATATGTAAATCAAATTCTTGCAGCGGGAGAACCCATCTAATAAGTCTAGGTTTTGCATATTTCTTTTCCATAAGATATTTAATAGCAGCATGATCTGTGTGAATAGTAACTTTAGAATCAACAATATAGGGTCTGAATTTATCACAAGCAAATACAACTGCTAAAAGTTCCTTTTCGGTAGTAGCATAACTTCTTTGAGCATTGTCTAGAGTCTTACTAGCATAATGGATAACATTTAATTTCTTATCGACTCTTTGCCCTAGAACAGCACCTACAACATAATCACTAGCATCACTCATAATTTCAAAGGGTAAATTCCAATCAGGTGGCTGAACAATAGGTGCAGAGACTAGTGCTTTCTTAAGTATTTCAAATGCTTCTACGCAATCATCATCAAAGACAAATGGTACATCTTTTTGTAATAAATTAGTCAGATGCCGAGAGATTTTTGAGAAGTTCTTAATGAACCTCCTATAAAATCCGGCGTGACCAAGGAAACTTCTTATACCTTTGATGACCTTGGGACATGGCATCTTTTCAATAGCATCAACCTTGGCTTTATCAACTTCCATACCTCTTTCAGAAACTTTGTGCCCCAAGACAATACCTTCATTAACCATAAAGTGGCACTTTTCCCAATTCAAGACAAGATTAGTTTCTTCACATCTCTACAAAACTCGAGCAAGATTGCTCAATCAATCATCAAAAGAGGAACCATAGACGGAAAAGTCGTCCATAAAAACCTCACAAATTTTCTCGCAGAAGTCAGAGAATATAGCCATCATGCATCTTTGAAAGGTAGCAGGTGCATTACATAAACCGAAAGGCATACGTCTATAAGCAAAAGTACCAAAAGGGCATGTAAAAGTAGCCTTTGATTGATCCTTGGCCGACACAGGTATTTGAGAAAAACCGGAATAACCATCTAGAAAGCAATAGTGTGTATGTTTGCATAATCTTTCTAGCATTTGATCAATAAAAGGTAAGGGCTAATGATCTTTCTTAGTAGCCTTATTTAATTTACGGAAATCAACTACCATCCTATAACCTGTGATAATTCTTTGCGGAATCAATTCATCTTTGTCATTAGGGACAACAGTAATACCTCCCTTCTTAGGGACACAATGGACATGACTTACCCACTGACTATCAACAACGGGATAAATTATACCTACCTCCAGAAGCTTGAGTATTTCCTTTCTTACCACTTCTTTCATTTTAGGATTCGAACGTCGTTGAGGATCACAAACTGGTTTGGCATCAGCTTCCAAATTTATTTTATGTGGACACAGAGTGGGACTGATGCCCTTAAGATCATCCAGAGTATATCCAATAGCAGCACGGTGCTTTTTCAGAGTTTTCAATAATCTTTCTTCTTCATGCTCTGAAAGGTTAGCACTAATAATGATAGGATATATTTTCTTTTCATCAAGATAAGCATATTTAAGATTATCAGGCAACGGTTTAAGCTCAAACACAGGATCGCCCTTGGGTGGAGGAGGATCCCCTAGGATTTCAACGGGCAAATTGTGTTGCAGAATAGGTTCCTATTTAAAGAATACTTCATCTATTTCCCTTCTTTCATTCATGAACATATCATTTTCATGGTCTAGCAAATAGTGTTCTAAAGGATCACTAGGAGGTACAACAATAGAAGCAAGACCAATAATTTAATCCTTAGTAGGCAATTCTTCCTCAGATGTTGTTTACTAAATTTAGAGAAATTAAACTCATGAACCATATCATCCAAACCAACAGTAACAACATTCTTTTTGCAGTCTATCGTAGCATTAACAATATTCAAGAAGGGTCTACCAAATATAATGGGACAAAAGCTATCTTGTGGAGAACCAAGAACAAGAAAATCAGCGGGATATTTGGTTTTCCCACACAAGACTTCAACATCTCTAACAATTCCCACTGGTGAAATAGTATCTCTATTGGCAAGTTTAATTGTGACATCAATTTCTTCTAACTCAGCCGGTGCAATATCATGCATAATTTCTTTGTATAAGTCAATGGGTATAACACTAGCACTAGCACCCATATCACATAAGCCATGATAACAATGATCTCCTATTTTAATAGGAATAATGGGCACGCCTACCACAGGTCTATGTTTATCTCTATCACAGGGTTTAGCAATTCTAGCAGTTTCACCAGAGAATTGAATAACATGCCCATCAATATTATCAGACAAGAGATCTTTAACAATAGCAATATTAGGTTCTACTTTGACTTTCTCAGGAGGTGTATAAGTTCTAGTATTGCTTTTACGAACAACAGTTGAAGCTTTAGCATGATCCTTCATTCTAACAGGGAAAGGTGGTTTCTCAACATAACAAGTAGGAACAATAGGATCATTGTAAGTGACAGTCTTTTCTTCAACTTTAATAGGTGCAGCTACTTTTACTTCTATGGGAGGATGATATTTAAACCACTTCTCCTTGGGGAGATCAACATAAGTAGCAAAAGATTCACAAAAAGAAGCTACTATCTCAGAGTCAAGTCCATATTTAGTGCTAAACTTACAGAAAATATCGGTATCCATAAAAGATTTAACACAATCAAACTTAGGTGTCATACCTGACTCCTTACCTTCGTCGAGGTCCCAATCTTCAGAGTTGTGTTTAATTCTATCAAATAAATTCCATCTAAATTCAGTAGGCTTCATCATAAAAGAGCCAGGACAAGAAGTATCGAGCATGGTGCGATTGTTACCAGAAAGCCGAGCATAAAAACTTTGCATAATCACTTCTTTTGCGAGCTCATGATTGGGGCGTGAATATAACATTGATTTAAGCCTCCCCCAAGCTTGAGAGATGCTTTCTCCTTCGTGAGGCCAAAAATTATATATATAATTGCGATCACGATGAACAAGATGCATAGGGTAATACTTTTGATGAAATTCCAATTTCAATCTTTTATAGTTCCATGATCTCATATCATCACATAGCCTATACCATGTCAATGCGTCTCCCTCCAAAGATAAAGGGAAATCCTTCTTCTTAACAACAACATCGGGTATACATGCAAGCTTAAATAGTCCACAAATATCATCCACATAGCGTAGATGTTCGTCAGGATGCTTTGTTCCATCTCCTGCAAAAGTGTTAGCTAGCAGCTTTTCCATCATACCCGAAGGAATCTGAAAAGGAGTTTCATTTTCAGTAGGTTCAATAGGTTCAGTAGGTTGAGGAGCAACTCTTGGCTCAATTGGACGGGGTGAAGATACCCTGAACAAGCCCCTCAGACAATTACTTTCCATAGTAACAAGTGACAGAAAATTTCACCACACTAAATAAATTTTTCCTTACCAAATTCCACCTACCAAAAGCGCTTCACTCCCCGGCAACGGCGCCAGAAAAGAGTCTTGATGACCCATAGTATAGGGGATCTATCGTAGTCCTTTCGATAAGTAAGAGTGTCGAACCCAACGAGGAGCAGAAGGAAATGATAAGCGGTTTTCAGCAAGGTATTCTCTGCAAGTACTGAAATAAGTGGTAACATATAGTTTTGTGATAAGATAAATTGTAATGAGCACTAAGTAACAAAAGTAAATAAAGTGCAGCAAGGTGGCCCAATCCTTTTTGTAGCAAAGGACAAGCCTGGACGAATTCTTATAATAGGAAAAGCGCTCCCGAGGACACATGGGAATATCGTCAAGCTAGTTTTCGTCACGCTCATATGATTCGGGTTCGGTATTTTGATAATTTGATATGTGGGTGGACCGGTGCTTGGGTACTTCCCTTACTTGGACAAGCATCCCACTTATGATGAACCTCTATTGCAAGCATACGCAACTACAACAAAAGTATTAAGGCAAACCTAACCATGGCATGAAACATATGGATCCAAATCAGCCCCTTACGAAGCAACGCATAAACTAGGGTTTAAGCTTCTGTCACTCTAGCAACCCATCATCTACTTATTACTTCCCAATGCCTTTCTCTAGGCCCAAATAATGGTGAAGTGTTATGTAGTAGACGTTCACATAACACCACTAGAGGTTAGACAACATACATCTTATCAAAATATCGAACGAATACCAAATTCACATGACTACTAATAGCAAGACTTCTCCCTTGTCCTCAGGAACAAACGCAATTACTCACAAAGCATATTCAGGTTCATAATCAGAGGGGTAATAATGTGCATAAAGGATCTGAACATATGATCTTCCACCAAATAAACCAACTAGCATCAACTACAAGGAGTAATCAACACTACTAGCAACCTACTAGCACCAATCCCGGACTTAGAGACAAGAATTGGATACAAGAGATGAACTAGGGTTTGGAGATGAGATGGTGCTGGTGAAGATGTTGATGGAGATTGCCCTCTCCCGATGAGAGGAGCGTTGGTGATGACGATGGTGATGATTTCCCCCTCCCCGAGGGAAGTGTCCCCGGCAGAACAGCTCTGCCGGAGCCCTAGATTGGTTCCGCCTCGTGGCGGCGGAGTCTCGTCCCGAAAGGTTGCCTTCTAATTTTTTCTCATCGAAAGACTTCATATAGGAGAAGATGGGCTTCAGAGAGCTACCAGAGGGCCCCAGGTAGGGGGGCGCACCCAGGGGGGGCGCCCCCCACCCTCGTGAGCAGGGTGTGGGCCCCTGGCCTTCATCTTTGATGACGATTTTTCTTTATTTATTTTAAGACATTCCGTGGAGTTTCAGGACTTTTGGAGTTGCACAGAATAATCCTTCAATATCTGCTCCTTTTCCAGCCCAGAATTCCAGCTGCCGGCATTCTCCCTCTACATGTAAACCTTGTAAAATAAGAGAGAATAGCCATAAGTATTGACATAATGTGAAATAACAGCCCATAATGCAACAAGTATTGACATAAAAGCATGATGCAAAATGGACGTATCAGCGTGCTCCGCAATCCATCGACGGGTCAGCTCCCGTCCCATCCAGGCCGTACGATGGGATGAGTCTTCAATCAACGATGACCAAGGCAATAGTGCCCCGCCCATGCCTCTGGTCAGCCGGGGCGTGGCAAAAGTGCCCCTCACCTACCCGCTGACCAGGGCCGGCGTGGCTACAGTGCCCCCGGCCTCACCCTGACGACAGCAAGCGGCAACCTGATGGAGAGCCACTGTGCACAACTCGACTCGGCCACACCCCGACGATCGACAAGACGGCGCACAGTCCCCCTAGGCATGCGGGGCCAGCACCTAGGGGAACCCGGCGAACCACAAGCCCTCAGCGGGACCCAGCCCGGGTCCCCGGACACCGACAATCCGGACCCATTGACCTGTAACATTACCATTGTACCCCTGGGGGGTTGGTCTATAAAACCCCTAGGAGCCCACACTCATACGGGCATGTAGCATGAAATGAGAGAAAGGAAAGTAAGCATAGAACTAGCCACCTAAACAAGCAACACTAGATAGGAGGAGCAGCCCAAGCCTTGTCCAACTTACTTCCTCCCCCATACAGCTTCAGGAGCAACATTGTACTATCGAACATCCAACTACACTCGGCAGGACTAGGGCTGTTATCTCTCCGGAGAGCCTCGAACCTGGGTATGTCCGGCATCCCATGCCCGCTCATGCCAACCTTGCCTCTGGACCCCACCAGCGCCCTCGAGCCTCCTCCTGTCTTTAGCCATCCCTTGGCATCTGCCGTGTGCCCACCACGACAGTTGGCGCCAACCGTGGGGCAGCTCGAGGAGCTGGCCGGGAGCATGCTTCAGACGGGGACCTTCTCCTACACCGACGAGTCCGTCGCGCTGGCGGACGACGTCGTCGGCGTGCTCGCCGCCTCCTTCGCCGCGCTGCGCATCTCCGATGCGTTCGTGGCCGACGAGTACCCCAACGAGGTGCTCAGCTACTCCGACTCCCCCCTCTCCCTTGGGGGCGGCATTTCTGCCGGGGCAATGGACGCCCACGTGGAGGTCTTCGTCACCGGCGATGGCGCCTCCTCCTCGTCGAGCAAGACGAGGAAGGCCGCCGAAGCCAGGGCCGCAGCGAAACGGACCGAGCCGTCCGATCCGTTGCACGCCGCGATGGAGAGCCTCCGCATCCCCATCGACACCAACGTCGATGCCACAAACGTTGCTGAGGCTCGAACCCAGCTCGAGGAAAGACGCCAGCAGATGCTGGACCTGTCCGAGATGCTCGCCGCCACTCAGCGTCACATGGACGCTGCTCAGCTGGAGCGCAATGCCGCCTACAGATTCACGCCCGCCCCCCGTGAGGAGCTGATGGAGCGCATCGGGCGGATGCGCGAACTCCTCAACGCGGCCAACACCCAGCAGGACCGCCTCAACCAGCTCGCCAAGCCGGCGGGATCCGGCTCCGCCCACCTTGGCGGACCCGGCAAACTTCGACATACAGCTTCCTCGCCACCAGGTGAGGCGCACTCCGGCTGAGCCCGGACTCGGCGCGATCCGGCCGCCATAGCCACAGGCGGATTGGGCGACGAGCCCGTACCAGAGATCCAGCGCGGACCCGACCATGGTCGGCGTCCGGCTCCAACCGACCCGACCCCTCGTGGCCTGGCCGCAAGTCGACTCGGCCCGTGCGCCATCGACGACGCCGACGCTCGCCACCGCCTCGATCAGCTCGCTCGCTCCCTGGAGGTGGAGGAGAGCGGCGCTATCGGGCCGACGTTCTTCGGCCCACGCATCCGGGAGGAGCCCTTCCCCAAAGGGTTCATGCTCCCCCGCGACACCCCCAAGTACAACGGGACCGTGAAGCCAGAAGACTGGCTCACCGACTACACCACGGCCATTGGCATCACCGGTGTCAATCGTTGTCTCACCATGCGCTACGCACCGCTCATGCTCCAAGGGTCGGCCCGCACGTGGTTGAACAGCCTGCCGATGGGCAGCATCAACTCATGCGTCGATTTCGAGGAAGCCTTCGTCCGCATCATCACGGGGACCTACAAGCAACCCATCCTCTCTAGCCAGCTCGCCATGTGCGTGCAAGGGCCTATGGAGACCGGTCGCAGGTACCTCGCGCGCTGGTCCAAGCTCCAGAACAGCTGCGAAGGCGTCCATGAAGTCCAGGCGATCCAGTACTTCATCAGCGGGTGCCAAGACGGCACCCTCCTCAAGGACAAGCTCTTACGCTCCGAGCCGGCCACCATGGCCGCGCTCATAGTGATGGCAGACAAATACACCAGGTGGTGCTGGATGAAGCCGGCAAGGCGAAGCCAGTTCCCCCTTCGAAGCTGGCCGGCGAAAGCAGCCGACAGCAGCATCACCAGAACAACAAGCACAAGGTCGACCAGCCGGCGCAGCGTCATGACAACCGGCTCATCGCGGCCACCGAGCCCGCGGCGGACCCGGCAGCGAAGCGCTGGCAGACCGGCAAGACGGCATGGCAACCCGCCATGAGTTTTGAAGAGATGCTCGACGCCCCCTGCAAGCACCACACCGGCGCAAGACCCTCCACGCACACGCTTCGGCAGTGCGCCATCACCAAGGGCATCATGAGGGGTGACGTCCCGCCTCCTCCGGCTCCGGCTCTAGGCGCGGGGCAGCCGCCTCCACCTCCACCGCCGCCTCCAGCTGGCGGCGCGATGTGCGATGGTGCCTACCTGGACTAGAATGGGGCCTACGTCCTCTTCACCAGCCTCGGCGACGACAAGCACAGCGAGCACCTCCTTCGGCAGGAGGTGAACACCATCGTCCCGGCCAAGCCAGAGTTCATGCACTGGTCGGATCACCCGATCACCTGGACCCAGGAGGATCACCCGACGGTCATGGCGAGTCCGGGTGGTTACGCCCTCGTCCTCAACCCCACCATCGTCACGCGGCGGACATGCAAGTTCTCCCGAGTCCTCATCAACGGCAGCAGTAGCATCAACATCCTCTACCACAACACGATGACCAAGCTCGGCCTCAGGGCCGAGGACCTGGAGCCGACCCAGACGATCTTCCACGGCATCGTGCCCGGCCTCTCCTGCTCTCCCATTGGCTGGGTCCGACTGGATGTCCTGTTCGGTGACAGCAGCCACTTCTGACGCGAACCAATCTGGTTCGAGGTGGTGGACCTGTCCAGCGCGTACCACGCATTGCTGGGCCGGCCCGCGCTCGCCAAGTTCATGGCGGTTCCCCATTACGCGTATCTGAAGATGAAGATGCCGGGTCCCAAGGGCTCATCACCATCATCGGTGATTACCGCAAGTCCCTGGAGTGCGCCCGAGACCGCGCCAAGTTGCCCGAGTCGCTGGTCATTGCCGAGGAGCAGCGCTAGCTCGACATGATCGTCGCCCTGGCAGGCGAGGCCTCCGTTGCGTCGGTCTCGACCCCAGACCCGGCCGACGAGGCCTCCTTCAAACCCTCCAAGGAGACCAAGAAAGTGAAGCTAAACCCGGAAGACCCCAGCTGCAGCAAGTACGTTGTCGTAGGTGCCCGCCTCGACAGCAAATAGGAAGGCGAGCTCGTCGACTTCCTCCGTGAGAATTGGGATATCTTCGCATGGACCCCCAAGGACATGCCGGGTATCCTGGGGAAGTACGCCGAGCACAAACTTCATGTTCGCAAGGATGCCAAGCCTGTCCATCAACACCTACGACGATTTTCCGAAGAGAAGAGAAGAACCATTGGTGAAGAGGTCGCCAAGCTTTTGGCGGCCGACTTCATAATGGAAGTGTTTCACCCCGAGTGGCTGGCCAATCCAGTCCTTGTCCTGAAGAAGAACAAGACCTGGCGCATGTGTCTCGATTATACTAGCCTCAACAAGGCATGTCCCAAGGATCTGTTTGCTCTCCCACGGATCGACCAAGTCATCGACTCAACCGCCAGGTGTGAGCTCCTATCCTTCCTGGACGCTTACTCTGGCTACCACCAGATCAAGCTGGACCCGGCCGATGCCCTAAAGATGTCCTTCATCACGCCCTTTGGGGCGTATTGGCACATCACCATGTCGTTTGGCTTGAAGAACACCGGCGCCACCTTCCAGCGCTGCATGCTGAAATGCCTGCTGCCGCAACTCGACCGCAATATCCACGTGTACGTGGACGACATTGTGGTGAAGAGCAAGCAGCACCTCACGCTCCTCGACGATTGTAAGGGAACATTCCCCAACCTCCGCGAATACAAGGTCAAGCTTAACCCGGAAAAATGCGTCTTCGGCGTCCCGGCCGGAAAGCTACTCGGCTTTCTCATCTCAGAACACAGCATTGAGGCGAACCTGGAGAAGATCAAGGCCATCAAGCGCATGCGCAAGCCGGCTCGGCTGCGCGATGTCCAGAAGTTCACCGGATGCTTGGCCTCGGTCAGCCGGTTTCTAAGCCGGCTGGGCGAGAGGGTGCTACCCCTATACCAGCTGATGAAGAAGACGAGCCCGTTCGAATGGAACGACAAGGCAGACGAGGCCTTCCAAGGCCTCAAGCACATGCTATCCATCGCACCAGTCCTTGCCGCGCCAACCGACAAGGAGCCGCTGTTGCTCTATATAGCCGCGACCTCGCGAGCGGTCAACACGGTGCTGGTGGTCGAGCGACCAGAGAAGGGCGAGATCCAAGCCGTCCAACGCCCAGTCTACTACCTGAGCGAGGTGCTCTCCATCTCCAAGCAGAACTACCACACTACCAGAAGATGTGTTACGGCGTGTACTTCACCGCCAAGAAGCTGAAGCAGTATTTCCAAGAGCATGTCATCACCGTGGTTAGCACGACGCCTATCGGAGAAATCATCGGGTGCCGGGATGCCTCTGGCCGGGTCGCCAAGTGGGCGATCCAGCTAGCCGGCCACACCATCCTCTACGAGCCCCGCACCACGATCAAGTCTCAAGCCCTGGCCAAGTTTCTCGTCGACTGGACCGAGACCCAGTACTTGCCGCTGCCCTCCGACTCGACGCATTGGTGCATGCACTTCGACGGATCCAAGATGCGACTCGGCCTGGGGGCCGGCATCGTACTGTCTTCCCCGAAGGGCGACCGGCTCCGCTACGCGCTCCAGATCCACTTCGCCGCCTCCAACAACATCGACGAGTATGAAGCCCTTGTGCATGGCCTCCGGCTTGCCAAGGAACTCGGCATCCGGCGCATCCTGTGCTACGGCGACTCGGACCTGGTGGTGCAGTAGTGCTCCGGCGAATGGGACGCCCGTGACTCCAACATGGCAAGCTACCGCTTCCTGATCCAGAAGCTGTTCGGATCCTTCTAGGGCTGCGAGTTCCTCCATGTCCCGCGCATGGAGCACGAAGCAGCCGACACGCTCGCCAAGATCGCCTCGTCTTGACAAGCCATCCCGTCCGGCGTCTACCTCAAGCACCTGCGCAAGCCATCCATCAAGCCATCGCCGGACTCCGAGTCCATCCACGTTCTAGACGACCCGGCCGCACCTCAAGCCATCCCGGGGGCTGCTGAACCTGGCCCGGGGGCTGCTCAGCTCAACCCGGCCACCATCACCCCCGACCCGGCCGTCGCCATCCCCGACCCAGGGGCTGCCCAACCCGACTCGGGGGCTGCCGACCCGGAACCCACCCTGGTGGCCGTCTTCGCCGTGGTTATGGCTCCATCTTGGGCCCTCCCAATATCAGAATTCTTGGAGAACGGGGTTCTCCCCATGGACGAGACCGAATCTCGGCAAGTGCAGCGTCGGGCGTCCGCCTACAACATCATCAACAACGAGCTCGTCAAGCGCAGCTCCACCGGCGTATTCCAGCGCTGCGTCGAGCAGGAGCAGGGCATCGACTTCCTCCTCGACATACATTAGGGCGAGTGCGGGCACCACGCCGCATCACGATCCCTGGTGGCCAAGGCGTTCCGCCACGGTTTTTACTGGCCCACGGCCCTCCAAGATGCCGAGTCGCTCGTCCTCAAATGTGAGGGATGCCAGCGCTTCAGCAAACACAGCCATCAGCCGACGTCAGCACTCCGCACCATACCGATCGCCTGGACCTTCGCGGTCTGGGGACTCGACATGGTGGGACCCTTCAAAACCGCTCGAGGCAGCATGACGCACCTGCTGGTGGTAGTGGACAAATTCACCAAGTGGATCGAGGTAAGACCAATCAAGAAACTGGACGGGCCAACATCCGTTTGGTTCATCAAGGACATAGCAGTGTGCTACGGCATGCCGAACAGCATCATCACCGACAACGGCACCAACTTCGCCAAGGGCGCGCTCGAGCAATACTGATCTGTCTCCGGCATCCGCCTCGACCTGGCCTCCGTTGCACATCCGCAGTCCAACGGGCAGGTCGAGTGGGCCAACAGACTCATCCTGTCCGGCGTCAAGCCGTGACTCATCAAGCCACTCATCCGCTCACCAGGTAGCTGGCTTGACGAGTTGCCGACCATTCTCTGGAGTCTCCGCACCATGCCGAATCGGTCAACCGGTTCACCCCGTTCTTCCTCGTCAACGGAGCCGAAGCCGTCATCCCGACTGACGTCGAGTTCGACTCGCCGCGCGTCGCGATGTACACCGAAGCCGAAGCCAGAGAAGCCCACGAAGACGGCGTCAACTTGCTTGAAGAAGCACGCCTCCTGGCCCTCAGTCGTTCGGCCATCTACCAGCAAGGCCTGAGGCACTACCACAACAACAAGATCAAGCCCCTCGCGTTCCACGAGGGCGACCTCTTCCTCCGACTCGTCCAAGAGAAAGCAGGCCAGCACAAGTTGTCCCCTCCATGGGAGGGCCCGTTCATCGTGAGCAGGGCCTTGCGCGACCACAACGCCTACTACCTCATCGATGCACGCAAGTCAAGGAAGCACAAGAAGGACACCGTCGGCGAAGAAACGACCCGGCCGTGGAACGCGGAACTCCTCCGCCCGTTTTACAGTTAGCCGCACGAGTGTATGTATCGTCTCCTTTTGTAAACGCATGAAACTATGGGTCCCCGAACGAGACTCGGGGACTGCCTTTTGTCGACCAATTTATTGTGTCCCTATTTTCCTACATCACTATGCCACTGAACCCGGCCACCGGTCCGACTCGCTCGACCCAGGGGCTCGGGGGCTCGCCGGCTCGGTCGCCACCCCGCCGCCTTACTTGGTGATTCTTGATACAGTTAGGATGCCGCGGTCCCCTACTTCGCCCTAAAGCCACAGATCCAGCTTTGGCTGTCGGCTAGCAAGCACAACGGGCCAGAGGTCCTCTACGCTTCATACACTAAGTCAAAGGTTGCCGGGTCGATCAACCTGGCCCGCCGCTCATCAAATAAACAGCCGCACGACCGGCTGCTCGCCAACCGGCTTCGCCGGATTACCGCCAGCCGGCCTAGTGGGTGTTTCGCTCGCGCTCAACGTTTCGAAGGGCCCAAGTCCTACGTGCTCCTCTTGAAGAATCGAACTCCTTGTCATGGACCGGAGCCTCGGCCGTCTGACTCGCGGGGGGGAGGTTTGAGAAAGGAAAAGCGCACGAAATCGGTCCAAAAACGGAAGGCAAGAGCGAAAACACTCATGACATTTGCACATAAATATTTAGGAAAAGGCCCACGGCCCGAGTTCATTACACCCTAAAACCCCCAGTGGGTTGGTGGACCTGCTACTTAACAAATTCTACATAGAATGCCTCAGGCATCTCCAGCGCCGCGTCGCGATGTCGACGGCTCTCCCCTGGCGGCCTCCGGGTCTAGCGAGGCGCCGGTGTCCTCCTCGGCACTCGCGTCACGGTAGACGCCCGTCTCCTTCGAGCTCCCCTTCAGATTGTGGAGAAGCAAGCCATAGTCGTCGCTGTCCACGACCTTGCCGTCTTCCGTCCGCTCCGGGTGGAACTCGTCGTGGAAGGAGAACTCGGCGATATAGCTGGCCCGGGAGGCAATCCGGCCGGCTTGCTCCTGCAAGAGCTGCTCCAAGCCGGCCCGCTGGCCCATCAACGCATCCAGCTGCAGGTCCGGATGCCAAGATAGCACGAACCGGAGCGCCTTCTCAGCACCGGCGCGAGTGGCGGAGACGCGCCACTCGTGAAGCCGGTCCGGCCCCATCTCCAACCAACACACCAGGCGCGTGAAGCTGCTCGGCTCGACGGAGTCCGGCCAAAGGGCCATCGTCATCGCAGTGCTGGCCTGGGACAGTCGCCCCATCTGCGTTCCCAAGACCCGCAGGTGGGCCCCAGCGGCGGCGATGATCTCCGGGAAGGTCCACGCCACCCGCAGATCTGTCCCGGACCCAACGACTCCGGTCGGTTCGCGCTGATAGCGGACGGCTTCCTCCGCCAGCCGTTGCGTCTCCAGGAAGGCCCCTGCCACAGAAGGAGAAGCATATCAGAAGAAGAAGAACAAGGAAGAAAGGCCGGATCCCGACCCCGCAAAATGCAAGAAAAAGCACTTACTGGAGAAGGACTCTTCCAGGTGCTAGGCTTCGAGCAACATACCACGCCGCTCCCGTTCAATGGCGTGGTCACGCTCCTAAATCGCCTTCTCGAGATCGGCCGCCTTGGCAAGGGCCGCCTTCAGCTCGGCGTCCTTGTCGTCGGCCGCCTCGCGGCGACGGGCCTCGTCTTGACGGGCCCACTCAGCCGTGGTGACCAGCCCTCGCAGGCGATCCACCTCGGCCTGGAGCTGGCCCTTGTCGTCGGCCAGCTGGCCGCGCTGCTGGTCCGCCTCCACCATGGCATGCTGCGCCTCCACCACCTTGGCGGCTTCCGCCTTCAGAAGCTCCACCTGGCCTCGAGGCGGCTCTTGTGACTCGCCTGCTGCTCATGCAGCCGGTTGGCCTCGTCGAGAGACCACCGTTCCGTGGCCGCCTCCGCCCTCGCCTGCGCCGCCTCGACGCCAAGACGACCGGTGTTGGCAACAAGCCGGTCATAGTCATGACCGGCCCGGAGCAGACAAGTCAGCCAGGACAACACCTCGGCTGCGAAAAAATAAGAGTTCAGCGAATGAGAAAGCAAGACTTAAGATTTGGCCCAACTGTTACACAGTTGGCCCGAATCTCGGGGGCTACATCTTGTGGGTGCGCTAGCGCGCCCCCACTAGAAAAGAGCACAAGGATACCTGCGGCGACGCGAAGCTCCTCCTCCTTGGCGGTGAGCTGCTCCTTGAGCACCCGGTGCTTGCCCAAGAGACAGTTGAAGGCAGCGACCCAGAAGGCATCGAGATGCTGAAGAAGGCAGAGGTCAGAACAAGGCCAACACTCTAAAGATTCGACCCAACTACTACGTAGTTGGCCCGAACCTCGGGGGCTACACCTAGTGGGTGCGCTGGCGCGCCCCCACCAAGATGAAGTTACAAGAAAGAAAAGGCTTACCAGAACGGCACGCTCCAGGTCGCGCGTCCGCTCTACCTCGGCCTGGGCGAAGGCTTCGAGCCGGTCCGTCCGGAAATGCAGGCGGCGGCTGACGATGTCCAGCGCCGCCTCCTCCTGGGTCTGAGGCCCGAAGACCACGGCACCCCCACTCCACACCGGCTGCGGCACGGTGGTCCGGTGTCCTTCCTGCCGGGGCACCAAGGCGTGCTCTCTGCCTGCCGCTCCCGACGCGGCCAGCATCTCCTCCGACGCCCCTCCCGGTGCCATCGACGACCCGGACGCCGGGACGCCCTGCGTCACCACCTCCAGTCTGGACGCCGGGATGGCCTGCTGCGCCACCACCGGCCTAGCTGCCGGGGTGACCTCCGGCACCGCCGCCTGCGGTGCCTCCTCCAACACCGGCGGCACCTCCGGCACCGCCGCCCACAACGCCTCTTCCAAGACGGCGCCACCTCCACCACCATCAGCCCCCGCTCGCTCGACTACGTCAACCTGCGGCGGGGTATCATCCTCCACCTCCACGACCTCCCGGTCGAGGATCACCACCTCAGCCTGGCCTTCACGACCGCGCTCCCTTACCGATGACGGCTCAAAGACCGTCGCCGCCACCACCGTGCCCTCCGGCATCTCGCGCCAGGCCGGCTCCGCGCCAGCTTGCACCCATGCCGCCGCCGCGTTGGTCCAAGCGCGAACCTACGCCGCCTCCAGCTCCGCCTCGACCCTGTTCCTGTCGCACCAAGCTAAGCCTTCAGCGTCGTTCGGGTCCAGGCCGAGGTCCGAGTCGGCCCGTCCCTCCATGTCGTCCTGGTCGGCGAGGTCGTACCGGCTCCTGCGGAACGCAGTCCCTTCGGCGGCCGCGGTGTCCGCCGCCGGCCTCGCCAGCGCGATTGGCAACCTAAAGAAGAAGACAGTATAAGCAAAAAAGAAACAAGACTAGCTCAACGATCCGGTGCGTATGGAAGATGAAGCTTACCCCGACAAGACCGGGACCGAGGTTGGCCTCCCGTGCCCGGCGCCGCGCTTCCTCTTGGCCGGCCTCCCCGACCCGGCCGCGTCCGCCGTGCACTTCAGGGCCCGGGGTCGCGGCGCGACGCTATCTTTCTCATGCAGGCGGCTCGGCGCCGCCCCATGCAAAGGCCCGGCTCCGCCCGCGTCGCCGCCTCCCCCGCCCAACGTCGCTACACCAACAACCGGCGTCAGCATCGCCCGCACCATGCCGTGGTCAGCAATTCAAGACCCATGAAGAAAAATACAAGACTTACCCGCGCGACGCCCAGCGTCGGCGTCGGCGTTGGCCTCCTCCTCCCCGCCGTGGGCCGCGGGCTCCTCTGGCGCCATCGGCACCACCTGCGATGGAGCCTGGGCGTAAGGATGCCGGATCGCGTTCAGAAGCACCTCCCTTGTAGCGTCAGGACGGACGAGAAGGTGTGCAACAGCAAAGTAAGACGACCAGACACTCACCTGCGGTGCCGTGTTCAACTCGTTGTACGGCGCCTTGCCGAACCGCCAGTCCTCTCCAAGGTTGGCCTTGGAGATGTCGTTCACGCTGCGCGTGATCTGCTCCGCAGTCAGCCGCGTCGACCCCATGCGGTTGGGGTCCTGGAGGCTGACCATTTCTCCGATGAGGCAGGAGCGCCTCTGCAGTGGGAGGACCCGGCGCATGATGAATGCGGCGATGAGGTTGGTGCCGGTGAGCCCCTCCTGCGTCCTCATCACCGTCACCCGCTCACAGAGATTGACAATCTCCTGCGATGGGCGCCTGGGCGAGTAGCCCTAGTTCACCTTCGCCCAAGGCAGCGCGATGGCGAAGGCCGGAAGATTGATGCGATTTGCACCCAGGTTGCGGACGTAGAAGGAGTTCTGCCATTTCTTGGCAAAATCCTCCAGCGGGATCTTGGGGAAGTCCGCCCCCGACCGCTTCGAGATGACGGCGGCGCCGCAGTCGGCGAACTCTCCGGCCGACGGGCTCTGCTGCTTCAGGGAGAAGAAGCGCGGCCAGAGGACGATCGTGGGCTCGACCCCCAGATACCGCTCGCAGAGGGTGATGAAGCCGGAGACCTGGACGATGGCGCCGACACCAAGATGATGCGGCTGGAGCCCGAAGAACTCCAAGAAGGTGCTCGTTGGCAGCCTGAACCTGCGCTCGAAGTGCGTGAGGAAGACCACGCCCTCCTGCTCCTCGGGCCGAGGCCTCTGCTCACCGCGCGGTAGACGGACGCCGACGTCCATCTCCCGCGGCAGGCGCCGTGTCGCCTGAAGTTGGGTGATGTCCTCGGTGGTGACATTCGAGCCCATCCAGGAGCCCGACGGCAGCGCCATGATCGAAGGAAGGAGAAAGAAGATGGACGGCGAGAGAGTTCTGCTCGGAGCAGCGGGCGTCGCAGTGCGTCGGTTGCAAAGGGTGGAGCAAGAACCAAGGCACAGGAAGGCGCGAGCGAGAATGATGTCCGCCGCCCCCTGTCGCTCTCAATTTATAACCCTCGATCTGAACGTGGGGGAGTGGGATCGTCTACACGCGCCCATTCCACTACCCCACAATAAGTGCGCACGTAGACGCGCAGTAACTGCCCGGGGAAGAGGAATCGGCCCTCGGACGCCGCAATAAATCCGCGTGCGTGGGCCAAGGGCGCACGGTGGCGGGCCCCAGCCCGTCGCCCAGTCCCGTCACACGCGTGGCCTGTCAGGCCCCTCCGACTTCCAGGCACCACGTGGCGCCCGCGCGAAGCCCGAGGGATTGCCCCAAGATTTGATGGACTCCTCGGTTCCGGCCACGGCCGGGGTGCCGTGATCCGGTTTCCGAAAAAACCAGCACACAACGGGTGTTGCCGGACCCGGCGCTCGCAGAATCCGCCTTGCTTAAGGGGGAAACTGCAAAGGCCCACTCATCCAAAGACGGCAGACCTTCGCAGCTTCGGGGACTACTGTCGGGGGGATGAACCCCGGGCAGGCAACGGAACCCGGATCCTCTTCAAAAACAATGGGGCTGGCACCGCCCCTCAAACCGGCATGCGCTTGGCCGGGTCCCTCGACCCGGCCAAGCCCCGCAACCTGTCCAAGCTCTCCGACCCGGCAAGACGCGTCGACTCGGCCTCAACAACTAGCGCAAGGCAGCCGAACCCGACACAACCAAAGCTTCCTCAACAAGCCAGCTCCACTTGTGGCGTGCTCCGCAATCCGTCCACGGGTCAGCTCCCGTCCCCAGGCCGTATGATGGGACGAGTCTTCAATCAAGGATGACCAAGGCAACAGTGCCCCGCCCATGCCTCTGGTCAGCCGGGGCGTGGCAACAGTGCCCCTCACCTACCCGTTGACCAGGGCTGGCGTGGCTACAGTGCCCCCGGTCTCACCACTCATGACAGCAAGCGGCAACCTGACGGAGAGCCACTGTGCACGACTCGACTCGGCCACACCCTGATGATCAATAAGACGGCGCACATTCCCCTAGGCACGCAGGGCCCGCACCTAGGGGAACCCGGCGAACCACAAGCCCTCAGCTGGACCCAGCCCGGGTCCCCGGACACCGACAATCCGGACCCACAGACCTGTAACAATACCATTGTACCCCTGGGGGGTTGGTCTATAAAACCCCCCAGGAGCCCACACTCATACGGGCATGTAGCATGAAACGAGAGAAAGGCAAGTAAGCATAGAACTAGCCACCTAAACAAGCAACACCAGAGAGGAGGAGCAGCCCAAGCCTTGGTTAGCTTCCTTCCTCCCCCATACAGCTCTAGGAGCAACATTGTACTATCGAACATCCAACTACACTCGGCAGGACTAGGCGTGTTATCTCTCCGGAGAGCCCCGAACCTGGGTATGTCCGGCGTCCCGCACCCGCTCATGCCAACCTCGCCTCTGGAGCCCACCAGCGCCCTCGAGCCTCCTCCTCTCTTTATCCATCCCTTGGCATCGGCCGTGCACCCACCACGATAGTTACGTAGAGAGATATGTTATATTACTGTTTAACATAAGAAATGTCCTCCAAAGAAAATAGTCCCGCTATCAGTTCCTTTCTTTGGGTTGTCATGCTAAGCAGATCATGAAACCTCAGCTCTAATGTAAGAGCAAAATATTGAGGATTTAGTTTGGGGAAGGTTCCCGAACTATGTGGTCTTTAGCGAACCAAATTTTTTACTTCCATCGTTGCCGACCAATTATATCCTCTAAGATCACTAGCTTTCGGCTTCCCCCAGTCCGAGGTACTAACTTGAATGACCCGGTAGTAACAATCGCAGAGGTGCTCCCTTTACCGACTAGCCGAACAATCGGGAACGTAGGGGTAACCACCGGAGCCAGGCAACCCAGCTTAGCCAAAATCTTAAGTCAAATTGATCCATATTTATGGCTTTATAACGATGATTGCAGAAGGCAGCTTTCGTATACTAAATACAAACATCGATGATATGTTTATTTTGACTCTGTTGCGACCGTTTATTAGTTGAAAGTGGCCCATCATCAGCTTCCGCCCCCTTGTAGATGCTACGCAGGGTGTTTTCGCAATAACAAGACAACCCTTAGCTAATGCCTCGGTGCCCGAAGGCAGTTGTGTTAGCGGAAATGAGGCAATCAGATATGCAGGCTTTATAACTTTCACTTAGTCATAGGAGCTTAAAGTTGGGAGCCCAGTTACTAGCGCCCGGTTAGTGTTCGGCGACAGTCGAGGTCAAGCCGTAAACACTTCGGCCAATGTTATGAACGGATCATCATTTAACACGGGGTGACCTCTATCAATCTTATAGTTTAATACAGTCATCGGATCGCTGACCAGTTTATGCTTATTGTGACAGTCAAGTTTTCGGCTTTCTCCACTGAGGCGCTTAAGCATGCTAGCTAGAAGCACAATCACATTGGTTCTCCCTTTGCACACCTAGCCGAATAAAGTGGAACGTAGGAGGCAAGCACAAGAGCCGGGCAACCCAACTATTGACCGAAGACACAATTCGAAATTGATGCATATATAGCAATATCCGAGAATGTTTTTGCCGAATCTCTAAAGGTGTCCGGCGTTGCACTGCGAGACTTATGCTGGAAACACACAAATAGTTTAAAAGTGCCATAAGCTTGGAAAAATGTCAGTAAAAACTTGTCGTCCGAACAAGATCAAGTGTTCGGTGCCAATCCAAAAATTAGAAAAAAAATTGTGCTTCTATCGTGCTTTAACATGACACCTCCGATCTCAAGACTTCATGCAGGTCAGCCTACGGCTTCAAGCTCCTTATCCCAAAGGCAGAGTACTTCTCCGAGGCAAGTTTAGTGAACTAAACTCGAGCGGCTTTTAGAGAGAAGACAGGCTATCCGGCTATTAACCATACACTCGAGTCGAAAAAGGAGCGGTAGAAAAAGACTTTGCAACGACCAAGAAGAAAACACATTTACTATAAAACAACTCATATAAATTTTAAGAGCCCCCAAGTGACTTGGGTAAAAGAATTTTATGTATAATGATTGTATGTACCGAAGTACTTATATCATATCTGTGTTCACCTGAACTTTAAACGTGTCTTAACTGACCGTCGGCTTCTCCCTCTTCGGTCAAGGGCCGAAAAGTGTTATGTACTCCACCTGTCAAGAATATCGACGGTGTTTCCGATAACCAGGCAATTAGGCCATAAGACTGTAACAGACAAAACGCACTCAGGGAATTTATGATATATTACTGGTGAAGTGTAAGAAGCATCTTCGAAGAAAATAGTACCCCCACCGATACCTTTCTTAGGTTGCTCATTGTTACTATGAGACTTGTGCAATAGATTTTTTGTACTCATGAGTTCCGTTGTGTGCCGACCATGATTGAAAACAATAAGAGCGCTAGCTTTCGGCTTCACCCAGTCTGAGGTTCGAGCTCGGATGACCCGATCGTGACAATCGCAGAGGTGCTCCCTTTACTCCCTACCCGAACAATCGGGAATGTAGGGGTAAACACAGGAGCAAGGCAACCCATCTTGCGGAACATTTAAGTCAACATGGTGCATATTGTGGCGTAATAGACGAACTAGGAACGAAGCCATACAAGTATAATCATATGCAAAAGGAAAAGCTTCATAAAGGAAGCCCCCGAGTAGACGGGGTATTTGAATTTGTGTGTCACAAACAATGTTTTGACAAGGAAGTTTTTCATAAACAACTTTTTGCCAAAAAAGTATAATGATTGGTCGAACCGAACAAAATTTAAAACTGAAAGTTTTTTAGCATGAAAGCTACTTAGCTGGTTAATGTGTTCGGCATTGATGACGCCGTCCGAGCTTGATGTGGGACAAGGTTCCATTCCCCAAGCCGGTCCCGACGTGGCGGAGCGAAGAGCTCGGCACTCCGAAGTGGTGACATAGCACGGCCAATGCAGGCCGGCAGAGTGACGGCAAAGTCCCCGGCGTGGGTTAATGAAGTGTTGACAAAGCCCCCCGTCCAGCCGAGGTGACAACACTGCCCGACCCGGATCATTTACCTGTGCACAAAAAATAGTGCAAACCAGAGAAAATAGTTATAATAATAAATTAAAAAAATTGTTGCATAATAAATAATTTATGCAAAATGAGTAATAAAGGAAACATGGCATGTGCGCCGAACACTCGATGAGGTAGAGCTTTCTCGGCGAGGCCGAAGTCCCCGAGGCAACCGAACACGTCGGTATGGCAACATGACCAACAAGGTGATCATGCGAGCCGATTTACGCCGATTGGGATGACGGCGTCGGCTTGACGAAGAGACCACATGATGCAGTCAAAGTCCATTACCTGCACATGTAAAATAGTGCAGGCCAACAATAATAATATAAACATATAAAAATCCTCGCGTAATTAATTTATGCAAAGTAATTTATTTAAAGATATGTGGACTGGCGCCGAAGACAATGTCCACGCAGGGCGTCGGCGTAATGCGTTAAAGGCGTGGCAAAGCCTGAATTCACAGGTCGGTCCAAGTTCCGGATGCGGCGTTCGCCGAACTATGTACGGAAACTGACCGAACCACCATGCGATTGTCGCTAAATCGGCCACCATTTGACAGACCTGTGTACAGATGATGGAACAAACCAGAGTAATAATTTCTTGAGAAAAATAAACCAAACAAGCAAAAATTGATAGAGTTACTAGCACCTGGCTTATTTGTTGTTGTAGTTCGAAGAAAAGTGACTCCCAAAATTGGGAATCGATCCACACACCCATTGCCTGATGGATGGTGAAGCAATGACATGGCGATGCTGGTAAAGGTTGGCTAGCCAAGGCAAAGCCCCTGGTCCAGATAATGTGACGAAGTTGGTCGGCGGGTGACGCCGAAGTCTCCGCAGTAGGTTGATGAAGAGATGGTGAAGCCCCCGGTCTAGCCGAGGTGACGGAGTGGGTCGGTAAGGAGATGTTGCAGCTGTCATGTCAGCCGAGGTGTTGAAGTAATTCGGCATGATGGACATCAGCTCGAAGAAGCAACGGTGCGGCCATGCCGATGCAGGTCATAACTCGTGACGTGGTCAATGCCAGCTTGATGAAGTGACCGTGCGGTGATGCCGATGTGCCCGCTCCGTGTAATCCGTGGGGCGGCGAGGTTGGTGATGATTTATCCTTCACGATGCTGAACTCTTGTTCGGCTTGCCGAGATGATGATCCGAGGAAGTCGAGCTCGGCTCAACAAACCGACGACGTGTCTAGTGCAGGTCAGCAGCCGTGGAGCAACGTTGTCGGGCTGGTTTGACACCGGCGCGATGGTGAAGATCATATTGGAAAAGACTTTAAAATTGGTGGGATGTGTTTGGGAACAAACCACAATACCCCATACAAAACTTCCTTCAAAACGGATGTACAAAATCCTGTTCATAAAAAAAGATGAACTCGGTCGGATTTGTTCTCGTGCAAAAAACAGATCTAAAAAGTGATGCACCAATCGGAAGGTTCCCAAAGTTTGGACGGTCGGATCGAGCTGAAATGTTGAGGGGTCGTAGATATGGGAATTCCGCAGCAGATGAACGGTTGGATCTTCCAAAGGACGTCCGGGCTTGGATCTGGAGGCCATGCCCTAAACTCGTCCAGATTCTCATCCAGATTTGATAGGGCTTCAGTATATCGTAGATTGCCGGAGATTCCTTCATTGGAACTTGACGAAATTTTGCATGGTTGTTGTAGACTTAATTCCGCGCAATTCCACCGATGCAATCGTTAAAATGACACTCGAGGAGGCGGTGCCGGTGGATACAAGTTCGTTGTCCAGAAAAACAGCACGGTCACTCAAGGGCAATGTTGACGTTGAGCCCCCGAGCTCCATGGATGATTCCTCCATGATCATGATAGAGATCGGAGTTGATCTTGATGAAGGCTCTCATCCGAACATGACGATCGGAGGTAGGGCGCAGTCCACGGTCAAGCCAAGGTGAGCAGTCGAGCCGGGGACAATGATGCCGACGGCGCAGTTGATCTGCATTTGAGTCATTGATCCTTTGCCGATCACAGAACGGAACTCTCAATGAAAGCCCCATTGTCGGTGTTAAAACCAACAGATCTCGGGTAGGGGGTCCCGAGCTATGTGTCGTGGATCGATGAGTAACAGGAGACAGGGGACACGATGTTTACCCAGGTTCAGGCCCTCTCTATGGAGGTAATACCCTACTTCCTGCTTGATTGATCTTGATGAATATGAATATTACAAGAGTTGATCTACTATGAGATCGTAATGGCTAAAACCCTAGAAGTCTAGCCTGTATGATTAGTGTCGTAATGATCTATCAACTAGCCTAGCCTTGGCTTATATAATGCACCAGAGGCCTAGGATAACAAGAGTCCTAGCCGAATACGTTGGTGGAGAGGAGTCCTTGTCTTGATCACCAAGTCTTGTGGAATACTCCTCGTATGCGGCATGGGCTGCCTGAAGTGACCCATGAGTGAACCGCCATGGGGGTCCTCGGCCCGATCCACCTGCTCGGGAGACGATGTGGTGAGTACCCCCTAGTCTAGGACACCGTCAAATATCAAGTGTTGATGGTGAATAAGACCACTTGTTTCAAGAAAGGCAAGGGTAAGAAGAACTTCAAGAAGGACGGCAAGGGAGTTGCCACGCCCGGTAAGTCAGTTGCCGGTAAGAAGCCAAAGAATGGACCCAGGCCTGAGACTTAGTGCTTTTATTGCAAGGGAAATGGTCAATGGAAGCGGAATTGCCCCAATTACTTAGCGGATAGGAAGGCCGGCAACACCAAAGGTATATATGATATACATGTTATTGATGTGTACCTTACCAGCACTTGTAGTAGCTCCTAGGTATTTGATATCGGTGCAGTTGCTCACATTTGTAACTCGAAACAGGAGCTGCGGAATAAGCGGAGACTGGCAAAGGACGAGGTGATGATGCGCGTCGGTAATGGTTCCAAGGTCAATGTGATTGCCGTCGGCACGCTACCTCTACATCTACCTTCCGGATTAGTTTTAAACCTCAATAATTGTTATTTAGTGCCAACTTTGATCATGAACATTGTATCTGGATTTTGTTTAATGCGAGATAGCTACTCATTTAAATCTGAGAATAATGGTTGTTCTAATTATATGAGAGATATGTTTTATGGTCATGCCCTGCTGGTCAATGGTTTATTTTTATTGAATCTCAAACATGATGTTACACATATTCATAGTTTGAATGCAAAAAGATGTAAGGTTGATAATGATAGTCCCACATACTTGTGGCACTGCCGCCTTGGTCACATTGGTGTCAAACACATGAAGAAACTCCATGTAGGTGGACATTTGGAGTCTCTTGATTATGAATCATTTGACACGTGCGAACCATGCCTCATGGGCAAAATGACCAAGACTCCGTTCTCCGGAACAATGTAGCGAGCAACCAACTTGTTGGAAATAATACGTACTGATGTATGCGGTGCAATGAGCGTTGAGGCTCGCGGTGGCTATCATTATGTTCTCACCCTCACTGATGACTTAAGTAGATATGGGTATGTCTACTCAATGAAACACAAGTCTGAGACCTTTGAAAAGTTCAAGGAATTTCAGAGCGAGGTAGAGAATCAACGTGATAGGAAAATAAAGTTCTTACGATCAGATCGTGGAGGAGAATACTTGAGTCACGAGTTTGGCACGCACTTAAGGAAATGTGAAATTGTTTCACAACTCACGCCGCCTGGAACAGCTCAGCGTAATGGTGTGTCCGTACATCGTAATCGCACTCTATTGGATATGGCGCGATCTATGATGTCTCTTACCGATTGATACGTCTCCAATGTATCTATAATTTTTGATTGTTCCATGCTATTATATTACCCGTTTTGGATGTTTATGGGCTTTACTTTACACATTTATATCATTTTTGGGACTAACCTATGATACATCTCCAACGTATCTATAATTTATGAAGCATTCATGCTATATTATTATGTGTTTTGAATGTTCACGGGCTTTATTATACACTTTTATATTACTTTTGGGACTAACCTATTAACCGGAGGCCCAACCCATATTGCTGTTTTATTGCATGTTTCAGTATTTCAAAGAAAAGGAATATCAAACAGAGTCCAAACGGAATCAAACCTTCGGAAAAGTTATTTTTGGAACAGAACTAATCCCAGGAACTTGGAGTGCAAGCTAGGGGAGCATCGAGGAAGCCGCGAGATAGGGGGGCGCGCCCACCCCCTGGGCGCACCCTACCCTCTCGGGGCCCCTCGAGGCTCCCCCGACGGACTTCTTTCGCCTATATAAGCCTACGTACCCTAAAAACATCGATACAGAAGATAGATCGGGCGTTCCGCTGCCGCAAGCCTCTGTAACCACCAAAAACCTATCGGGAGTCCGTTCCGGCACCCTGCCGGAGGGGAGATCCCTCACCGGTGGCCATCTTCATCATCCGACGCTATCCATGACGAGGAGGGAGTAGTTCACCCTCGGGGCAGAGGGTATGTACCAGTAGCTATGTGTTTGATCTCTCTCTCTCTCGTGTTCTCTCTATGGCACGATCTTGATGTATCGCGAGCTTTGCTATTATAGTTGGATCTTATGATGTTTTTCCCCCTCTACTCGCTTGTGATGAATTGAGTTTTCCCTTTGAAGTTATCTTATCAGATTGAGTCTTTAATGATTTTAGAACACTTGATGTATGTCTTGCCGTGTTTATCTGTAGTGACAATGGGATATCACGTGCCACTTGATGTATGTTTTGGTGATCAACTTGCGGGTTCCACCCATGAACCTATGCATAGGGGTTGGCACATGTTTTCGTCTTGACTCTCCGGTAGAAACTTTGGGGCAGTCTTTGAAGTACTTTGTGTTGGTTGAATAGATGAATCTGAGATTATGTGATGCATATCGTATAATCATGCCCACGGATACTTGAGGTGACAATGGAGTATCTAGGTGACATTAGGGTTTTGGTTGATTTGTGTCTTAAGGTATTATTCTAGTACGAACTCTTGAATAGATTGATCCGAAAGAATAACTTTGAGGTGGTTTCGTACCCTACCATAATCTCTTTGTTTGTTCTCCGCTATTAGTGGCTTTGGAGTGACTCTTTGTTGCATGTTGAGGGATTGTTATATGATCTATCAATGTTATTATTGTTGAGAGAACTTGCACTAGTAAAAGTATGAACCCTATGCCTTGTTTCCTATCATTGCAATACCGTTTACGCTCACTTTTATCATTAGTTACCTTTCTGTTTTTATATTTTTCAGATTACAAAAACCTATATCTACTATACATATTGCACTTGTATCACACATCTCTTCGCCGAACTAGTGCACCTATACAATTTACCATTGTATTGGGTGTGTTGGGGACACAAGAGACTTTTTGTTATTTGGTTGCAGGGTTGCTTGAGAGAGGCCATCTTCATCCTACGCCTCCCACGGATTGATAAACCTTAGGTCATCCACTTGAGGGAAATTTTCTACTGTCCTACAAACCTGTGCACTTGCAGGACCAACAACGTCTACAAGAAGAAGGTTGTGTAGTAGACATCAAGCTCTTTTCTGGCGCCGTTGCCAGGGAGGTGAGTGCTTGAAGGTATATATTTAGATCTTGCAATCAAATCTTTTTGTTTCTTGTTTTATCACTAGTTTAGTTTATAAAAGAAAACTACAAAAAAATGGAGTTGAGTTTGTCTCATACGCTTCATCTTTTTAATATCTTTCATGAGTTTGATGAAAAGGAAAAATTGTGCTCAAGTGCTAGAAGAAGAAATCTTAGAATGTTTGATACTAAATCTTTGAATGATCAGCATGATTGCAATGTTGTTAGTATGAACTCTTTAAATATCCATAGTACTAATGATGATTGCACTAGTTATGATGAAAATGTCTCTTATAAGCATGTTGATTTTTGTGGAGTAGAATGGGTTTGCATGGACACACCAAATAGAGAACATAGATATTGCAAGAGGCATAAGTATTTAAAAACTAAAGGTTTGCAAGAAAGTCTTGATGATTGTGCTAAAAGATTCAATATTTTTCGTGCCCCTTGTGAACTTTGCAATGAACATGGTCATTTAAATCTCCAATGCAAATTGTTTCATGATCGAATAATGTCCAAAAATTGTGATAACTTGATTACCCTTGGGCATCATAAAGAGCTTAGTCTTCTTTTGGGGTATGAAGAAATGAAATGTATAACTGAGGGTATTCCAAAATTTAATCTTGATAGATTTGTTGATTTTGATCTAGAGGATATTTATATGTTTTGTGCGGTGAATTGCATTGAAAATCCTTATATTGCCAATTACCTAAAGAAAAGGAAGCAAATAGAAGATGAAGACAATACTAATGAAAGGGAAGAGACTTCCCAATCTCCTCCTATTATTTCTTATGATGAATCAGGTAATGAGGAGGAGCTCTCTATTCAACCAATCTCATCAATAAGGAGCTCAAAGAGGAAGGTTGAACCCACACATAATGTGAAGAAGAAAAAGAAAAGAAGGAGCAACAAAGGTAGAAAGGTATCCCTCCAAAATGATGTTGCTCCTACTACTCATTGTGATGATGATAATTGCTATACTATTGGTGCTATCCATATTTTTAATGATGAGAGTGATTATGCTTATGATATGAAAGGGCCCAAGCTTGGGGAAGCTATGTTTGATGAGGATGAAATATTTGAGAATATATCTGCTGAAATTAATGTTTGTCCCAAGCTTGGGGATGCTATGTTTAATGAAGATGATATTTTTAGCATCCCAAGTTTTGATATGCAAAGTTGTTATGATGATAGCATGCCTCTTACCTATGATGATTATATTGATGAAAGTGGGTTTGGAAGAGTGTCAACTTTAGGAAGTAGTTATCCCACTATTTTGGAGGATGTTGAATCTTATTGTGATGAATATGAAAGTGGATTTAGAGGAGTGTCAACTTTATTTAGTGATGATTCCACTATCTTGGAAGAGGTTTCAATCGATTATGATGAGAACGAAGTTGCTACTTATGATGATTATTGTGATGAAGCTTATGCTATAAAAAGTAGTGATGATTATATTTATAAAACTTGTCATGATTATAATTACCCTTTTTCTGAACATTACTCTTTTAATGTGGAAACAATTTTTAGTGTTCAAGTCTCTTATGATACTCCCACTATTCCGAATGAGAAGAATTTTGCTTATGTGGAGAGTAGTAAATTTTCTATGCTTGTAGATCATGAAAAGAATGCTTTAGGTGCTGGTTATATTTTTAATTCATTCATGATACTACTGAAAATTATTATGAGGGAGGAATATATGCTTGTACGAATTGCAATAATATCAAGTTCCCTCTCTATGTGCTTAAAATCTTGAAGCTATGCTAGTTTTACCTCCCTATGCTAGTTGATTATTATTCCTGTAAGTTGTTTGCTCACAAAATCCCAATGCATAGGAAGTGGGTTAGACTTAAATGTTCTAGTCATATGCTTCATGATGCTCCCGCTATGTTTCAATTCTTATCTTTTATGTGAGCATCATTGTCATCATCATGCCTAGCTAGAAAGGCATTAAAGAAAAGCGCTTGTTGGGAGACAACCCAATATTTATATTACTGTTTTTGTGTGTTCACATGATTATTGTACTGTAGTAATCATGTTTTATATCTTTTGTTTCAATAAAGTGCCAAGTAAGACCTTTAGGATAGCTTACGGTGATAGTTGTGTTGATCCTGCTGAGAATCAGAAACTTTTGCATCAAGTAAATTAGTTTTGTTAATTCACAGAAACGTGCTATTTATCTTATTATTTTTTCTCTGGATTGGTACACGAATTGCTTAGGACTTCTTAATTTGGTAGGAAGTTTGGAGTTCCAGAGGTATACATTTGATACAGATTACTACAGACTGTTCTGTTTTTGACAGATTCTGTTTTGTATGTGTTGTTTGCTTATTTTGATGAATCTATGGCTAGTATTAAGTGGTATGAACCATAGAAAGTTGGAATAAAGTAGATATTACACCAATATGAATTTAGAATGAGTTCATTACAGCACCTAAGTGGTGGTTTTATTTTCTTATACTAACGGAGCTTACGAGTTTTCTGTTGAGTTTTGTGTTGTGGAGTTTTCAAGTTTTGGGTAAAGATTCGATGGACTATAGAATAATGAGTGGCAAGAGACTAAGCTTGGGGATTCCCAAGGCACCCCAAGGTAATATTCAAGGACAACCAATGGCCTAAGCTTGGGGATGCCCCGGATGGCATCCCCTCTTTCGTCTTCGTTCATCGGTAACTTTACTTGGAGCTATATTTTTGTTCACCACATGATATGTGTTTGGCTTCGAGCGTCATTTTATTTTGTTAGTATTTGCTTTCTGTTATTTAGATTAATGTTTTGCATCTTTAGTTTCAGTAAAAATGCCAAGGATAGCCTTTACCATGCTTATTTTGCTAGTATACATGTTGCTGTTTGAAAACAGAAAGTTTACCGCTGTTACAAAAATTCCCTAGAAAAGTCAGAGAATGGTATAATGTTGAAACTTTTTGCATATTGAGCTCTGTTAAATCTTCTACAACTTAGTAATTTTCTCATAATTTTTGGAGTTAGGGAAGTATTTATACTCTTGCATTCTTTACAGACTATACTGTTTTGGCAGATTGTTGTTATGGTAGCATTGTTTGCATATGTTTGCTTGTTTAATGATTCTATTTGAGGATAGGAGTATTAAATATGCAGAGGTATTTAGTATGCAATGTTGAATAATAATTTTAGTGATTTATTACAGTATAAAATGATAAGGTTTTGCATTGGTTTATACTAACCTATCTCACGAGTTCTTGTTGAGTTTTATGTGGATGAAGTTTTTGAGAAATAGAGAAACCATGATATGAGAGGAATTAAGGAGACACAAAAGTTCAAGCTTGTGGATGCACAAGGAACCCCAAGATAATATTCCAAGAAGTCTCAAGCATCTAAGCTTGGGGATGCCCTGGTAGGCATCCCACCTTTCTTCACCAACAACTATCGGTTAGTATCGGTTGAGCCTAAGTTTTTGCTTCTTCACATGAGTTGTGCTGTCCTTACAATGTCATTTTATTTTGTTTTGCTTGCTGTTTGAATACAATACCAAGATCTGAATTTATTAAATGAGAGAGAGTCTTCACATAGTTATATAATTATTTAGCTACTCATTGATCTTCACTTATATCTTTTTGGAGTAATTTTTCATTTACTCGTGTGCTTCACTTATATCCTATGAGTAAATTGTTGAATGAGTTGATTGTCATAAATCTAAATTTATATATGTTTCATTTTCTTATCCCATGGGGAGTAATGACTTCACATCTAAGAAGTAGAGGTTGTAAATTAATTGAAGGTTAGCAAGCATTGTATTGGTCACTTGAACAATTCATGAAATAATATTGAAGGAAGAGAGATCCCACATATAAATATACTTTCTTAGACATATTTTATAATTGTGAGCACTCATTAAGTATGACATGTGTTGACACCAGATTTTGGCATGACATAAAAAGAAAATGAGATGGCTTCGAGTGAAAGGGTTTTCAGCATGGAAAGTTTCACATCGCCGAGAGGAACAACTTTGATGCTTAAGTCATAGCCATCCGACCGCATCTCTAAGGCCGAAGTTGTGCTCAAAGTACTGGATTTTGTATTCAGAACACTGTTCGGCTCATTACGCCGCCAAGACGGCCTTGTATAGAAGAATTATCTCCATGAATTGTCTTCGTCTCGTCGAAACGATCGATTCTGATATAAAGATCATTGCAATCCGAGGTCGTATGCAAAAGTTAGAGCCCGCACAACGAGACCCTCGAGCGAGCAAAATATGACGCCCGGAACCAGACACATATGTGGGTGTGTCTAATGAGATGCGTGAATAATTTGCTGTTTTGCACGAGAGATTGACCCTCGAGATGACCTCTGATGAGAAAACGTTCAACATGAAAGATGTTCGTCTCATCGAAATGGTCAAGATTGCTTTTGTGATCGTTTCCATCCGAGGTTTTTTGTCACCACAAAAAGGACCCTCAAAGTACAGCCAGTTTAAACCGAGCAGTTTTGGAAAGTTCGGATAAAACCAGTCCGAATTTGACTAGGATTTTGGACGTGAATTGATGTAATTTTCTTGTAAGGAAAGCTTATATAAATAATTTGCTTGTACGGGAAGTCCAGCCGCCTTTTATATATGTTGGGGGTGACGGCCGATTGGAACAATACACAATCGAACAAATCAATATACTACTTTTTCCTGTCTACATTTTATCTCCACCGTTTTTCTCTCTCGTTCTTCGCTGTTCTTCGTGTTTGAGAGCTGCGAATCCCGAGGCTCTAGGGGCGAGCGAATCGACCTAGGGCAGCCCATAGCCGCCGCACTCCCTGACGGGGTCCCTCCCGGGGGTGTGGGGTTTTCGGGTCTGCAAAAGTGCCCGTCGACTATCTTGCGTATCGCGCTGTCTGTCGGGTCTCCTTCGACGTGAGCTGCGGTGCATCACCCCCGGCGTTGAGGGTACACGTGATGTGTTCGTGTGTCAACACACTTTTTGGCGACTCCGCTGGGGAACGAGGATCAATCGTCATCATCCACCATGTCTAATATTCCCAAGCCATCTGAGGTAGACGCCGATAACATCATCAAGCCCAGCCCTGATGAGATATCGGCTGATCATCGCCAAGTCTATGAGGAGTACAAGAAGGCGCGCGAGGAAAAGGAATTGCAGGAGTTCCTTGCAAAGTTCAAGAAGGATCACCAAGGCAACATCACTCCGATTGAAGAAATCAAGTTCCCTCCTCTTCAAGCCGAGCAGGTTAAACCCTCTATAAGTACTGCCTTTTCTCCTGAGCAGTGGGCTGAGATTGAAAGTTGTATTGCTGATGGTAACAATCTAGTCTATCAAACTTTCATAGAAAATACTAATGCTCAGAAGAATACATCTCAATCGTCTAGTGGCAATGATGGTGTAGCTGCTAGTGTGCAAAACCCTAATCTGGCTTTACCTATTGCATCGCGCCTCCCGTGCTGATGGCTTATTATCCTACCCAAACAAATCAGATTGTGACTGCAACCATCAACCCTATTATCAGCATGCCAGGTTCGGTGGCAACGCCGAACCAAACCCTACCTACAGCTACAACCACTCGACCACTACCAAATTATGGGTCGACATACATGCCACAATTCCTACCTACAGCTAGTAACCCTACTCCTCCTATGCCACTGCCACAAGCTTCATCGTCCAATATGGATGATGGTTTAGCTAATCTTAGAGAGGAGATGGCTAAGATGCTTCGAGAGAATTTTGGAGTTGAGTTACCTCGGAATCGGATTTACCAAAAGCCGTACCCCGAGTACTTTGATGCCATCCAGTGCCCTCTAGGATATAAAATTCCAGATTTTGTTAAGTTTAATGGAGAGGGCACAAAAACCACATGGGAGCATGTTAGTCAATATTTAGCACAATTGGGTGAGGCAGGCTCATTGAATGAATTGAAAGTGCATTTATTTCCTTTATCATTAACTGGTACCACATTTTCATAGTTTTCTTCTTTACCACATGGTTCTATTCGTGTTTGGTCGCAGCTCGAGCAGAAATTTCATGATCACTTTTATAGCAGCGACAGTCAACTCAAGTTGTCACATCTAACATCGGCTAAACAGAAGCATGATGAATCAGTCTTCGATTATGTGAAGAGATTCAGAGAAACAAAAAACCGGTGTTTTAGTTTGGTGATAACCGAGAGGGACTTGGCAGACCTAGTGTTGAATGGTTTGAGAACTCCCATTAGAGAAAAGTTAGAAGGCTACGAGTTTTTAAATATCAACCAAGTCTTACAAAGGGCTTTGGCTCAGGAAAGCCGAAGCAAGGACCTCAAAGAAGTGCATAGATGTCAGGACCCCGACTCAATGCCACATCGATCTAGCATGTAACACCTCATATCACTTTGCGGCCTCACGCACGGTATTCCCACGGGTGTCGCCTTACCTTAGCCCGGGACCGTTTGCGCCTTTTGGCACACGTATATGATAGTGTCGCTAGCATCCATATGATAAGGAGCCCGGGCTGACATGGCTAGTCGTAAACCCAAAGTGGCACAGACTTACAGGGACAGGCATCCATGAGCCAGCATCGAACGTGTCGGTCATCAGCGAGTGAATCCAGGCTGTAGCACTAGGCTAGCAGGACTCCGGTGAACCGGGCTGTAGCAGGCTAACAGGACTCCGGTATTCATCGCGTGACATTTCCCCGAAGGGACAGACACAGGAATGAAGAAGGACACATGCCGGCCAGCCTAAGTGTTCCGGAGCGGTAGCGAGCTACCATGGCTCGGTGGAAACACTAGGAGACATTTCCCGGTAAGAGAGGCTACTAAAGATAAACAACTAGATGGTCAGATCCCACACATACCAAGCATTTCAATAACATACACACAATATGCTCGATATGTGCAAATACAACATGGCATCACAACATGACTCTAGACTCAAGTAATTTATCAATAGGCTCCGAGGAGCGAGATATTACAAACATGGGTCTCATGACCCAACATTCAGAGCATACAAAACAAAGCACAAGCGGAAGCTATCATGTCTGAGTACAGACATCTATAAATGAAAAAGGCTGAGAAGCCTGACTATCTACCAAATCCTGCCGAGGCACAAGATCGTAGCTGAGGTAACAAGCTAAACGTCGAAGACCACGCGGAAATACTAGTGAGACTGAAGTCTCTCTGCAAAAACATAAAATAGGCAAACGTGAGTACAAATGTACCCAGCAAGACTTACATCAGAACTATCTACATATGCATCATTATCAACAAAGGGATGGTGGGGTTTAACTGCAGCAAGCCAGCTTTGACTCGGTGGCTATCCTGAACTACGACTGCAAGTAACTCTTTTGAGGTGGCGCACACGAGTCCACATATTCACCATATCAATACACCACTATGGATCCGCTCCCGTCTCCCTACGAGAACGCCATCCATAGCACTCACGCTTATCTTGCGTATTTTAGAGTATCCACTTTCACTTGTCTATGAACTGATATAAGCAACCCAGAAGTCCTTTTCCGCGGACACGGCTATTCGAATAGATGATGATAACCCTGCAGGGGTGTACTTCTTCACACAAGCTCTCACCACTTACCGCCGTTTACACGACATGTACTCGGCAACCTTCAAGCGGAAGCCCAACGTGGGTGTCGGCCACGGCCTACCTAAACACTCGAGTCTCTAGTCCAGGTTTATCGCCTATTCGGGTTCCATCCATGAGGAGATCCGGCCGGAGTTTCGCTCACAGCCCCAAACGATGTGAACAGGGTTCTGTGACACCAAACGGGCGCCCGGTACACCGTGCCACGTGCCTACCGCATCACAGCCCACCCCTACGGTCAGCGCTGCCCACGGCCTCCAGCATACTACAAACACCAGAAACTACTTGCAACTCCTGGACAGAGGACAAGGGTGATCAAGAAGCCGAGAGGGTCCATTGGTTTCGGGCCCAATGCGTGGTAGTAGCTGAATCATGGATCACAAACACAGAACTTAGTTCCTGAGGACGGCTGCAATGAGACAACCCACCATGTACTCCTACATGGCCTCTCACCGCTACCTTTACCAAATCGTGTTCACACGCTTAGCTCACACACCGTAGGACATGTTCACACACCTCTGATTCATCCCGGATGAATCAGACCTGACTCGACACTAAGCAGTAGTAGGCATGACAAACAAGCATGAATGAGTAGGCACAACAGGGCTCAAACAACTCCTACTCATGCTAGTGGGTTTCATCTATTTACTGTGGCAATGACAGGTCATGCAAAGGATAAAGGGGTTCAGCTACCGCAGCAGGTAGCAGATGAATCGTTGTTGTCCTAATGCAGTAAAAGAGAGCAGGAGCGAGAGAGTGGGATTGTATCGGAATGAACAAGGGGGTTTTGCTTGCCTGGCACTTCTGAAGATAACATTGAGTCTTCATCAGTGTCAACGATCACAACGTCGGAACATCGTCTACCGGGAGGGAACAGATACCGGCAACAAAGAAGAACACAATCAATGCAATGCACAAAATGATGCATGCTATGACATGGCAATATGAATGTGTTTTGAGCTAATGCAACTAGCAACAGATTAAATGAAGTTGGTTTGAATACAAGATTCAAATTCAAACTCCATATGTGATTATTCAAATGCCATTTAATTGATTTGTGCTATACAGTAGCTATAAGTTGTTCTAACATGCATAAAAATGGTACAGATGGATTCCTTGAATTTTTCTGATAATTTTTCATATATAATTTATTTCATTTGGAGTTACGGTTGAATTTCTATGATTTTTAGAAGTTTAGGACATTTTCTGAAAATAATAAATCATTTAAGAATTATTTAAATTCCAGAAAACATTTACTGCGTCAGCAGTGCGTCACCGTGACGTCAGCAGGTCAACAGACGCTGCTGCTGGTCAAACCTGACGTGTGGGGGCCACACGTCAGTGACACAGGGTTGTTTAACTCACTGACAGGTGGGACCGGTCAACGGCCACGTCAGCTAGGTCAACTCCGACGCGTGGGGCTACTGTGGTTAACTTAAACTAAACAGGGGTTAAACCGTGGTTAGTTAAGGGCACGGGGCCCATATGTCATCGACACGCGACACTGACTAAACGCGATTAGCACGTAAACTAATGGTGCCACGTCAGCCACCGGAGACCAGCCGGCGGCGACCACAGGACACGGCGGGGCATGCCGGACTTACGCTAGAGGCGTCAGCTTGGCGCGCTGAGGGCACCAGGGGATGGCCCTTGCTCTCGCGCATCCAGAGGACCAAGTGGGAGGTCGTGGGGTCGCCGGAACTCATGCCGGCGACGAGCTTTGGCGGCGATGGTGTTCGGTGGTGCTCGGGCGCGTCGCTACGGTGCATCAGTGAGCAAATGGAGAGGCTGGGCAGCACCTGCTAGACATGGGGAGCACTAAGAGCAGCACAGTGAGGCCAGGGGAGCACGGAGGCTATGCGTGCAGCAGCAATGGCGGACGGTGGCTTCGGTGCTCGTGGGGAACGGCGCTACGGCACGGAGGAGAGCATGCTGAGTTAGGGGAGAAGGTCAGTGGCTCACGGCGATGACGAGGGGATGCTCGGCCAGGTCGGGGACGGTCCGGAGCCGACGAATTTGACGAAGATGGCCGGCGGTCCCAAGGTTGAAGAAGACATCGAGGGCGGTGTTGCGGCACGTCCGGGGCCTCGTGGCTCGTTGAGGAGGTAGAGGACGAAGTGGCAGAGTTTCTGGGCGCCTCGGTGAGGCGTGGGGTGGCCGGTGGCCGTGGTGGCAGCGAACGGCGGCGTCGGGTGCGCTCGGGTGTGGCGCGGCAGAGAGCA
>NC_041383.1:180141316-180149498 GCF_002162155.2 Triticum dicoccoides
GGGGGAGGAGGAGGCAGCCAGGCAGGGAGGAGCTGGCCTCCTCGGCCGCGCGCGTGCGAGCACGCAGCTGCTCCCACTGGCAAGAGGAAGACGACAGGAGGGGAAGTGGAGATGGGCTGGGCCGTGCTGCTGGGCCAGGTGGGCTACCAGGTGAGCGCCAGGTAGTCCTTCTCTCTCTTTCTATTTCTGTTTTTATTTATCTATTTTGTTCTGTGTTGTTTAAGTTTAGTAAAATACTAAACCATTTTATAAAATCCTGAAAATAGTTATGTGGCTAGAGTTAAAATATACCAAACCACATAAAATGTTCCAGTAATTATTGGACATATATTATTTATATATCAAATATATATCCAATGCAAATAGCTATTTATTTAATTCAAAGGCCAAAAATAATTAACTCTGAGATACCAAAAATATTGTTTTGAGTTTTACCTCTTTGCAATATTTTCAGAGACTAAGAGGAACATTTTCTTGGACTTCTTTGAGGAAATTTTAATGTTGATCATTTTTAGAAGGTTTCTGAGGCTTTGAGAATTCCTCAATTCAAATTTCATTTGAATTAAAACATGATGCTCACATGAGGTCTAGCCTAGTGCATAACAGGACCAGGGATGTGACAACTCACCCCCACTAAACAAAAATCTCGTCCCGAGATTCGAGCGTAGGGTAAGGTGAAGGGGGAACGCAACTAGTACAATCTTCACGATCCAGGTTGCACTTCATAGGAACGTTGATTCGATCACCATCATTGTCTTGAAGTCTTGCTCTGAGAAATCCTGTCAACATGACATGGAGGGAAGAAGGAGACTCTAGAAGGGTCGATCTTCTCGAAGATCGAACAACTCACGGAATGAGACATAGGACCATCTCTCGGGTTGAGACACGAGATACACATCAAGAGGGGTGGAAAGAAACGGATGACGAAGGTTCACTAGGTGGATAACAATTCCACACTTAAGAAGGTGGTAAACGATTGTCCACGTAGCGAGGAGTTGAGTTGCCATGATACCACGACGAAACATCCTGAAGGAGGGTGATTCGTAGATTATTTCCTTAAGTGGCAAAAAGAATTACCTTTGATTCAGAGATCATTGAAAACCTTTATACCAGCCTAAGGCAATTCTCAAGCGATCGTTTGGAGGGGGTCAGTAGAATGGCATACTCGGACTTGGATGATGTGGATTACCTTGTTGAAGACAACGCAATGGATGAATTTGCTTATCACCGGAAATGGAAGAGACCCATGGTAGAATGGCACATTGGTGGTGCAAGCTGGGAACAAAATGCAAATGCTGGGAATGATTCTGGTAACTGGGGAAGAACCCAACAATAGAGAGTGGATTCACTGTTCGAAAAGGTCATAGCATTGCCGAGGAAACCGAGAGGAATCCCAGTTAGTGCCGATCATAACACGTAGCGCTTGTGCGTGCTCTCAAGAACTTGAGCATTTCCATAATCATCAAGATTTTATCAACATCCGTGTCAAGGGTGCTGACAACGCCACATACTACCATGATGAATAGCGATGGACGATGCAGATGCGAAGGAGGATAACACTTTCTCAGATTTCACCTTAGCGAGGCCAAGGAAACAAAATCTGGATGATCGACCGAGAGACATTTAGCACTCCACTTCTAATGTTCTCCTTGATGTGCTAGCGTAATTCACCCATAGATATGGTTTGATATCTAGAACATCAAGTAAAAAGGTCGGACTTCGGAACACAGAAATCTATAGGGGCAACTAGGGAGTAATCCTACGAAATCCCTATGGGGAGGTGGCCAACTTCTTCAATCAAGATATTATAATAACAGGTCTTCCGGTTGGGTGTGTTGGCCATGACATCCACTTTACCGGTTTCCAAGGGATCGATATTATAGTTCTTGGAAAATGTTCCAAACCATCAAATCTGCCTGAGATTCAGATCTGGTTGGTGTCAGGATATTCCAGACTCATCGAGTCTAGGAAGAAAAACGAAAGTTTGCAACACAAATCGACGAGATGACGTTGCGAGATTCTCGGGGAATGAACTACGATAGTAAGCTCCAAAACATGAGCTGGTTCTGCTACACACATGTGAACACGTTGTTCCAGACAAGCATGACCACAAAGTAGTCTTATAATAAAACACTACCGAGTTCAGGAGGGGGAACCATCAACGAGGGTATCGAAGTCCTTACATAAGTCCGGATTAGCTCTTATGAAGAAACTCCTTCTCCTTGAACAAATCAATCAGTGGCTTGGTGTGCTAGGGATACATATAGATTGAAGGTTGCAAGTCTCCAGACTACAGAATACTTCGCACGTGTGCATGACTGATTTGGGATGATTCCAAAGGAAACAAAACAATCTTTCTCAATTTCACGGCGGCAACTTTCACCAAATGCACGTGTATAAGAGGAAGTCACTTCTTACATCCGAACATATGCTTCATGAACTAGCATGAACAAATGCTTTCAAAAGTTTCCAACACTAGCTTAATGTTCAACAAAATCATGGAGGAGATAAGGATGTTGTCAATGGGCTCAACAACAATTTATCCGGGTTTCCTTTTAAAAGGAATTCCATAGTTAAGTGAACACGGTGATAGCATTGATCAGACCAAAGATGTAATGGTGTATGCTCGAGGGATCAACCACGAATAAGACAACATTACGAGCATCGTTGGTACTGATTTGGTTTGACGATAGCCCACACTCAAATCAAAGGATTGATAAGACAATAGGTCCAGCAACTAATCACAAGGACCAATCGATGAAGATATCATCTTTCTTCAACACACACTACACAAGAATATCCCTTTGGAACGAACTAAGTCAGGCAAGATTTTATCTTCCAACTCTCCAAGTTGTTGTCTAGCTTAACCAACTAGCTCAGGGATATCTAACACCGATCTTGGAGAGAGGGTGGTTCACAAGAAACCAACTTGATCACGAGCTCAACATAACAGTCAGGGAACAACCTGGTAATACTTCCAAGAAGATATTCGGAAAATCACGAACCACCGGTATGTTACTAAGCTCGAGAACAATCTCGCTTTTGAGGGCAAGACGATATGATCAAATGAGTGAGGACTTGACAAGATCCTAACTCATCAATCGAATGGTGCACCGAAATAAGGACTAGGTAGCACGATCAGTCTTAGAAGGATGATTCAAAAACCAACACGCTAAGAATGAAATTATTATCCTTTAACTACCAAGCAACGAGGTTGCTGGGAGTATTGATTTCACACATCACAATTCATTTGTCGGTATTCCGGTTGCATCAACACGAGGGCCGAGGAATGACTAATGATGGTGAGAAGTATCACTACGTCAAAATTCATGAGAGTTGGTGCAGTTCTCATGACAATTCTGACATAAAGGGGGTAATACTCCAAGGTAGAACAGAACAAAAGCTAGATTAGCAATTTGATCTGCGGAGCACAACTTCTTTGACCCAATCCTGGATATGGAAGAGGTACTGGAGTTTGTTTCTCCTAGTCATTCCGAACTAGAACGGCTTGACGGACCACAAGAATAACGAGCATCAGTGAACACGAATGCACGACATCAACTTGACTGTCAACTGATAGACGAAGGTCAGTAGACAACTAAAGAGGGATAACTCAAAGGAACATATAACTTTCTGAGTTGTGGATACATGGGTTGGTATGCCGAACAAAGTTCAACATAATTCTTCCGGATAACCCCTGCAGAAAGGTTGAGCTGGCAGAGTCACAATATAGCATGGAGAACTCATAGAGGGCCTGTTGTGATCTTTTGATCCAACAAACTTCTGCCATAATGGTTCATGGTATTTGGAAGAACGATATACCACGGACCTCGAGGACTATCGCAAAGGTTACTAATATACTAAAGGAACTAGCAACACTATCAACATGATGTAAGTAGGGTGAATATCGGGTTTAAGAACCCAGGAATAGAATACCTACTAACTAAATGGCATCACAGGATGCTTTCGATAATAAAGGCCAGAATCTTCACACTAGGACACAAATCATGGCTTGACCACTAGATGATCCCCTAAGCACTTAGGGTCATAATAATAATTCCAACATATATGTCGAGGCAATAATTACCTCAACACACCGATTAGTGTGGTTAATCTGGCCCAAAGGAACATCGAAGCGGGAGGAAGGAATTTGCAAATTGCTTCAAACTATTTAGAAACCTGGGATGACTCGGACAACACAACGGCTGTAAATGCTCAGAAAAGATTTGAGACATTCACAAAAATGGTGGCATAACCACTCAGAAGCACAATATCAAGGTCTCGAGATCAATAATTAACATACAGAAGTAGTAGGAACTGAAACGAGGCTTAAGTCCAACAATCTATAAGTCTACGGATTAGTAACACGTGATCCTGATAGAAAGAAGAGATAGCCTAGTTCTTAATCCCCGCAGGAAAGATAAGATGACTCAGATCAGAAGGCATGAGGTATAAGGAGTAAAAAGAGCCTTACGTTCCATCCCACAATCAATTCCCTTATATAACTAAGAATTTCTAGACTCAACTTCGACCAGTTTGGCTTGGTAATCCTACATACAGTCAGGCTCTGATACCAACGCTGTCAGGACCCCGACTCAATGCTACATCGATCTAGCATGTAACACCTCATATCACTTTGCGGCCTCACGCACGGTATTCCCACGGGTGTCGCCTTACCTTAGCCCGGGACCGTTTGCGCCTTTTGGCACACGTATATGACAGTGTCGCTAGCATCCATATGATAAGGAGCCCGGGCTGACATGGCTAGTCGTAAACCCAAAGTGGCACAGACTTACAGGGACAGGCATCCATGACCCAGCATCGAACGTGTCGGTCATCAGCGAGTGAATCCAGGCTGTAGCACTGGGCTAGCAGGACTCCGGTGAACCGGGCTGTAGCAGGCTAACAGGACTCCGGTATTCATCGCGTGACATTTCCCCGAAGGGACAGACACAGGAACGAAGAAGGACACATGCCGGCCAGCCTAAGTGTTCCGGAGCGGTAGCGAGCTACCATGGCTCGGTGGAAACACTAGGAGACATTTCCCGGTAAGAGAGGCTACTAAAGATAAACAACTAGATGGTCAGATCCCACACATACCAAGCATTTCAATAACATACACACAATATGCTCGATATGTGCAAATACAACATGGCATCACAACATGACTCTAGACTCAAGTAATTTATCAATAGGCTCCGAGGAGCGAGATATTACAAACATGGGTCTCATGACCCAACATTCAGAGCATACAAAACAAAGCACAAGCGGAAGCTATCATGTCTGAGTACAGACATCTATAAATGAAAAATGCTGAGAAGCCTGACTATCTACCAAATCCTGCCGAGGCACAAGATCGTAGCTGAGGTAACAAGCTAAACGTCGAAGACCACGCGGAAATACTAGTGAGACTGAAGTCTCTCTGCAAAAACATAAAATAGGCAAACGTGAGTACAAATGTACCCAGCAAGACTTACATCAGAACTATCTACATATGCATCATTATCAACAAAGGGATGGTGGGGTTTAACTGCAGCAAGCCAGCTTTGACTCGGTGGCTATCCTGAACTACGACTGCAAGTAACTCTTTTGAGGTGGCGCACACGAGTCCACATATTCACCATATCAATACACCACTATGGATCCGCTCCCGTCTCCCTACGAGAACGCCATCCATAGCACTCACGCTTATCTTGCGTATTTTAGAGTATCCACTTTCACTTGTCTATGAACTGATATAAGCAACCCAGAAGTCCTTTTCTGCGGACACGGCTATTCGAATAGATGATGATAACCCTGCAGGGGTGTACTTCTTCACACACGCTCTCACCACTTACCGCCGTTTACACGACATGTACTCGGCAACCTTCAAGCGGAAGCCCAACGTGGGTGTCGGCCACGGCCTACCTAAACACTCGAGTCTCTAGTCCAGGTTTATCGCCTATTCGGGTTCCATCCATGAGGAGATCCGGCCGGAGTTTCGCTCACAGCCCCAAACGATGTGAACAGGGTTCCGTGACACCAAACGGGCGCCCGGTACACCGTGCCACGTGCCTACCGCATCACAGCCCACCCCTATGGTCAGCGCTGCCCACGGCCTCCAGCATACTACAAACACCAGAAACTACTTGCAACTCCTGGACAGAGGACAAGGGTGATCAAGAAGCCGAGAGGGTCCATTGGTTTCGGGCCCAATGCGTGGTAGTAGCTGAATCATGGATCACAAACATAGAACTTAGTTCCTGAGGACGGCTGCAATGATACAACCCACCATGTACTCCTACATGGCCTCTCACCGCTACCTTTACCAAATCGTGTTCACACGCTTAGCTCACACACCGTAGGACATGTTCACACACCTCTGATTCATCCCGGATGAATCAGACCTGACTCGACTCTAAGCAGTAGCAGGCATGACAAACAAGCATGAATGAGTAGGCACAACAGGGCTCAAACAACTCCTACTCATGCTAGTGGGTTTCATCTATTTACTGTGGCAATGACAGGTCATGCAAAGGATAAAGGGGTTCAGCTACCGCAGCAGGTAGCAGATGAATCGTTGTTGTCCTAATGCAGTAAAAGAGAGCAGGAGCGAGAGAGTGGGATTGTATCGGAATGAACAAGGGGGTTTTGCTTGCCTGGCACTTCTGAAGATAACATTGAGTCTTCATCAGTGTCAACGATCACAACGTCGGAACATCGTCTACCGGGAGGGAACAGATACCGGCAACAAAGAAGAACACAATCAATGCAATGCACAAAATGATGCATGCTATGACATGGCAATATGAATGTGTTTTGAGCTAATGCAACTAGCAACAGATTAAATGAAGTTGGTTTGAATACAAGATTCAAATTCAAACTCCATATGTGATTATTCAAATGCCATTTAATTGATTTGTGCTATACAGCAGCTATAAGTTGTTCTAACATGCATAAAAATGGTACAGATGGATTCCTTGAATTTTTCTGATAATTTTTCATATACAATTTATTTCATTTGGAGTTACGGTTGAATTTCTATGATTTTTAGAAGTTTAGGACATTTTCTGAAAATAATAAATCATTTAAGAATTATTTAAATTCCAGAAAACATTTACTGCATCAGCAGTGCGTCACCGTGACGTCAGCAGGTCAACAGACGCTGCTGCTGGTCAAACCTGACGTGTGGGGGCCACACGTCAGTGACACAGGGTTGTTTAACTCACTGACAGGTGGGACCGGTCAACAGCCACGTCAGCTAGGTCAACTCCGACGCGTGGGGCTACTGTGGTTAACTTAAACTAAACAGGGGTTAAACCGTGGTTAGTTAAGGGCGCGGGGCCCATATGTCATCGACACGCGACACTGACTAAACGCGATTAGCACCTAAACTAATGGTGCCACGTCAGCCACCGGAGACCAGCCGGCGGCGACCACAGGACACGGCGGGGCACGCCGGACTTACGCTAGAGGCGTCAGCTTGGCGCGCTGAGGGCACCAGGGGATGGCCCTTGCTCTCACGCATCCAGAGGACCAAGTGGGAGGTCGTGGGGTCGCCGGAACTCATGCCGGCGACGAGCTTTGGCGGCGATGGTGTTCGGTGGTGCTCGGGCGCGTCGCTACGGTGCATCAGTGAGCAAATGGAGAGGCTGGGCAGCACCTGCTAGACATGGGGAGCACTAAGAGCAGCACAGTGAGGCCAGGGGAGCACGGAGGCTATGCGTGCAGCAGCAATGGCGGACGGTGGCTTCGGTGCTCGTGGGGAACGGCGCTACGGCACGGAGGAGAGCATGCTGAGTTAGGGGAGAAGGTCAGTGGCTCACGGCGATGACGAGGGGACGCTCGGCGTGGTCGGGGACGGTCCGGAGCCGACGAATTTGACGAAGATGGCCGGCGGTCCCGAGGTTGAAGAAGACATCGAGGGCGGTGTTGCGGCACGTCCGGGGCCTCGTGGCTCGTTGAGGAGGTAGAGGACGAAGTGGCAGAGTTTCTGGGCGCGTCGGTGAGGCGTGGGGTGGCCGGTGGCCGTGGTGGCAGCGAACGGCGGCGTCGGGTGCGCTCGGGTGTGGCGCGGCAGAGAGCAGAGGAGGGGGGGAAGAAGCACGGGAGGGAGTGAGAGGGGTCCAGGGGGTGGCGTGGCGCTGCGGGAGACGTCCCGGGGGAGGAGGAGGCAGCCAGGCAGGGAGGAGCTGGCCTCCTC
>NC_041383.1:180149814-180165729 GCF_002162155.2 Triticum dicoccoides
GTGGCTCGTTGAGGAGGTAGAGGACGAAGTGGCAGAGTTTCTGGGCGCGTCGGTGAGGCGTGGGGTGGCCGGTGGCCGTGGTGGCAGCGAACGGCGGCGTCGGGTGCGCTCGGGTGTGGCGCGGCAGAGAGCAGAGGAGGGGGGGGAAGAAGCACGGGAGGGAGTGAGAGGGGTCCAGGGGGTGGCGTGGCGCTGCGGGAGACGTCCCGGGGGAGGAGGAGGCAGCCAGGCAGGGAGGAGCTGGCCTCCTCGGCCGCGCGCGTGCGAGCACGCAGCTGCTCCCACTGGCAAGAGGAAGACGACAGGAGGGGAAGTGGAGATGGGCTGGGCCGTGCTGCTGGGCCAGGTGGGCTACCAGGTGAGCGCTAGGTAGTCCTTCTCTCTCTTTCTATTTCTGTTTTTATTTATCTATTTTGTTCTGTGTTGTTTAAGTTTAGTAAAATACTAAACCATTTTATAAAATCCTGAAAATAGTTATGTGGCTAGAGTTAAAATATACCAAACCACATAAAATGTTCCAGTAATTATTGGACATATATTATTTATATATCAAATATATATCCAATGCAAATAGCTATTTATTTAATTCAAAGGCCCAAAATAATTAACTCTGAGATACCAAAAATATTGTTTTGAGTTTTACCTCTTTGCAATATTTTCAGAGACTAAGAGGAACATTTTCTTGGACTTCTTTGAGGAAATTTTAATGTTGATCATTTTTAGAAGGTTTCTGAGGCTTTGAGAATTCCTCAATTCAAATTTCATTTGAATTAAAACATGATGCTCACATGAGCTCTAGCCTAGTGCATAACAGGACCAGGGATGTGACAATAGATACAAAGCCGATCGTCCAAAGATGAATATGGTGGAATATGACAGTGATCATTCGGACGATGAGGGTGATGTTTTTGCTACTGAATTTGTTTGGCCATCTAAGGCCAAACCCTTTACTTGCAATGATCTGAAACCGATTCATAAGAATCGTGATGAAGAGATGAAGTTTACTTTTAACATTGCTAAGTGTGATAGAATATTTGATGCTTTGCTACAGGCTAAGATTATTAGAATATCTCATACTTTACCGCCGTTTGAAGAGCTGAAATGGCGCACTTATTGCAAGTATCATAATTCTTTTTCTCATGCTACTAATGATTGCAATGTTTTTCGACGACAGATACAATCGGCCACTAATGACGGACGATTGAACTTTTCTGAGATGCAAGTTGATAAACAGCCTTTTCCCATGAATACCATGGATTTGGAGGGGAAGAAGCTACTCATTCGGCCGGAGGTAGCCGAATCTGCTAATAAAACTAATGTCATTGTTGGTGAGCCCAGGAAAGACAAGGAGGGCAGCAAGGTCTTGGGGAGACATGTTGTGCTTGATAAGCAGCCCGATGGCAAGGAAATGATCAAAGTCACCATCCAGAATCCTACACTCGGGGGGCAACCACAAGTGCAAGAAAATACTCGAGTTAAATTTGTCAAACCCAAGAGTCCAGAAGTTGGCAAGTGGAAGAGGAATGAAGCAATAGTGCAGCGCAAGAAAATCAAGCCAACTTTTGATGTGCTGTTGTCCAAGTATGCCAATCATGCAGCCGGTTCTAGCTCTAAGCGGTCATCAAATTTGAAGCACTCAAGGTCACCTCCTCGGGAAGAATTTCAGCATCATGCAAGGCCATATGGGTCGTGGGCGCCGGGACCATGGATGCCACCACCCCCCTATGTGCCATACTACGTGGGAGACTTCAATGGAGGATGGTGGCAGCCCCCAATGGCCCCTTATGCTTTTCATCCAGGTTGGGCAGAACCAAGGAGGCCCGTTCATGAGAGGCTTTCTTATTCCACACGAGGCCGTTTGAACAATGGTGTCAATCGGCCAGTGCAAGATAATAAAAAAAGGGTCGGCAAGCAAGAATGGCGTGTTAAGTCACCACGTGTTGCAGCAGTTGAGTCGGGAAAAGGCAAGGAGAAAATGGATGCCGACTCACTTATCTTGGGCACCGAAACATTCGCCATACAGCAGCCGATTGTGCCTAGCAATCCGGCTGAGCCGATACTTGCTATCGCGCCAAAGCACTCGGCTGACCATGAAGCAAGCACTAGCCAAGTAAAAACGAGAGATCCTAAATACACTCACCCAAAGTGGTGTCCTCCAGGGCTAACAAAGACACAAAAGAGGAAACTACAAAGGTTAAGGAATCAAGAGATGGCAGAACAAGAGGCCGAGAAGCAAAGGGATAAGTTGTTCAATGACACTCGGCCTATGGTACCTACAAAACAAGTGTGGAGGCCCAAACAAATACAAGATGCAGTGGCTTCTACACCTATCACAGCGGCACCTGCAATACCAAAAGAGAACGACACAATCATTGCATCGTCTATTTTACCTATTGCTTCCTCTTCACTCAGACAAATTTCAGAATCGGTGGATGCACTCGAGGAGGAGGTTGACATGTTGGACTATGAGTCTACGCTGGTTCATGAAGGTATGGATATCAATATGGTGTATTACTTACCTGCTGAGTTTCGTGCTGTAGATGAGGAAGGGGAGGTGGCTCAGCTGGATTTTGGCCCTAAAAACGCAATATTCAAGAAGCCAAAAGAACCAGTAACACATCTGAAACCATTATATCTCAGAGGTCATATCAATGGGTCGCTGCTCACTCAAATGGTTGTTGATGGTGGTGTTGTGGTAAATCTTATGCCCTATTCGGTCTTCAAGAAATTGGGTTTGCCTAATGAAGAATTGATCAAGACCAATATGGTGCTCAACGGATTTGAAGGCAAAGAGAAAACTGAAGCCAATGGTGTGATGTATGTGGAGCTCATGATGGGAAGTAAAACTTTGGCGACCGCATTCTTTGTCGCTGAGGTGCAAGGCAACTACAATGTCATACTAGGCCGTGATTGGGTTCATGCAAACCAGTGTGTGCCATCCACTATGCACCAATTTTTGATCCAGTGGGTTGATGATGAAGTGGAAGTCATTCATGCGGATAACTCGGCCTGTGTTGCTTTGGCCGAGGCATCAGTGGATTGGCAACACCCAAATGCTACTTGCTTGACGGGATGTGACTTGTCAGAGTTCGATTTTCTCAGCGCAACCAAGAATGGTTTCGTGCCCGTCTCTTTAAAGCCGACTGAATGCAATCGGCTCCAAGGTATGATATGCTTAAATGGATCCTAACTCAGAGTGGTTACAAAAGCGACTTGTAGAATATCGGTCCAATGAGAACGATATGTATGAGTCCATAGAAGAGTTAGATGATATGGATAAATTAGGACAAGGTTTTACATCGGCCGATCCATTAGAAGAGATAGATATAGGAGATGGTTCAACTCCTAGGACGACATTTGTAAATGCAAATTTAAGAGCCGGTCATAAAGCTAAGTTGATCGATCTGTTGAAAGAATATGTTTGTTGCTTTGCATGGGAATATCATGAGATGCCAGGTTTAAGCCGAGAGCTAGTGGAGCATCGGTTACCTATAAAGGCTGGTTTTAGACCATATAAACAATCGGCCAGAAAGTTTAATCCAAAAACATATGACCAGATCAAGGAAGAGATCGTTCATTTGCTTGAAGCTAATTTCATTCGACCAAGCAGGTATGCCGAGTGGATTTCTAACATTGTCCCATTGGAGAAGAAGGGATCCAGCAAGTTGAGGGTGTGCATTAACTTCAAAGATTTGAATAGGGCTACACCCAAAGATGAGTATCCCATGCCAATAGCCAATATGCTTATTAATGATGCTTCTGGACATAAGGTTATTAGCTTTCTAGATGGTAATACCGGATACAATCAAATTTTTATGGCCGAAGAGGACATGTACAAAACAGAATTCCGATGTCCTGGTTTCCTTGGTTTATTCGAGTGGACAATGATGACATTCGGATTAAAAAATGCTGGAGCCACATATCAAAGGGCTATGAATTTGATTTTTCATGATTTACTCGGTATCATACTTGAAGTTTATATTGATGATATTGTTGTCAAATCGGATGCTTTTGAATCTCACTTGGCCGATTTGCGTTTAGCTTTTGAAAGAATGAAAAAATATGGATTGAAGATGAATCCTTTAAAGTGTGCTTTTGGCGTGTCAGCTGGCAAGTTTTTGGGTTTCATTATTCATGAAGATGGCATAGAGATTGATCCCAAAAAGATAGAGGCCATACAGAATGTGGAGGCTCCAACATGCAATAGAGATATGCAAAAGTTCCTTGGCAAGGCCAATTATTTGAGAAGGTTAATAGCTAATTTATCAGGGAAAGTTGATGCATTCACTCCTATCCTTCAGTTGAAGAATGACGCTGATTTCACTTGGGGGGCAAAACAGCAAGAAGCTTTTGATATGATCAAGATTTATTTGTGCACTCCTCCGGTGATGAAAGCACCCAAGCATAGGGAACCCTTCAGGCTTTACATTGCAGCGGAGGAAGGAGTTATTGGTGCTGTTTTGACTCAAGGAACCGAAGGAAAAGAACATGCTATTACATATTTGAGCAGGCGCTTATTGGACGCCAAGACAAGGTATACATTTATTGAAAAATTATGTCTATGTTTATATTATGCTTGCACAAAATTGAGACATTATTTAGTATCGAGTGCTTGCATAGTAGCTTGTCAGACCGATGTCATTAAATACATGTTGCATAGACCAATTCTTAGTGGTAGAATTGGTAAGTGGGCTTATGCTTTGATTGAATATGATTTGGCTTATGAGTCTCTAAAATCCATGAAAGGCCAAATCGTTGCTAATTTTATTGTTGAACATCGGACTGATGACAAGCATGATGTTGATATAAACCTTGTCTCACTAGTACCGTGGAGATTATATTTTGATGGTTCAGTTTGTAGCAATGGCCAAGGTGTTGATATTGTTTACATATCTCCTCGTGGTGCTGTTTTTGAAGCCTCATGCTGTTTAGAATATTTTTGTACAAACAATCATGCCGAATATGAAGCATTATTATTCGGCCTAGAGATGTTACTTGCTATAGGTGTTACACATATTGATGCTTGTGGTGATTCATTATTAGTAGTTCAACAAATATCCATAGTCTTTCAATGCTTTGATGAATCACTTGATGTTTGTCTTGATAAATGTCTAGATATAATTTCTACTTTGGATTATTTTAGCATTGCTCATATATCTAGACATGACAATTGGAAAGCAAATGAGTTGGCACAACAAGCATCCGGCTATCATGTTGATCGTGGCATGTTTCATATTTCTGAAAAGCCGATGTCTGGTCTTGCCGACGTAGGGGAGGCCAAACCGAAGCCCACCGTTTCGGCCACTAATGAAATATTCAATGCAGGAGAAAATCAAGACTGGAGGAAACCCATCATTGATTATTTGTATGATCCTAGTAGAAGGGTGTACAGGGTTGTTCGGCGTATGGCTTTCAAATACACAATGAGAGATGATGGTCTCTATCGCTGTACGATTGATGATGTTCTTTTAAAGTGCTTGGACGAGGACCAAGCGAGAATTTCTATGGGAGAGGTCCATGAAGGTATTTGTGGCACTCAGTCGGCTCCTAAGATGAAATGGTTACTATGACGTGTTGTGTTTTATTGGCCGACTATGATTAATGATTGCTTCAGATATTATAAAGGGTGTGAAGCTTGTCAAAAATTTGGTGATATTCAGTTGGCTCCTGCTGCTATGTTACATCCCATTATCAAGCCGTGGCCTTTCAGAGGATGGGGTTTAGACTTTATTGGAAAAATTCATCCGTCTTCCTCGAAGGGGCATCGGTTCGTATTGGTGGCAAGCGATTATTTCACTAAATGGTCTGAAGTAGTACCTCTCAAGAACATGACACATGCAGAGATAATTAAATTCATAACCGAGCACATTATTCATAGATTCGGCATTCCTCAAACATTGACTACAGATCAAGGCTCCTCTTTCATGTCACGCCAAGTTAGAGAATTTGCCGAATCTTATAACATAAAGTTGCTCAATTCCTCTCCTTATTATGCCCAAGCCAATGGACAAGCTGAGTCTAGCAATAAAATTTTAGTCAAGCTCATCAAGAAGAAGATTGAGGATAATCCAAGGAAATGGCATGAGTTGTTGTCTGAAGCTTTGTGGGCACATAGAATCTCAAGGCATGGTGCTACGAAGGTCACTCCATATGAGCTAGTATACGGTCAAGAGGTTGTTTTACCAGTTGAAGTAAATTTGAATGCTCTGAGAATAGCCAAACAAAATGATTTATCGGCAGTAGACTTTTATAACTTGATGATGGACAAAATTTATGAAGTTGCCGATAAACGTTTGGCTGCTTTAAAGGCCATAGAGAGAGATAAGTTGAGGGTGGCAAGAGCTTACAATAAGAAAGTCAAGTTGAAGAATTTTCAAGTTGGTGATCTCGTCTGGAAAGTGATTCTACCGATTGGTTCAAGAGATAGAAAATTCGGGAAGTGGTCTCCAAGTTGGGAAGGTCCTTTTGGGATTACAAGAGTTGTTCCCGAAAACTCATATTTGGTGGAATCCGTACAAGGGGCATTGTTACCTCGAGCTCTCAATGGCAAGTACTTGAAGAAATACCACCCGAGTGTGTGGCAAGAAGCCTAAATAGGCAATGGCCGATACATAATTATCGCCCTGAGGAAAATAAATGGCCGATGGAGTGTTGACATCGTCTTTAGAACAAACACCGTGCATATTATTTTTCGGCGTGCAAGCTTTGCCGAAAAACAGGGGGGCATGTGTTGACACCAGATTTTGGCATGACATAAAAAGGAAATGAGATGGCTTCGAGTGAAAGGGTTTTCAGCATGGAAAGTTTCACATCACCGAGAGGAACAACTTTGATGTTTAAGTCGTAGTCATCCGACCGCATCTCTAAGGCCGAAGTTGTGCTCAAAGTACTGGATTTTGTATCCAGAACACTGTTCGGCTCATTACGCCCACAAGACTGCCTCGTATGGAAGAATTATCTACATGAATTATCTTCATCTCGTCGAAACAATCGTTTTTGATATAAAGATCGTTGCAATCCGAGGTCGTATGCAAAAGTTAGAGCCCGCACAACGAGACCCTCCAGCGAGCAAAATATGACGCCCGGAACCAAACACATATGTGGGTGTGTCTGATGAGATGCGTGAATAATTTGCTGTTTTGCATGAGCAATTTGACCCTCGAGATGACCTCTGTTGAGAAAACGTTTGACATGAAAGATGTTCGTCTCGTCGAAACGGTCAAGATTGCTTTTGTGCTCGTTTCCATCCGAGGTTGTTTGTAACCACAAAAAGGACCCTCAAAGTACAGCTAGTTTAAACCGAGCAGTTTTGGAAAGTTCGGATAAAACCAGTCCGAATTTGACTAGGGTTTTGGACGTGAATTGATGTAATTTTCTTGTAAGGAAACCTTAGATAAATCCTTTGCTTGTACGGGAAGTCCAGCCGCCTCTTATATATGTTGGGGGTGATGGCCGATTGGAACAACACACAATCGAACAAATCAATATACTACTTTTTCCTGTCTACGTTTTATCTCTGCACCGTTTTTCTCTCTCGTTCTTCGCTGTTCTTCGTGTTTGAGAGCTGCGAATCCTGAGGCTCTAGGGGCGAGCGAATCGACCTAGGGCAGCCCATAGCCGCCGCACTCCCTTACGGGGTCCCTACCGGGGGTGTGGGGTTTTCGGGTCTGCAAAAGCGTCGTCGATTGCGTATCGCGCTGTCGGTCGGGTCTCCTTCGACGTGAGCTGCGGTGCATCACCCCCGGCGTCGAGGGTACACGTGACGTGTTCGTGTGTCAACAACATGCTAAAGAGTTGATGTTGGACAAGGAAGACAACATAATGGGTTATGTTTTCTCACATCTCAGTTAAAGTATATTGTCATGGATCATTCAAACATGCTGAGCTTGCCTTTCCCCCTCATGCTAGCCAAAATTCCTTGCACCAAGTAGAGATACTACTTGTGATTCCAAATATCCTTAAACCCAGTTTTTGCCATGAGTGTCCACCACACCTACCTATATGCGGTATTTACCTGCCTTTCTAAGTAAATTTGCATGTGCCAAACTCTAAACCTTCAAATAATAATCTGTTTTGTATGCCTGAATCGCTCATGTAGCAACGGGGGGCTGTCAGTATCTTCCATGCTATGTGGGTTATTCTCAAGATGAGTGGACTCCGCTCATCATTCACGAGAAAAATGGTTGGTGACCGGGATGCCCAGTCCCATGATCAAAAGATCAAAATCAAATCAAAAATAATTGCAAACAATACTCCCCCAGGTTTGATGTTAGCTGGAGGCACCCGTTATTTCGGGCAAGCCATGGATTGATGATTGTTGGTGGAGGGGGAGTAAAAACTTTTACCATTCCGTTTGGGAACCACCTATAATGTATGTAGTATGGAAGATATTGAGAACTCTTGGTTGTTATGTTGACAATGAGATCATACCTCTCAAAATTATTTATCTCTATTTCCAAATTGAGCTCTGGCACCTCTGCAAATCCCTACTTCCCTCTGCGAAGGGCCTATCTTTTACTTTTATGCAAGAGTCAAGGTGATCTTCACCTTTCCCTTTTTCATTTTATCCTTTGGCAAGCACCTCGTGTTGGGAAGATCCTGATATATATATCCAATTGGATGTAAGTTAGCATGAACTATTATTGTTGACATCACCCAAAGGTGAATACGTTGGGAGGCAACACTATAAGCCCCTATCTTTCTCAGTGTCCGATTTAAACTCCATAACTATTAGTATTGCGTGAGTGTTAGCAATTGTAGAAGACTATATGATAGTTGAGTATGTGGAGTTTGCTAAATCAAAGCTCTGACATAGACCCTTCCTGAAAATAAGATGAATTGTAATTATTTGATGACTGAGAATGAAGTTTGCTAGTTTTCAAGAAAGTTTATGGTTTTTGCTTTAACATGTGAATAGCTTGTTACTTGATCTTGAGAAGTTTTATGAGATGAACTACTGTTATGACATATAATGATGCTAGGAAAGGTAATTGAAATTATCATTGATCAAACTTGTGCACCTTCTAGCATTCACACTTCATAAATTCTTTCTTTTATCATTTACCTACTCGAGGACGAGCATGAATTAAGCTTGGAGATGCTGATACGTCTCCAGCGTATCTATAATTTATGAAGCATTCATGCTATATTATTATGTGTTTTGAATGTTTACGGGCTTTATTATACACATTTATATTACTTTTGGGACTAACCTATTAACCGGAGGCCCAGCCCATATTGTTGTTTTATTGCCTGTTTCAGTATTTCGAACAAAAGGAATATCAAACGGAGTCCAAACGGAATGAAACCTTCGGAAAAGTTATTTTTGGAACAAAACCAATCCCAGGAACTTGGAGTGCAAGCGAGGGGAGCATCAAGGAAGCCACGAGATAGGGGGCGCGCCCACCCCCTGGGCGCGCCCTACCCTCTCGTGGGCCCCTCGACGCTCCTGATACGTCTCCAACGTATCTATAATTTTTGATTGCTCCATGCTACTTTATCTACTGTTTTGGACTATATTGGGCTTTATTTTCCACTTTTATATTATTTTTGGGACTAACCTATTAACCGGAGGCCCAGCCCAGAATTGCTGTTTTTTGCCTATTTTAGTGTTTCGAAGAAACGGAATATCAAACGGAGTCCAAACAGAATAAAACCTTCAGGAACGTGATTTTCTCACCGAACGTGATCCAGGAGACTTGGACCCTACTCCAAGAAGCAGAAGAGTCGGTCACGAGGGTGGGGGCGTGCCCCCCTAGGGCGCGCCCCCCTGCCTCGTGGCCCCCGTGTTGCTCCACCGACGTACTCCTTCCTCCTATATATACCTACGTATCCCCAAACGATCAGAACAGGAGCCAAAAACCTAATTCCACCGCCGCAACCTTCTGTATCCATGAGATCCCATCTTGGGGCCTATTCCAGAGCTCCGCCGGAGGGGGCATCCACCACGAAGGGCTTCTACATCAACACCATAGCCCCTCCGATGAAGTGTGAGTAGTTTACTTCAGACCTTCGGGTCCATAGCTAGTAGCTAGATGGCTTCTTCTCTCTTTTTGGATCTCAATACAATGTTCTCCCCCTCTCTCGTGGAGATCTATTCGATGTAATCTTCTTTTTGCACTGTGTTTGTTGAGACCGATGAATTGTGGGTTTATGATCTAGCTTATCTATGAACAATATTTGAATCTTCTCTGAATTCTTTTATGTATGATTGAGTTATCTTTGCAAGTCTCTTCGAATTATCCTTTTGGTTTGGCCAAATAGATTGGTAGTTCTTGCAATGGGAGAAGTGCTTAGCTTTGGGTTCAATCTTGCGGTGTCCTTTCCCAGTGACAGAAGGGGCAGCAAGGCACGTATTGTATTGTTGCCATCGAGGATAACAAGATGGGTTTTTTTATCATATTGCATGAATTTATCCCTCTACATCATGTCATCTTGCTTAAGGCGTTACTCTGTTTTTAACTTAATACTCTAGATGCATGCTGGATAGCGGTCGATGAGTGGAGTAATAGTAGTAGATGCAGAATCGTTTCGATCTACTTGTCTTGGACGTGATGCCTATATACATGATCATACCTAGATATACTCATAACTATGCTCAATTCTGTCAACTGCTCAACAGTAATTTGTTCACCCACCGTAGAATATCTATGCTCTTGAGAGAAGCCACTAGTGAAACCTATGGCCCCCGGGTCTATTCTCATCATATCAATCTCCATTACTTTATTACTTGCTTTGTTTTTACTTTGCCTTTTACTTTTTACTTTGCATCTATCTATCAAAAATACCAAAAATATTATTTATCATCTCTATCAGATCTCACTCTCATAAGTGACCGTGAAGGGATTGACAGCCCCTAATCGCGTTGGTTGCGAGGAGCTATCATTTTGTGTAGGTACGAGGGACTTGTGCGTGGTCTCCTACTGGATTGATACCTTGGTTCTCAAAAACCGAGGGAAATACTTACGCTACTTTGTTGCATCATCCTCTCCTCTTCGGGGAAATGCAACGCAGTGCTCAAGAGGTAGCAAGAAGAATTTCTGGCGCCGTTGCCGGGGAGGCTCACGCAAGCAAGTCAACCATACCAAGTACCCATCACAATCCCTATCTCTCGCATTACATTATTTGCCATTTGCCTCTCGTTTTCCTCTCCCCCGCTTCACCCTTGCCGTTTTATTCGCCCTCTCTTTCCCAATCTCCTCCTCTTCTTCCCGTTTGCTTTTTTCCTATTGCCTTTCTGTTTGCTTGTGTGTTGGATTACTTGTTGCCATGGCGCAAGATAATACCAAATTGTGTGACTTCTTGAATACCAATAATAATGATTTCCTTAGTACTCCGATTGCTCCTCTCAATAATGATGAGTCTTGTGAAATCAATACCGCTTTGCTGAATCTTGCTATGAAAGATCAATTCGCCGGCCTTCCTAGTGAAGATGCCGCTACTCATCTAAACAATTTTGTTGATTTGTGTGATATGCAAAAGAAGAAAGATATGGATAATAATATTGTCAAATTGAAGTTATTTTCGTTTTCACTTAGAGATCGTGCTAAAGTTTGGTTTTCGTCTTTGCCTAAAAATAGTATTGATTCTTGGAACAAGTGCAAAGATGCTTTTATCTCTAAGCATTTTCCTCCCGCTAAGATCATCACTCTTAGGAACGATATTATGAATTTTAAACAACTTGATCATGAGCATGTTGCCCAATCTTGGGAAAGAAAGAAATTGATGCTTCACAATTGCCCTACTCATGGTTTGAATTTATGGATGATCATACAAATTTTTTATGCCGGATTGAATTTTGCTTCTAGAAATCTTTCAGATTCGGCCGCGAGAGGCACGTTTATGGAAATTACGTTAGGAGATGCTACAAAATTGCTTGATAATATTATGGCTAATTATTCTCAATGGCACACCGAAAGATCTTCTAGTAAAAAAGTGCATGCTATAGAAGAAATCAATATTTTGAGTGAAAAGATGGATGAACTTATGAAGATGTTTGCTACTAAAAATACTTCTCTTGATCCCAATGATATGCCTTTGTCTACTTTGATTGAGAATAATAATGAATCTATGGATGTGAATTTTGTTGGTAGGAATAGTTTTGGAAATAACGTGTATAGAGGGAATTTTAATCCTAGGCCTTATCCTAATAATCCTTCTAATAATTATGGAAATTCCTACAACAACTCTTATGGAAATTTTAATAAGATGCCCTCTGAATTTGAGAGTAGTGTTAAAGAGTTTATGAATTCACAAAAGAATTTTAATGCTTTGCTTGAAGAGAAATTGCTTAAAGTTGATGATTTGGCCAGGAACGTTGATAGAATTTCTCTGGAAATTGATTCTTTAAAGCTTAGATCTACTCCTCCTAAGCATGATATCAATGAGTCTCTCAAAGCCATGAGAATTTCCATTGATGAGTGCAAAGAAAGATGCGTGCTTCCAAAGATGCCTTTATTAAAGCGTGTTCTTCCAATTCTTATGAAAATCAAGATGAAGATCTAAAAGTTATTGATGTGTCCCCCATTAAATATTTTTTTTGCAATATGAATCTTGATGAAACTGAATATGATATTCCTTTACCTAGAAGGCGTTCTAAGAATTCGGAGTTTCTAGATCTTGATGATGAAATTGATGAAAGTGGGATTGAAAGAAATAAAAACCTAGATGTTGCTAAACCCACTATTTTGGATCTCAAGGAATTTAATTATGAAAATTGCTCTTTAATTGGTTGTATTTCCTTGCTGCAATCCGTGCTAGAATCTCCTCATGCTTATAGTCAAAATAAGGCCTTTACCGAACACATTGTTGATGCCTTGATGCAATCTTATGAAGAAAAACTTGAGTTGAAAGTTTCTATCCCTAGAAAACTCTATGATGAGTGGGAACCTACTATTAAAATTAAAATTAAAGATTATGAGTTTCATGCTTTGCGTGATTTGGGTGCTAGTGTCTCTACTATTCCCAAAACTTTGTGTGATTTGCTATATTTCCGTGACTTTGATGATTGCTCTCTAAACTTGCATCTTGCGGATTCCACTATTAAAAAGCCTATGGGAAGAATTAATGATTTTCTTTTTGTTGCAAATAGGAATTATGTACCCGTAGATTTTATCGTTCTTGATATAGATTGCAATCCTTCATGTCCTATTATTCCTGGTAGACCTTTCCTTAGAACGATTGGTGCAATTATTGATATGAAGGAAGGGAATATTAGATTCCAATTTCCCTTAAAGAAGGGCATGGAACACTTCCCTAGAAAGAAAATAAAATTACCATATGAATCTATCATGAGAGCCACTTATGGATTGCCTATCAAAGATGGCAATACCTAGATTTATCCTTGCTTTTATGCCTAGCTAGGGGCGTTAAACAATAGCGCTTGTTGGGAGGCAACCCAATTTTATTTTATTTTTTGTTTTTGCTTCTGTTTAGGAATAAATAATCCATCTAGCCTATGTTTGGATGTGGTTTTATGTTTTAATTAGTGTTTGTGCCAAGTAGAACCTATAGGATAACCTACGATTATAGTTGATTTGATTCTGCTGAAAAATAGAAACTTTGCGCGCACGAATATAATTTTGTTAAATCACAGAAACGTGCTTTTGTGTTGATTCTTTTTGCTTCTGTTCAATAAACAAATTGTCCAGGACTTCCTATTTTGGTAGGATTTTTAGAGTTCCAGAAGTTTGCGTTAGTTACAGATTGCTACAGGATGTTCTATTTTTGACAGATTCTGTTTTGCGTGTGTTGTTTGCTTATTTTGATGAATCTATGGCTAGTAAAATAGTTTATAACCCATAGAGAAGTTGGAATACAGTAGGTTTAACACCAATATAAATAAAGAATGAGTTCATTACAGCACCTTGAAGTAGTCTTTTGTTAACGGAGCTCACGAGATTTCTATTGAGTTTTGTGTTGTGAAGTTTTCAAGTTTTGGGTGAATTCTTTTGATGGATTATGGAACAAGGAGTGGCAAGAGCCTAAGCTTGGGTATGCCTATGGCACCCCCAAGATAATACAAGGACACCAAAAAGTCAAAGCTTGGGGATGCCCCGGAAGGCATCCCCTCTTTCGTCTACTTGCATCGGTAATTTACTTGGAGCTATATTTTTATTCACCACATGATATGTGTTTTGCTTGGAGCGTCTTGTATTATTTGCGTCTTTGCTTGTTAGTTTACCACAATCATCCTTGCTGTACACACCTTTTGAGAGAGCCATACATGAGTTGGAATTTGCTAGAATACTCTATGTGCTTCACTTATATCTTTTGAGCTTGATAGTTTTGCTCATAGTGCTTCCCTTATATCTTTTGAGCGTGATAATTTTTGCTCTAGTACTTCACTTAGATCTTTTAGAGCACGGTGGTGGATTTGTTTTAAAGAAACTATTGATCTCTCATGCTTCACTTAGATTATTTTGAGAGTCGTTAATAGCATGGTAATTTGCTTAATGTTAAAATACTTGGTATTCAAGATATGTGAAACTTTCTTTTGAGTGCGTTGAATACTAAGATAAGTTTGATGCTTGATAATTGTTTTGAGATATGAAGATGGTAATATTAGAGTCATGATAGTTGAGTAGTTTTGAATTTAAAGAATACTTGTGTTGAAGTTTGTGATTCCCGTAGCATGCATGTATGGTGAACCGTTATGTGATGAACTCGGAGCATGATTTATTTATTGATTGTCTTCCTTATGAGTGGCGGTCGGGGACGAGTGATGGTCTTTTCCTACCAATCTATCCCCCTAGGAGCATGCGCGTAATACTTTGCTTTGATAACTTCTAGATTTTTGCAATAAGTATATGAGTTCTTTATGACTAATGTTGAGTCCATGGATTATACGCTCTTTTTCCCATCGTTCCACCATTGCTAGCCTCTCTAATACCGCGCACTTTTCGCCAATATCATACACCCACCATATATATTCCTCAAAACAGCCACCATACCTACCTATCATGGCATTTCCATAGCCATTCCGAGATATATTGCCATGCAACTTTCCACCGTTCCGTTTATTATGACACGCTCCATCATTGTCATATTGCTAGCATGATCATGTAGTTGACATTGTATTTGTGGCAAAGCCACCATTCATAATTCTTTCATACATGTCACTCTTGATTCATTGCATATCCCGGTACACCGCCGGAGGCATTCATATAGAGTCATACTTTGTTCTAAGTATCGAGTTGTAATTGTTGAGTTGTAAGAAAAATAAAAGTGTGATGATCATCATTTTTTAGAGCATTGTCCCAAGTGAGGAAAGGATGATGGAGACCATGATTCTCCCAAAAGTCGGGATGAGACTCCGGACGAAAAAAAAGAGGCCAAAAAAGGGAAAAGTCCCAAATAAAAAAATGAGAGAAAAAGAGAGAAGGGACAATGTTACACTACAAAAAAAAGACACATCCGTGACATTTTGGGCCGAACGAAATTTTTTTCTGTCATACATATGACACTTCTATGACGATAATTGTGACAAAACCCGGTATCATCATAGATGTGGTGGGCTCCTACTTCTATGATAAAAAATCATGATAGAAAATGGGCTTTTCGTCCTGGGCGGGCCAGAGATGCAGCTGCATGATATTCTTTGGGACATCCATGACGGAAAAAACCGTGGTAGAAGCAAGGGGTGGAAAATTTCGGGGATTTGCCGGTTACGGTGGGAGGTCGGGGGCGGAGCAATGCGCGTTTCTCTCGTACGTACGCGAATGTGTGCAAGGCATTGGCTCTAACTGAACCCGAGCCAAGCGCTGGGCTCTAACTGAACCCGAGCGATTGCACTACAGGCTACGCGTTACTGAACCCGAGGGATCGATCGATGGCTGTTAACTGAACCCGATGGAGCGATTCCTTCGCTACTGCTGCTAACTGAAGCCGATCGATTGGATAAACAGTGAGCGTTGC
>NC_041383.1:180166081-180166777 GCF_002162155.2 Triticum dicoccoides
CCCTCCCCCCCTGTTTCGACCGTAGCGCTCCAACACAAGTCCGTTTCATCCGTTTTGCGGTACGCCACACCCCTCCCGATCAACAGGACCCCTGTTTCGACCGTAGGAGGTCTGTTTCATTTGTTTTGCGGTACGCCACACCCCTCCCGATCAACAGGACCCCCGTTTTGACCGTAGGAGGTCCGTTTCCTCCGTTTTGCGGTACGTCAGGCCCCTCCTGATCAATAGGACCCCCTTTCGAACGTGGCCGGTCGAACACAAGGCCGTTTCCTCCGTTGTGCGGTACGCCATGCCTCGTTTCCATTGCCTGTTTCGTCCAAGCCCTCTCGATGAACACGACCACACATTCCATTCCGACCCAGCCGATTGGCTCCCCATGAACACGACGACGATGTTGTTTCTCTGTTCCGACCCAGCCATGTACGTATGCGCGAGTAGGTGTTCAAGACCCTGCCCGTATGTGCGTACGTGGCCGTATTTTCTTTCTTGCACCCTCGCCGCTGTACGTACGTGTACATGCGCGCCTCTACTACGACCAGTATGTACGTACACGTTCGCGACCAGAATGACAACGCTACGTACGCTTCGACCAGGTGGGTCCCGACTGTCAGGCACTTCCTTGCCTGCGAAGATGTAGCTGGTGGGTCTTAGCAGTCAGGGGGGCGAATTGTTTTTTTTTTTCCCGGACGCACTTCC
>NC_041383.1:180166894-180209184 GCF_002162155.2 Triticum dicoccoides
GTGCGAAGATGTAGCTGGTGGATCCCAACAGTCAGGGGGGTGAATTGTTTTTTTTTGCCCGGATGCACTTCCTTGTGTGCGAAGATGTAGCTGGTGGGTCCCAGCAGTCAGGGGGAATTTTTTTTTCACGAAATACGGTGGCCCATCCAGTGGGTCCCCGCTGTCAAGTGGAGGAATAATTATTTTGCGCGTAATAAGGAGGCACTTCCTTGCGGCCGCCGTGGACCCAGCTGTCAGCCTCTCCACGCACAGTACTCTTCCGATGGAAGTCGGTCGTTGACCACATTGACCACGCCGCGCCGAGAGCACCACGGCGGTGGACAACAGTGAGGCCCAGGAAGGGGACAACGCGGAGTCGGGGAAGACGCAGCAGTGGATGCCCACGCGAAGAGGAGTATGAGGGTGAGGCTGTCGTCACCGCAAAATAACAGGGGGTGTGGGTGAGTAGAGGGATGGCCTGGCCAGCGGTGGGAGTAGTAGGGGGCGGTGAGGCCTCCGCGGCATCACAGCCGGCCACGGGAGGCAGGAGCACGCAGCACGACCGGCGCTGCTTTGGGCGGCTGGAGCACAAAGACCAAAGGTTCAAGAAGCACTATGGCCGTTGGATGGACATCGTACGGTCACTGGAGCTAGAGTCGTTCATATGGACTAAGTTGACAAAGCCCTCCGTCCCCGTAAACTTAGTAGGCCCACAAGTCAGCCTCCCACCAAGGTGAGTCCCAACTAGCAGGGGGAGTATTCATTTTTTTTGTGCGTAATAAGGAGGCATTTCCGATGGGTCCGAGCTGACAGCGGGGGGGGGGGGCATTTTTTTCGCGAAATACAGAGACCCTTCCGGTGGGTCCCAGCTATCAGGTGGAGGAATCATTATTTTGCGCGTAATAAGGAGGCATTTTCTTGTGTGGGCCCCTACTGTCAGCCTCTTCCGATGGCTGTTGTTTATTGACCATGTTGACTTCGCCGCGCCGAGAGCACAAACGCGGTGGACGAGGGCGGGGCCCAGGAAGAGAACCACCCAGAGCCGGCAAAGCCACCACAGCAGATGCCCACGCTGAGGGGAGAACGAGCGCTGACTGGTCGGCTGCGGGGTGAGGCTGACGTCACCAGAAAATAACAGGATGTGTGGGTGGTTAGAGGGATGGCCTGGCGGCAGCACAGCTAGCCACGGGAGGAGGGAGCAGGCAGTCCCGCCGGTGCTGGTTTGGGCAGCTGGAGCAGGAAGATCAGAGATTGAAGAAGCACGGCGGCCGTTGGATGGACATCCAACAGTCACTGCTGTGTGTTGACTAAGTTGACAAAGCCTTGCTTACGCGTCAAAAAAATTTTAGGACAGCGTCATCGTCAACCTACTAGACCTAGAAGTCAGCCTCCAAATCTATGGAAAACAGCATACAGCCCATTAGCCATTATTTTCAATAATTTATAGCCCATTTGTTTCTTAAGGATATTTGAAGCTCATATTCTTTTTATTAGCATTACAGACCATATATTCTGGGCACTGCTAAAAAATTCAACGAAATTTTGCATATTTCGGTGGGGTCCAAACTCTTTTAATCACGAAATTTTGAGTCACGTTAAAAATAGTTTTCAAAAAATTATATCAATATAAAATTCAAAAAACAATTCTCCGCAAAAAAATGAATGAAATTTAGAATCTTAACTCGCAAGATGCTCGTTCCTTGCACGAAACATGAAGATGCATTTGTATGTGTAGTTTATCTTGTGGGTGAAAAGATGATATTTTAATGTAATTGCCAGTTGGCTTTGGTTTTTATAAGAGTAGACAGTAGAGAAATCCTGAAAAAAATGATATTTTAATGCAATTGCCGGTTGGCTTTGGTTTAAAAATTTACAGCCCATTTCTTACAACTTATAGCCCGTTTTCTGGGGAAACCCATTTCTTATCCCTCCTCGTCTTGAAAGATTTGCAGCCCAGCAGGGCTGAGAAAAGCAAGTAGGCCTCGGTTTTGGTATTCTCCAAAAAAAGAACTAGGCTAGCCAATTTTAGAAAGAAAAAAATATCAACTGGGCTCGTCATGTGCTTAATAAAAGCGTAAGCATGGGCTAGACGGGCCACAGCCCCCGCACAGCGCGCAGTTGAGTTCCGTCTCTGAAACTGAAAAACAACTGGGCGAGCTGCTGGGTCCCTCGTGTTATCCGCTCGTTGTGTAATTTTCTCGTTTATTGACTACATTGACAATGGCGTGGAACCTAGTTGTCAAACAATTAGGAGGAAGTATTGTTTTGGCTTGTAATAACGAGGCACCTGCTTGTGAAATGCAATGACCCTGGTGGGTCCCTACTGTCAGCCTCTCCACGTACAGTCATCTCCTGATTCCTCTTGGTTGTTGACCATGTTGAAAACACCAGACGGCGGCGAGCACAGCAAGCTAACCAAGGCGGAGAACGACGGCAAGGCCTCGGACGGGAACGAACAGCAGCCATGAAAGATGCGGCAGTGTAGTGGCAGGTCGAGGGGAGTACGAGGGCAACAACATGCAAGTCAAGCATACAAATGGTACAAAAAGCCCAAGGATTAATTGTTCATCAAATTTTTAGACAAAACCCAGATTGAACATGACAGTAATATCTAACCCAACCACTCTTTTTTGCTGTCACAAACAAATGGATCGGTCTGATCCATAAAATCAACATCCTGTGCAAAAAAATTTATTTCAGGATGTCTACAACTTATTGTAAATATAAGCCGAGCACGTTTAGAAGCCCATTTGTCCACCTGAAAAATCTTTTTTTGCTGTTCAACATGTTCGTCCGTGAGAAATCTCTTGCTGTAAAAATTAAGCCTCATGAACAATAGTAACCTCGCGTTCAACAGGAAGAATGTGACAAAGCTTCTGTTTGCCTGGTTGGATGCATATCGTCCCATCGTTATTGTCCTCAAACAAATGTCATGAGAATTGAGAAAATACTTGTGCTTATTACGCCAACGATTGGTTATATGTTTTTCTCCAGTTCTCCCTAAGTAGACATGAAGATTGAAAATAGTTAAGGTCTGAAAAAAGAGTATGTCGAAAGAACGACAGCTGAACAGTTAATTCTAGTACAATATATACGGGCTTTCAATGTGCATGAAATCATCACCTCTATGTATAAATTCTCTAGAGATCGAAAGCATCGCAGCAAGCCAATAATTATGTCCAGATCAAAACTATACATTCTGATATATATGATCTTGACAGAATCCAGCAGCATTGATAGGCTATCAATGGACCAACTCTTCATTGAGCATATAACATAATATTAGTACCCAAAGTGTACTCCAATATTATATAAAACTTATGCGCACAAATGAAAAATGCAGCATATGATGACAAATGTGTAGATGAAAATATACGGTACCTGAAAAAGTGAGGAGCCAAACACCAACTCCTTGTGATTATTAAACGGGTCACAATTACACCCAAGGTCTCCAGTTTGGGCGCAGAGACGACAGTTATTTCTGAAGGTGTATAACAACTATGAAGGAGCAACCTTTCAAGTGAAGGGGCATCTTCGATGTTGAGCTGCTGTCCTTTAAAACAAATTCCAATGCTTTTAAGGTGAGGTGACTTTATTTGGAGACAACTGATACCAATTTCTATTCCCAAAACAATCAGCAAGCGCTCCAGGGCAGGGCAACTGGAGTGGATGATGCTGTGCAGTGAGGCCTCCGACAGATAAACCACCACAAGCGAAAGTTTTTTTAGCAGTGGGAGTCGAAGCATTTGTACCAGATCGTCTGGTAGATGGCACCGGGCGAAGGTGGCGGTGTGGAGAGAGGAGGAAAACCACGAGATGGACAATGGTGGTGTGGGCACGAATTCTTGGTATGTTCGTGGTATGAAACTTTCATGGTAATGGTAGAACTCAAACTGCTGGAGTTTTCTGAATTCAGGGGATGTCAGCCAAGCGTCCACCTTGCTGGGTATGGACAGTAGGTAGCTTGTCGGGATGCAGAGGCATTGAACGGGGCCCTACTGGTGAGAAGAGATGATGGCTCTGATGAGATCAAATTCAGGAAGGACAGATATCTGATGACAGTCGAGATTGAGGGGTGCGGTGCGCCATAGAGGGCGCCACCGAGTTGAGAGGACTTATGTGCGGCAGCGATCCTTGGTGGGGAGAAGCGAGATGATCTCCTCAAGGATGACGTCCGGGAGATCGCTGATGCGGTCCACCGGAGATTCTACCAGTTCCTCGGATCCAGGTGGTGGGGGGGCTCACCGCTTCTCCCCGCACTACCGAGTGTGGGATCTACAACCGGCGTCACCGCTGGCGGGAGCCTCATCTTCTTGGTGCTGGGGCCAACCGACTCCATTTTCCTTGTGGGCGTCGCGCCAAGATCATGGGTTTGAGCAGAGTAGCCAGAGACGAGCCTAGTGGCAGTGCGAGTGGGGAAGAAGGAGGGCTGGGGATTTCTGTAGGAGTGGAAGAAGAGGAGCAGGCGTTTTCTGTACGAGTGAGGAAGAAGGTGAGCGGGGTTTTCTGGACGAGTGAGGAAGATTGGGGAGCAGGGGGAATTGGGTGGGGAGATGAAAGCGGGAGAGCGAGCTGTTCGTGTTTATAAGGCACGCTGCACTAACTACTCGCTTTTTCCCAAGAACCTCTCTCTTCTTTTGCGTTGTTGCATGACTGGCCATGCATGCAGGATGCATGCGCCCATCGGCCACTGCATGCGCCTGGTTTGTTACTAGGCCTATTTAATAGGGTGGTTATGGAGTAAATTAAGGAGATTTATTTTCTCTATGTGCATCCACCAAATTAGAGGATGCGGTAATGGATGCAGACACTCACATTAAACTAACATTCACAAGAACAAAAGTTCAGCATGTCTATGCATCTCAATGATTCACCATACTATAACCAATATACAAAACTGTGAGAAGGTGTGGAAATAAAGAAAATCGGTCGATGCTTCTCTGAGCAAAGGGCCTCCCTGCGCACGCATTAATTTCCTGGGCATGCTTGTTTCTTCTCAATGTTGCGAGCACTTTGAGCATGTTGGCAACTCCACAGCTATCTAGCTGCCTCATCTTGCAATTGATGCTGACACATTTGTAGCAAACACATGAGGCAATAGAGATGACTCAACATGGGTCCATATTGTGCAGTTCCCCTGATATCCTATTCATTGTCCTGAATCTGAAAAGATAGGAAAACAGTAGCTATACTTAAAGGGTGTTGCAAAACAGTAGCACATATCAATAGCTCGGCATGACAAAACACGATCATCTGGACGAAGGGGATACTGACCTGCCTGGGGAAGATTACATATAATTTCATAAGTCCTTGGTTGATTTCCACCTTCGGCTGCACTGCTTGTTTGCTCCTCCAGACATGACAGGATCGTTCCACACTGCATTCAACAAGTCAACGTACGAATAAGCTAATTTCATCTTGCGGTGGTCATTGTACCTAGTTACGAATGTAGGAATACCTGGAGCACCATGAGGTTAGCTGACAGCAGGTAGATGTAGCCATATAAATTTTGTGCGGTGCTACCAAAATTGAGGTTTGTATCCCTTCCCATTATGAGAATTCTTCTTGAAGTTGGTAGAATGTGATGGCTTGTTCTTTGCATCAAACTTGCCTTTCCCCTGATATTTGTTCTTGTTGTTTTGGGGCTGGTTGGGCTGGAAGTTCTTCTCGTGTACCATGTGGGCACTAGAAGCTCCCTCGGTGACCCGAGCACGTGTGTCTTTTGCTCTCGCCTTCTCCTCAAAATCAAGAGTGCTAATGAGATCCAAAACAGAAAACTCATGTCTCTTGTTTTTCAGAGAAGTAGCAAAATCGTTCCACGAAGGTGGAAGCTTGGCAATGATGGTCCCAGCAACAAATTTGTTCGGCAACACACACTTAAAGTACTCAAGTTCCTTAGAGAGTGACTGTATCTCATGAGTTTGCTGAACAACAGAGCGCTCATCAGTCATCTTGTAGTCACAGAATTGCTCCATGACGTACAACTCGTTGCCAGCGCCCGAGGGCCCAAACGTGGCCTCGAGCGCAGCCCACATGTCTTTGCTGCTATCAAACAACATATACGAATCCACAATGGAATCGTCAAGAACACTCAGTAGGGCGGCTTTGAAAAGGGTATCAATGTTCTGAAAAGCTTCCTGCTGTGTAGGATTAAGATCGCCCTCAGGCTTACCCTTAGTGGCGTCATAGCAGCACATGATCTGAAACCAATATACTGCTCTTGTGCGCCACCTTTTATATTGCACCCCCTTAAAAGTAGGCGGCTTCAAAAGCGCAGCAAAACAACTCGGAGTAAATTGCCTGTGATCAGGTTTTTGGATTGGATTGTTGAATATATGAGCAATTTAGTATGAGATTTAATCCGAATCAGCAGTAAATAGATCATGACGACAATTGCAAACATCAAAGTAATGATGCGGACTAAACCAGGAGGCCAGAATCACATACTGTACAGCAGGAGCAGAACCGATGTGGTTGATGTTGTCACTCATGTCGTTGATGAAGAGGTTACCGAGGTCGGGGAAGAAGGCTGTCGTTGAGGAAGTCGTCGCTGGCAGCAGTCACAGGAGTGTGCTCCCCAAAAACCTGATCGCCCCTCTCCCGTACAGGATCACGAAAGGCGGGGTTCGGAGGACTGCTGTCCCTTCTCGCAGTGCACGCCGGAAGGAGGGCTGGAGAAGAATTGCGTCGTGGCGCTAAGATCTGGAACGGTGCGAAACCATATGATACAGCGGCGGCTAGGGTAGAGCATGTCAGGTCGGAGTATAATAGTAGGCCTTTGGCCCCCAAACCCCACGTCCAAATCAATAATAGCTCAAAAAAAGTCAATAATAGCCCCACCAAGGTTTGTCTCAAAAAATATGGAGTAATTAAGGCGTCTGTTAGTCCCTTTAGTATAAATACAATATCATTAATAATGACCCCACCTTTTGTCTCACAAAGTAGAGTATGTTGGAGTACAACCGGCTACACGTTTACAATCCGCTTCTCTTCTCTCTCCTCTTCTCTCTCCTTAAACTAAGCACAAATACTATATTTAAATCCTTATAGCCTGCTTATGTCATCTAATTATAGTAGTACTTGCTCTAAAAGTTACTATCCACTGTGTAGTCTGAAATGCCGGGCGTGCAGCGGGCGGTGCCCTCAGTCGGCACGCCGCTTCAACGGCGGAAGCAGTGAGAGGTCACGTCGCCCTGACTTGCCATCAATGTGGAGCAGCGGGCTCAGCTGGCGCCGGGCGGGAAGCGTGCGCGAGAGGGGGGAGGGGTTTTTGTTGGGCCAAGAAGGTGAGAAGCCAACTTGGGATCGGTCCGGACGGGGAAATATCATGTGCTCCCATACTCTGCATATGATACTAGTGTATGTTACTACTCCCTCCTTTCCGGTTTATAGAGATATTTAGAGTAACATAGTAATATGTTACAGTACAAGTTACTCCCCACTATGACCAGCCTTGGCCTCTCCCAGTGCTCCACCATGTATAGCTGCTAAGCCTGCCACGTAGGCATAAAATATGATGTGGCACCAATAAACTAAGCACCTATGCATTGAACACTTGAGTTACTAAGCCATTTAATGCACTTAGCACCTCATCTAAAGAGCATTAATAGTATAGCCAGCTGCTGGCTATAAGCCTACAACCCATCTTATAGTCAACATGTAATACAAAGTGCCTAGGAGCACGTGCTAGAGCTGGCTCTTCACGAAGAGCCCGCTTACCTTCTCTCTCCTCTTCTCTTTCCTCCAACTAAGCAGAAATATACTACTGTTTATTCCTTATAGCTCGCTAACTCAGCTCTATTGTACTTGCTCTAAGCACATCTAAGCACTTGCTAGCAACCCCTTGACCGTGGACCTTGACGGTGTACGTCACCTTGTGTCTCATAATTTTCCTCGTCATCATCTGAGTCCTAGAAGATCTCACCCACATCATCATTAGCATGCAGCCGCCTTGATAGACAACGTGCGCAGAAGGAGTAGAGGTGACTGGGGACGCACCACCACCACGTTGTGGGCACTCCGTATGTGCTCGTGTGCGTGCAGCGTGCGTGTTTTTCCATCGGTGCTAGCTCTAAGGCCGAGGCTGCGGTCGTCTTTGTCTCTGACTAGTAGTTGAGCAACGACGGCAAAGAGGTGCTGCAAGAGATGCGTATGCACCGTTGTGTGCAAGCTTCGGCGTAGCACGACGAACCGGACGTCGCCGCGGATGGCGCACGCCTCCATGCAGCCGAGTGTGTGCGCATGCATGTGTTATTCACATGCATTCTGCGGCCGAGCGTGTGTGCATGCATGTCTTGTGTACGTGCATTATGTGCTCCATGCTGTGCGCATATGTGCATGAGTTGGATCGGATGGAGTAAGTGTGTTCGCTTGTGTACATATTTTAGAGTGTAGATTCACTCATTTTGTTTCGTATGTAGTCCCTTATTGAAATATCTAAAAAGTCTTATATTTGGGAACGGAGGGAGTATAAAACATCTTCAACTTAGCATCCTGATGTACCATTTCTAGTGGTTAGCGAAAAGTTCATGTTCTTTTAGTTGTTTATAGGTGGGCAGGCGGCAAAAAACTGGGGAAAACGCGCAAGGTTCCTTGCAGACGCTCCAACGCGAGGTTCCTTGCTCCTCCTCGGTCGTCGGGAATCTATGCTCTTCAACTCTTTTCTTTTACGTGAGCTTTGTTCATCCTTTTCCCAACACGCGAGACATCTAGCATCAAGGTGCACGTGTCATGCAAGAAAATGGAGATAATCAGATAAGCAGTGCATAAGTGAGTCGTGCGGGGGCGAAAGCGGGGGGAAACCCTTTTCCGTAAGTGATTCGTGCACTTCGATGGCACCTACACAATATTTTTTCTCCTTGATGGCACGTGAATGGCACGTGAATAGTGCACGTACTCAACGACGGAGCACGGGATGGTAGCAATGACATGGTCAGCCCTTTTTTGGAGAGAGTACGTACTACTAGTAAATAACTTTGATGTGTCCCGTCAACTCGCAGAACGACGAGAAGCTTGATTACGCCTTCTCCCTCGCCAACGCGTGCACGGTGGCTCGCATCACGAGGAGAAACTTTTGCTTACAAGCGGTGGACGTGCATCAGTTCATTTGGTGTCAGATTGCCAGAAGCACTACTGTAGAACCATCAAGTTCCGTAAGAGGCGAAGAGCCAAGCGCAAGGTCACCTACTAACCTTAGGCTAGGCGTAGTGGGAGTAACATAAGTAGAGGTATCTCCTTTTTTTATTCTAGAAACAACCATACGCGAATATCAAGGTGCTGGTTACATAGAACAAATTTCCTGCAGTCCGTGCTCAGCACTCCTCTATCTCTCTTCTCAGCCAGCCAGTGGACGCGCGGAGCCCATCATCTTTTTGCTCACATGCGGCCCCACATGTCAGTGAAAACGCAAGAGGACCCACTGAACCTGCACATCTTTCACCTCGACGTGCTGGTAATGAAAAACAAATCCAAGAAAGATCTTCGGTGGCCGCTTTTGGAGTTACTCAAGAGTAGTAAGATTCTATTTACATTTTAACCCAAGATGCACATCTCGTGGCTTCAACTTATCAACTACCACTCTATTTTCTTTCATGACACGACCTGGATGCTGGATGTCCCACATGTCGGCAAAAGTTGGAAGAACCCGACCAAATCTTTGGTTGTGCTCTCGGATTAGACTAGTTGTGCTAACTTAAAATTTTTATTGTGTACTCCCTCCATTCCAAAATACTTGACTTCCATTTGTCCAAAAATGGATGTGCCTATATACTAAAACATGTCTAGATACATATATATTTTGACAAATACTAGAACAGAGGGAGTAGAATGGATGCAAGTTTTTGTATTGGGAAGAAGAGTACATCCATATATTGATAGAGCGTTGGAGTTGGCCTTACAAGTGGGATCGCAGTTGAGGAAACCGACTATCGGCAAACCCCCACCTCGCCCGCCGCGCGATGGCTGAGTTAGAGAAACGACGAGGTTGAAGAGATTGCTCTAGCACGGACTCCAAGAAATTTGGTGTCAGATGGAAGTTGTGCTGGTGGCGTGTGCCGTACTCCTGGACATGAATGCTTGTTCTGGCCCATGCCACCCTACTACTCCTACTACTTACTATATAGTACTACTAGTATCGAGGATTCGAGGTGCTGGTTACGTATGGCTACAGTAAAAACACCCCACGACGCGCGAAGCATGTGAAGCTAGTACAAATAGTGTACTACTATTGTTGATGATTGGCCTCATCCGATAACCTATTGCAATGCACGTACAATTATGTATTTGGAAAATATTTTTTTGCCTCGTCGCACCACTCACTCACAGAAGCAACTCGAAAGCCATACATAAATTTAGTAAGTTTATCACAGGCATATCATTTTATTACATACAACAGGTCATCAATCCACATCGACAACGAGGATACATGATAAATACTAGAGTTTTCACCACACAACAAATAACAAGCAATGAAATGAACTTCAACTCAACCATTCCTCGGTGTTGGAAATGCTTGCTTTGAACCACAAGTGATTCTCTGGGACGGGGCATCTATTGTCGATCTCGAGACCAACACAGGACTGATCATCCAGGCTGAAGCAGCCTACTATATTAGTACCAGGGTGGGGAACCACCCAAATGTCCAAGGTATAGACACAGTTGCTTCTCATAAATGGTGCTAGTAATGTTGTGTCAACAGCATTTGGATCGCCTTTCACCATCATCGGATGGTTTTGTCCAAGGAAGAGTGAGTTTTCTCCAAGACTATCAATTCTGTACCAGGGAGAAGGTGTTGGCGCTAGCACACTAGTATCCATCCCAAATACCATGCAAAGGGTGTTGGAATAGGTCCGGAGAGTGCGACCATGGGAGACTACACCTGCTTCCTTAGCAGTAACATCATCAGTGGGCTGTATACACACGAGAAGAGGTGATCCATCGGAATTAGTTGCCAGGCACCAACGAGTATATGGGCGCTGCTCGTCCTCATGCTCGTGATCATCACCATCGTCATCTCCCCCTTGGTTATAAAATTTTTCAAGTATAGGTGGTGGAATTTTCACAGGACCTTGGAAACACAAGAAGAAGGTTAATTAGTAAAGGGAAACTTGCTAACCCGCATGCATGTGGATGAAACAATTATAATTATGGTGGAAGACAAACGTACCGAAATCATAACGATTCCATGCAAAAACAGTGCCACGAGTGGTGGCAGCAAACACAAGGCCCTCGTATTCAATTGCATCACAGTACTCATCCGTGTACAAAAACTGATTTTTGAGCAATGTCCATCGAGTCAAACCAGCAACGACGGCAACAAGCTTGTTGAAGATAGCAACAACTTCATAGTTGTTGTAATTCCAAGAGCGGGTGGGGACTCGAGAAATTGCTATCTTCCGTAGAAGACAGTCACCATGATTGTATTTGAACGTGCGTACAATACCGGTGTGCTCAACCTCTGGGCAGTCTGCTGAGATTTTTGGAAGTGGAACCCAGTCATGAGTGTACACATTCACAAGCTCCCACTCACAGTTGGACCCAATGTAAACAACCCAATCTCCATTTGCGCCTGCCTAGGCCTTGCCCTCAAGCGATGGCATCTTAACATCATATGTATCATTATCAAGCGTCATCAACTTGCACAGGGCGAGGCCTCCGTCGTGACGGCGCCGGTCATCAGGGTCACGGCGAAGAAGATAGGGGAGATCAAACCGTTCCTTGACTCTTGGGTTCCTTGTAATGATGTTATTAGTTGAGTCAAGAATGGGCTTGAACGAACCTGCCATGCTAGCCGAGGTGATGACGTCGCACCGATAAATGAGTTCCTCCACCATGTCATCTTTCAGATTGGGGCAAGAATAATGGGGTCGTTTCTGTCCTGTTCCCTCCATGGAGAAGACGATCGAACAATGGCAGAAGAAAGCATGAAGGGCTGAAGGAAAATGGAGGAGGGAGAGGAAGAGCGTGCGACAGCAGTTCCAAATCGAGAGGGAAAGGCGAAGCGTTGGTGGACGGTTGCCAATTTGCCACGGTTCACGAAGGGGCGCCCTGGCCTACACGTCGGTTCGGAAATACTCCTACTACTCGCCGTCATCTCACTGATATGTCGGAATGGGACAACATGTCAACGAAATATGGTGTGTAATTTCTCGTGCAAAATGCGATCTGGCCGCGTTGGCCCGAAGTGCCGCATTAGTTTTTTTTTTGAAAGTTTGCCGCATTAGTTATCGACCTTTATTTTTTTAACATGCAATCTGAATGGATAGCTCCTGTGGTCATCACACGTGAGAGGATATAGTGATGGTTGATTCGCCTGAGCAACTTTACTGTGGGAATATGGGAGTACCAGCGGATTCAAGGAACATAGAAATGATGGTTGCTTCGTCCGAGCAACTTACTGTGGCGAAGGTGGGGCTCTGTGATTCGACTGCTCACTAGTCATTACTACCGCGGCGCAACAACCGGGGTGAATCTTTCCCTGAAGTTGTGTTGTGCACTCAATATTGCTGCATGGCAGGTGGAGCCGGATGAAGGATGTCCAACATGTCGGCAAAACGAAGTTGAATTGTTTCTGGCATTGCTATCAATCCTTCAGGATTTGTTTATATGTACGCATAATTTTGATGAAATTGTACTGTGATGCTATGAAGGTTTCAACTCTGGTTCCCGCAGGAAAAAAAAGGTTTCAACTTAGGATTCATGTGTCTTGCCTCGAGATTATCTCGTTACAACATTCCATCAAATACAAATGAAACTACCATGGCTAATGCATCTCAATGGTTCGCAGATCAGCGCCAATATTCACATCACAACTGAAGACAAAGTTGTGAGAAGGTGTACAAATAAAGAAAAATATATAATTGATCAATGTTGTTCGTAGGCATGGCTCCATTTCCTTGGCACAGTGTTCATTGCTTGGCAGCTAGTTTCACCCAGCTCTATAACCAAAAAAGAGGTGTATGAAGGACACCACAATCCGATCATTTTGTGCAGCTCCACTAAAATCGGGCGGACCATCCCTGTTTGCAAAGATATCCAGTCAGTGTGATTACAATAATAGTGGAACTAGATGATGAAACATAACACACACAAATAGAAGCCGATCACCTCTACGATCTCTCTTTACGACTAACTTCTTGTCGGAGAAGATTAGGCATGGAGTTGGATGAGGAGGATAGCAAAACCAATCTCCCTTTCCGCAGTCCCACATAAATGTAAAAATGTTGCCCGTGTGACATTTTGGCGGAACTGCACAAAACACTCTTCAGAAAAGTGATTTGTGCAGTTCACCAAAAGGTCGCAATAACAACGAGGTGAAAATGGATAGCCCTGTTTGCAAAAGGAGGTCGAAAGGAAACAATTACTTCCCAATAACACGAGTTGAAGACACATACGTCGACAAAAAAGAAGCAAGTTCCATGTAAAAAGGGAAAGATAGCACATGGTGATTTATCAAAAATGGTTTGAGGACGAGATTGCAAGATGGAAAGTACGCCGGCCGAGATACGATTTAAGCATACAACTAAAGAAGATCCACATGCAGCAACGTGGGAAGATGCGCAGTGGAGCAAGGCCGGAGGAAGCTGTACCTGAGGGTCGTCGGGATGTTACTAGGAGGGCGCCGGCGGCCGGGATCTGCCCATACTGCGACAGCGAGCAAGTGGCGAAGGCCCTACCGCGCCGGAGCTTGGTCAGAGAGAACGGCGGGTACCGCAGATCGAGACAAGCTACCTCAACACCATCGAACGGAGAGACGATGCACATCCTCCCTTTCCGCCGGCGGACGGGATGCAGCCGGATCACTGACCAACGCTGAGAGAGAGAGGCCACGGCGGCCTTGTTTGATATTGTGTGACGAGACTCACGAGAGACAAACCCATTTTTCCATTTTCCCCATGGCAATCGTTTTATATTCTGGGCGTGGTACCCGACCCTCCTTCGAGTAAACAACCTCTACACGCGTCAAATTATCACGTGGGCTGCCTTTTCGTACAGAAACGAACTCCACCGTGTACCCGCGCGGGTGTGGCTGGGAACGAGACGTGAGTACATGTGTCCTGCATGCACTTCTTCTTTAGGTGCAGGTACGCACATGGGTGGGTGTGAGAGACATGGTTTGTGCGAAACAGAGGCAATGTGTTGATGATATCTCAATCAAAAAAACGTAACATATGCAATGTGTGTGAAACGGAGTCATGGATGTGAGATATCGATAGAATTGAGAACAGGGATGAAGTGTGTGGCTGCGCGATCGATAAAGAGTGCCATCGAATTTGTGTTTTCCCACATCAAAGATACAAGGCGGCTGGCCAACTGGAAATTGAGAGGGCAGAGGTGCAGTTCTTCTCTGTGGCATGGATACCTACCTACAACGTTCGACTATCGGTGTGTGTGGGGGGGGGGTAGAGATCAGTCGACTAGTATATGTCTGGGGAAGGAGAGAGACCTAGCTATGTATCGAGGGATATCGATCGACATCCATGGATATGTGTAGCATAGGAATAAGGCTGGGAAAAAGACAAAGGTAGAGCGTCGGAGGGTTGGTGGTGGGGTGGTGTCTCACAAATGGTGGGAGAGGCCTGCTAGACAAACGGAGGGTATGAGTGCACAATATCAATAAGAGAGGGTGGGGGATGTCTGTCTGTCTATGCACCTGCGTGTGAGAGACGGGTCGGGAGGTATTCAAAGATGATGAGGGGAGAAGATATGGTTGTGGTAAGCATGCGTAACTACATAGGAAGATCAACCGTCGTGTGTCCGAGAAAAGGAGAGACATAACTAGCGAGGTAAGTGTATCGGTGCTTGGTGAAAACGAATTATAGTCGACCTGGATATATGTAGGGAGATCGGTTCATATACACGCATGTGTGTGTTAGAAGCAAATAAGGTCCAGAGAGGCAGACAGGGGGAGAGAGTGTGGCTAGGAGGTGGTGCGAGAGGCCTACCATGTCGAGGGGGGAGGAGTGTGCGAGCATGTGACTAATGAAAAGAGGGGCGGGAGTGTGCACCTGCGTGGAATCGTATTGGACATATGGGGGCATGGACAGTGAGAAGAGAAGAGGGGAAGTATATATGTGTTTGTTGTAGGCACACTTGGCTAGAGAGGTATATCGACCGGTGTGTGCCAGAAAGAAGGAGTGGGGGCCTACACACACCGCTGGTGGACGACCTAAAGAGAAATAATGAACGTGCGCGACGGAGGGGCCGCTAAGGGTGTGTGAGGGGGGCGGGCGTGTGCATGCACGATAGAAAGTTAGTGCTAGCTAGCTACAAATAGAAGAGGATCGTGAAGTTGTAAAAGACGAACAAAGATCATAATTCATTATAAAAACTTGGATACGGATACTTGAAGAAGATATCATAATGTACAACATTGATTATAATTTGGGCTAATGTGTGGCTTTTGCAACTCAGGTCTAAATACTTGTCATAATGTAGGGGGCGGGGCACTATACTTTGTGTGATAAACACGGTGTACGTATGGAACATGGTTTAGATTATGAATACATAGTTAGTACATCAAATGTGCTATTATTTGGAATCAACGTCAAGTGTATTCAAAAAATAGAATTCCAGTTCATGTAGTACACACAGTTCATATCTATCTCTATATAACCGTGTGGTGTGTTATTAAGGTAATACACGAATGATGGTTGAAGTTGGCAACAATCATGATTGTAGATTCTTATTGAAATAGAGAAACGAATTCAAATTTAGTTCGAATTGCAGCGGTAGTATAGACATTTGGAATGCACTAAAATGTTGGTATGAGTAGGTTACATGCATTATACAGCAAAGCGAAAAAAATTAATCAGACATAACATGGATTCATACTCCCTCCTTCCATCTATATAGGGCGTAATGAGATTTCTAAGACCGCCTTTGACTATTGACAAGCTTAATAGTACATGACATGCACAATGTGAAAATTATATCATTGAAAGAACCTTTCATAGACGAAGTTAACGGTGTGCTTTGCGTAAGTTGCATGTCATATATCATTGCTCTAATATTTGGTCAAAGTTAGCATCGAAAAACGAATTAGGCCCTATATAGATGGAAGGAGGGAGTAGCTTTGAATAGCATTTGTATAGTAAAACGGGGCAAGACTGTCTCTTTGTGTGGTGTGAATAGTTTTATTTTTTTCATTTTCTTTTTGGTTGAGGGAAGTGCGAATTGATTTGGTATGTACAAGTACAATATTACTACACGTTAGGTTTGTTATATCCCGATTATTCAGATATCGTGCTCCCAAAACTGGCGCCTTCACAACCCGCGCCTTGCTATCCCGAAATTACAACGCGCGTGAAAACTCCCTCCAGCTGCCAAATCCCGACACGCGAAATCCCCCTTCTAACCCTGAGCCGAAAGGGCCGCTAGTTCAAATCGGTGGGGGGTACTTTTGTAACACACCCTACATTTTGGACAAGCGCATCCGTAAGTCATGCTTCACCCACTCCCATCGCCTCCTTTTCGCCATTCAAAATCCCAGGCCGCCATAACCTCTCCACTCCAGCCGCGAAACCCCACCCTCCTCGGTCCGCCACGTCACCGCTGCCCAGCCGGAGCCTCTTCCCCGACAACGTCGTCCACCGCAACAACTCGACGTCCCTCGTCCACCTCCCGGGATGAGGATCCGTCGTTCATCTCGCCGTCCCGACGGTTCAGCTGCCCTGTCCTCCACCTCCAAGGAGCTGCTCCGATGATCGCCTCGTCTATCGCGGCTGCTCCATCCCCACAGTGCCGCCTTAACCTGCTCCACCAGAACCACAACAACCTCACCGACTCCTCGGACGAAGCCGAGGCCTACTCGGCGCCACCAAAGAGGTTCTACACTCATCGCATCGCACCTTCTCCTTAACTCGACCTCCCGGCGCCGACGGTGCTCCATCTCGCACCCCCATGGAGCGGCTACCTTGAAGCCGACACCGTGGGCGACATCTCCACGGCGGCTCTCCCCCAGTGTGAGGCCCCTTCGGCGGCGGTGTCCATACCAGCCGGATCTGCTGCTGCTGCTCCAGCTCTCGCTCGCTCGCGCTGCTGCTGCTGCTCCGGCTCTCGCTCGCTCGCTCGCGCTGCTGCTGCTGCTCCGGCTCTCGCTCAATCGCTCGCTCACCCAGCTGCTGCTGCTGCTCTCCCCCTCGCTCATGCTGCTGCTCTGCTCCGATTAAGCCACACTTCAGTCGACTGAATCGACTTTTGGGTCAGTGGATTTTCAGGGGCTGGGGTGGCTCGCCAGAGTTAAGGAAGAACCACCCGCAGCGGGGACGGGGGCTCGCCGGAGAGGTACCCCACTATCTATCTTAGGGTTCAGGGTGGGGGCGGGGGGCCTAGAGGGCTGGCCAGGGTGGCGGTGGCGAGTTGTTTCGGGGCGGCGAGGCGGCGCTGGGGCCGGCGGTTCGGCCAGTGGTGGCAGGCGGCTCAGGGGTGTGCAGGTTGAAGATGAACTGCAGGCCCTCCCTAAACTACATGTCAAGTGTCTCTCTGCTACCATTGCGTTCAATTTCGACAGTAGCATTCAGATTCCACAGTTAATTTCAGTTTCGATAGTTAAGTTCAGAGTCAACAGTTTTTACCTCATCTCTTGTAGTCAGGTGGTTTTTGGTGATGTTAATTTTACATCCATTTTTCATCATCTATTGGAGATGCTATTAGAATCCCACTTGAGATTGACGATGTCTGTCTTGTGCTGCTTCAGCCTTGACGTCTTACGACTCACCGGAGCTGCTCCAACGACAGAACGATCCATCACAACAGAGCTGTGCCCTGGACGCCGTCTACAGATTCCTCAGATCTTCCTCCACACCTCCGACAGCCACCTCTGCCTCAACTGCTTCAGCGACCAACCCAATGATGCTGAGGTCGACACGGCTACGGCAAAGAGGTTGTACACCTGTTGCGTCACTTATTACTATACATTCACGTCGATCCATTAGGGCTATTTTGGTTCAACGGAAAAACATAGCAATAGGGAATTTTTCAATGGCACTCTACTATTCAATTATTCATGCATTTTGTTGAAAGGAATGAAGCAAAACATCCACCTGGACCTACTTTTCAAAATCCTATGCATGAAAACAAGACCGAGTGCATTAGTGCCAGACTAACATTCTAACTGTACACGCTTTCATATGATTTCTCTTTATTTTGGCCATGTTTCTTTGCATTCCTCTGCTCTTCCAATTCCTGTAAACCAAACACCCAAGTTGATAAAAATCCTGTGTTTACAAATGCTCTGTTTACCATGTGCATTTTCCTATCCTATTCCGGTGTTTTTCCTATCCCTGCATTTTAAGAATCATGCAAGCCAAATGAGCCCTTACAGAATTACTTCAGTTACAGGTACGTGTCGAAGGGAACTTTGTGTGGTTTGTCCTGCTCCTGCCGTGACGTCGTCCACCTCACCTGAGCTGCTCCATCTACAGAAGCATCCACCAAACCAGACATCACGACTCCTGACCGTCTTTCGCCGCCTCAGATCTCCTTCCCTGCCGCCGGCACGCACCCCAATGACATCACCATCATCGACTCAGCAGATGAACCTGAGGAGTACACGGGTCCACAAGAGAGGTCGCACTCTTTTGTTTCTGCTTATGTTATGCATTGCTTAAACTTACCTGCTACTTTATCGTCCTGTTCAGCTCTTGGACTCCCAACTCAGGTCCAAATTCATGTTCAAACTGAAGTTCTAAATTAGTTGTGGGGCACATATCGAGGCAGCAATGAATAGTATGTATGTCTAATATCTGGTTCACCTAGGGTATGCCTATGTTGTTCATATTGGGTGGGAAACAAATAGTAAAGCAATCATCATCTGTCTTTTTATTAATTTAAAGCAATCATCAGCCTGCTATCATTATTTTTGGATCCATCCACTGGTTGTTACCATCACTCTAAATTTTTGCATGCTCTCCTTACATAATCTCACCATATTTTTTTGTATGCATGTCAGATATTGTACACAGTCATGCTAAACATGTAGAGAAAAAGAGAAGAGTTTTGCGCGGCAATACAATGTCATGCAGACATCGCTCCATGGTGGGTTCAATGGTAAACCCTCCCCACCCCTCTCCAGATTGTAATCCAGAGGAAGATATCTGTTCTGAGGCAGGTTCAGACGCCGCTGACCACTCCTATTTACCCCCCCCCCCCAAGGTGTTTGCTCTACCTTGGCATGATGATGTTAGTCATATCATGCATATGTTGCCTTGCAGTGCCTACTTTTGACATCATATATGTCATCTGCTTAGTTTAGACATGTTCCGTAATGCCACCTGTTTAGTTTCTATATCATATATGAGAATTATGCAGTCTCATGTCTTTTAGCCAGCCATAATATATGTGAAATGTGCAATGCCATCCTGTTTAACCAGGCATCATATATTTGAATGATATCTTGCCCATCCTTTTCTTCATTACATTTCCATTTGTCGACAATGTTTGTACATTAAACTACTCTTCCTGTGAATCAGCGATTTGGGTGGGAGATGGAAAAATCTGGAGTGAAAACAAGGCCTTCAGAGCAGACAGTGCTACCTGTCGAAGCAGATCTCTTGTTGGGTCCCGATAGCTCCTCAAAGATGGATTCAGAGACGGATGACCAGTCCTATTCCCCTACTGAGGTGTATGCTCTAACTTGGCATGGTTATACTACTCATATCATGCATGCGGTGTCTTGTATTGCATAGTTTAGACATCATATACACAATATTCAACACCATCTTCTTAGTTCAGACATCATATCGAATGCCCTCTATTTAGCATATAAATCACATATGTGAATTAAATGATGCAATCCTGATTACTTAGATAACATGTAGATGAATTATGTCATGCGATCCTATTTTGTTATTCATCATATCTATGAATTATGTTATGCTATGCTATCCAGTTTAGATGGACATCATATATGTGAAATTATGTCATGCTATCCGTTTTAGTTAAACAATATACATGTCAACTATTTCATGCCCTCTTTTTTCCACACTATCTATTGCATCTATCTCTGATACAATGTCTGTACATTCAACTATGTTTCCTGTTTATCAGCCATTTGAATTGGAGCGGGTGATGCCAGTATCTAGCGGAATAAAAACACGGTCTTCAAATAAAACAGTGCTACCTATTGGTGGAGATAGCACCCCGGTTGTACATGCACAAGAACCAGCCCTACCACATAACCCAAACTCTCGCAGATTGTACCCCTACTGCGATGGACAGAGAACCAGCTTCACCCAATCTAACCCCAACCCCAGACGATAGTAACCCAGTTCCTGTTGACACAGCATCATCTCCATCATAGAGCTCCCAAACAAGAGCAGTTAGTAAGGCAGCTCCAGTGCCCAAAGGGTCAGTACTATCACCGCGAACCCTAGCTCCACCAGTTAGTACGCCTATTCCCGTGGAGGAAGCACAACCAGCCAGTCGTAGTTTAGCATCTATCGCATTTGATGTTGTTAAATCGTATGTGCGTATCTTCCCATCTTGGAAATATTATACTGAAGATGAAGGAAAATGCCAGTTGCAGGTGTTTGTCCAGGAGTTATGTGTAAGTAATGTTATTCATGGCAATTACTTTGCTTCGTCCCATACATCCTACCTCCATGATGGTTATAATACAGCAAATTTTCCCATTTTTCTCTATAGAGAAGGACTGATAGGAAACTCAGGATGAGTAACCTGTGCTAATACCTCTGCTATCTTCAAGAATGCTTGGTGGCAGTATCAGAATTACCTGAAGAAAACGTACTTCATCGGCAAAGAAACTCATCAAATTCCCATACGTTCTCCTGAGACACATATACTGGACGATGACTGGGAACGCCTTGTTCTGTACTGGTCCCAAACCAAGAATGTGGTAAGGTCTATGAGCTCATTTTCTATTTTTAAGTATTATATTCTTGCGTCTTACTGTACTCTGTTCATGTAGAACAAGTGCCTAAAACTGAAGAACAAATGTTCTAATTTAAGATTCCATTGCTATCATAGTTCAAAAAAGTGCTAGGCGTTAATTGTGTGTTTGGCCACTGCCTTGCACTTTACTGACTAAAGCGCATGCTTATGCGCAGTTATGCACAGATTAAGCGTAGTTATGCGCAATGCGTTTTGCCAACGCCTAGAGCCTAGGCACGCTTAAGTGCTCGCTTAGGCGCGCCTTTTTTAACTATGATTGCTTTGCTCTTGTATCATTGTATTTACTCATACAAACTTATTTTTAAATTGAAGGATCCAATCAAAACTCCAATGGCACGGCAGGTATGTTCACGCATGTTTCTTTAACATGTTTGCTCTTATCAATAGCTCTTTTGATTTTGATTTCAATTGTGTATACAGTTGACTTTCATATCATGCACATTACTAGCATCACAACAGAGCCAATAGTGTTGTTGTACATGTAGACCCATGGTACCCATCTGAAATCTTGTTGTGCCATGTAGTTTCCCACGCTTTGTATTCTTTCACTGCTGCTTTGTCTTGAACTGATATGATTTTAACCGTGTCTCTATTTTGATTTGGCAAGACAATGCAGTGACCATAGGACATAGATACATGTTTGTTTGATGCTTTTATTATGTACTAGTACTTGGCAATAGAAGACTTGGTAGTTTAATCTTGTCCACCTTACTAATGAACTGGTTCACCTAAATGAGTTTCATATACTAGTACATGCTAAACTTGTTATGTGTCTGCTTGTTTCTTCTTTTAGAATGCTGACAGAATATTGGGGAAGAGTGCCTTGTTAAGCAACGGTAAAGGAAGTAATGCAGATAAGGTTCAGGATAGTGACACATCCTTGTTGGTCTCCAACAAAGCTGATAAAACAGCTAAGGAAGACTATCTTGAAGACAGCGAGACAACCCCAAAGTCATGTCTTGGTTTAGTGTTTGAGTTACTGGCCACTACCACTTGCACAAGCTATTCAAACTCACTATCTGAATCAGTTCGGTTTCTTGAGTCTACAAGCTGAAAGACATCGATCAGCTGTGCTGCGACAAGAAGCGGAAGGACTGCGGAAGTCCCTGGAGTATTCAAATGCATACTTTCTGGTGCAACAGCAAGCGTTGGAGGATTTTAGCGCCAAACAGGACAAAGCTAATCAGCTTGCTAAGCTTATTTCCAGCATGGTGGATACCCAGGATAACGTTTCTTGAGCTCTTCTGAAGTTGTTTCAGTTATGCTCTTGTTTTGCTGCCGCGTTTATTTGCACTGGTGGCCAATTTTGACGGCCAAGTGTATGTAATATGCTGCTTTGTTCCCTATATTTGCACTGGTGGCAAACTTTGATGCCCAATGGATGTAATATGTGTAATAGCGGTAATAGGCTAGCCTTAATTGCTTGCTTATTTATTTCCTTATTGTCTTGTTTAGTTGTTTGCTTGTAGTCACTGCAGTTCTTTTTCTGTGTTTTTCTAGTGGCCACAATAGCCTATTTTTGGTAACTAGGCCAAAATAATCATGGCAACACACGGACTGTTGTAACCATGGGCCTCCTGCAGGCCGTATGGTCCATGGGCCTTCGTTCGGCTGTGGGAGCATTGGCCTTCTATACGGGCCGTAGGATCCATCGGCCTTCTATACGGGCCTTAGGGATCAATGGGCCTTCTACGGGCCGTAGGGTCCATGGGCATTCTACGGGCCGTACTATCCATGGGCCTCATACGGGCCGTAGGATCCATGGGCCTTCTACGGGGCATATCATCATTCCGCCAATCATGGGCCGTACTCTTCGTGGACCATAACGGGACGTTAATAGGTTGTATTTGATAACTCTATGAAAACAGCCCAACGGGTTTTTTTGACATGAAAACGGCCCAACGTATTAACGGACCACAAATGGCCCGACTGTAACAACGGGCTGAATTTGGCCCACAAGCAGAAAATGACAGTAACGGGCCGTATGTAACCGAATGTTGCAAATGAGCCCAAGAATCAATGGGCCCTGAAAAGGCCGAAAGATAACTTGGGCTGGAAATGGCCCAATGGAATAACGGGCCATTAATGGGTATAAAGTGATACATTGTTCATTACGGGCCAATTTCACCACGGGCCGTTAATGCGCCAAGAGTTACAAAGGTCCTCATATGGGCCGAAAGAAGTCATGGGCCACACACGGGCCGGAAGTTAAAACGGGCCTAATCATATTGGACGGCCCAAATGACGCTACTCGGCCTAATTCGGATAGGGCGTAACAGACCCTGGGTTAGCGGGCTGTAAATGGGCTATATGCGAACAGGCCGTTAACAGGCTTTCCGTGGGCCGGCCCGCCACCTTTTGACCAAGTCAAACGGGCCGGCCTTTTCACAGGAATGGGCCTTTGTTGGGCCGTGCCACGTGTCGCCGTATCATAGACACCTTCGGTCCAATGAGCGGATGACATCTGTCCCAATGGTGAGCCGACACGTGTTTCCTCCAGCCAATGATGATTTTACACGTGGAAAATCCCCATTGGTCGGGGCTGTTAATGGGTTATCGGATCCAAAACTTGACCCGATAGCTTAACGGCATTCCGTTACGGTGGATGCCACATGTCGGTCACCCTTGACGAAAGCAGTTCTGTGTCGCGGGATTTATCGTCATGGAAGTGGACACTTCCGTGATGATAATTTCGGTAATGTCATGGAACACTTCTACGACAGAGCAGGTATAACTATCTTGATTCTGTCATAAATTTATCATGGATATACATGCATGACAAAAAACGTGACCTACTATGACAAACACGTATCATCACGGAAATGTTTTTTTTTTGTAGTGTTACTATCCTTTTACCACACTTGTGCTTCAAAGTAGCACCAAGATCTTCATGATAGAGAGTCTCTCATTTTGTCACTTTCATATACTAGTGGGAAATTTTCATTATAGAACTTGGCTTGTATATTCCAATGATGGGCTTCCTCAAAATGCCCTAGGTCTTCGTGAGCAAGCAAGTTGGATGCACACCCACTTAGTTTCTTTTGTTGAGCTTTCATATACTTATAGCTCTAGTGCATCCGTTGCATGGCAATCCCTACTCACTCACATTGATATCTATTGATGGGCATCTCCATAGCCCGTTGATATGCCTAGTTGATGTGAGACTATCTTCCCTCTTTTTGTCTTCTCCACAACCACCATTCTATTCCACATATAGTGCTATATCCATGGCTCACGCTCATGTATTGCATGAAGATTGAAAAAGTTTTGAGAATGTCATAAGTATGAAACAATTGCTTGGCTTGTCATCGGGGTTGTGCATGATTTAAATATTTTGTGTGGGGAAGATGGAGCATAGCCAGACTATATGATTTTGTAGGGATAACTTTCTTTGGCCATGTTATTTTGAGAAGACATGATTGCTTTGATTAGTATGCTTGAAGTATTATTATTTTTTATGTCAATATGAACTTTTGTCTTGAATCTTTTGGATCTGAATATTCATATCACAATTAAGAAGATTTACATTGAAATTATGCCAAAGTATCACTCCGCATCAAAAATTCTTTTTTTATCATTTACCTACTCGAGGACGAGCAGGAATTAAGCTTGGGGATGCCTGATACGTCTCCAACGTATCTATAATTTTTGATTGCTCCATGCTACTTTATCTACTGTTTTGGACTATTTGGGCTTTATTTTCCACTTTTATATTATTTTTGGGACTAACGTATTAACCGGAGGCCCAGCACAGAATTGTTGTTTTTTTGCCTATTTCAGTGTTTCGAAGAAACAGAATATCAAACGGAGTCCAAACGGAATAAAACCTTCGGGAACGTGATTTTCTCACCGAACGTGATCCAGGAGACTTGGACCCTACTCCATGAAGCAGAAGAGTCGGTCACGAGGGTGGGGGCACCCTCCCTAGGGCGCGCCCCCTGCCTCGTGGCCCCCCTGTTGCTCCACCGACGTACTCCTTCCTCCTATACATACCTACGTATCCCCAAACGATCAGAACAGGAGCCAAAAACCTAATTCCACCGCCGCAACCTTCTGTATCCACGAGATCCCATCTTGGGGCCTGTTCCGGAGCTCCGCCGGAGGGGGCATCCACCATGGAGGGCTACTACATCAACACCATAGCCCCTCCGATGAGGTGTGAGTAGTTTACTTCAGACCTTCGGGTCCATAACTAGTAGCTAGATGGCTTCTTCTCTCTTTTTGGATCTCAATACAATGTTCTCCCCCTCTCTCGTGGTGATCTATTCAATGTAATCTTCTTCTTGCGGTGTGTTTGTTGAGACCGATGAATTGTGGGTTTATGATCCAGCTTATCTATGAACAATATTTGAATCTTCTCTGAATTCGTTTATGTATGATTGAGTTATCTTTGCAAGTCTCTTCGAATTATCCTTTTGGTTTGGCCAACTAGATTGGTAGTTCTTGCAATGGGTGAAGTGCTTAGCTTTGGGTTCAATCTTGCGGTGTCCTTTCCCATTGACAGAAGGGGCAGCAAGGCACGTATTGTATTGTTGCCATCGAGGATAACAAGATGGGGTTTTTATCATATTGCATGAATTTATCCCTCTACATCATGTCATCTTGCTTAAGGCGTTACTCTGTTTTTAACTTAATACTCTAGATGCATGCTGGAAAGCGGTTGATGAGTGGAGTAATAGTAGTAGATGCAGAATCATTTCGATCTACTTGTCTTGGACGTGATGCCTATATACATGCTCATACCTAGATATACTCATAACTATGCTCAATTCTATCAATTGCTCAACAGTAATTTGTTCACCCACCGTAGAATATCTATGCTCTTGAGAGAAGACACTAGTGAAACCTATGGCCCCCGGGTCTATTCTCATCATATCAATGTCCATTACTTTATTACTTGCTTTGTTTTTACTTTGCCTTTTACTTTTCACTTTGCATCTATATACCAAAAATACCAAAAATATTATTTATCATCTCTATCAGATCTCACTCTCGTAAGTGACCGTGAAGGGATTGACAACCCCTAATCACGTTGGTTGCGAGGAGCTATTGTTTTGTGTAGGTACGAGGGACTTGTGCGTGGTCTCCTACTGGATTGATACCTTGGTTCTCAAAAACTAAGGGAAATACTTACGCTACTTTGCTGCATCATCCTCTCCTCTTCGGGGAAATCCAACGCAGTGCTCAAGAGGTAGCAGCTCCCCCGACCGACTTCTTTCGCCTATATAAGCCTACGTACCCTAAAAACATCGATACAGAAGATAGATCATGAGTTCCGCCGCCGCAAGCCTCTGTAGCCACCAAAAACCTCTCGGGAGTCCGTTCCGGCACCCTGCCGGAGGGGGAACCCCTCACCGGTGGCCATCTTCATCATTCTGGCGCTATCCATGACGAGGAGGGAGTAGTTCACCCTCGGGGCAGAGGGTATGTACCAGTAGCTATGTGTTTGATCTCTCTCTCTCTCTCTCGTGTTCTCTCTATGGCATGATCTTGATGTATCGCGAGCTTTGCTATTATAGTTGGATCTTATGATGTTTCTCCCCCTCTACTCTCTTGTGATGAATTGATTTTTCCCTTTGAAGTTATCTTATCGGATTGAGTCTTTAATGATTTGACAACACTTGATGTATGTCTTGTCGTGTTTATCTGTGGTGACAATGGGATATCACATGCCACTTGATGTATGTTTTGGTGATCAACTTGCGGGTTCCGCCCATGAACCTATGCATAGGGGTTGGCACATGTTTTCGTCTTGACTCTCCGGTAGTAACTTTGGGGCACTCTTTGAAGTACTTTGTGTTGGTTGAATAGATGAATCTAAGATTGTGTGATGCATATCGTATAATCATGCCCACGGATACTTGAGGTGATAATGGAGCATCTAGGTGACATTAGGGTTTTGGTTGATTTGTGTCTTAAGGTGTTATTCTAGTACGAACACTTGAATAGATTGATCCGAAAGAATAACTTTGAGGTGGTTTCGTACCCTACCATAATCTCTTCGTTTGTTCTCCGCTATTAGTGGCTTTGGAGTGACTCTTGGTTGCATGTTAAGGGATTGTTATATGATCTATCTATTTTATTAATGTTGAGAGAACTTGCACTAGTGAAAGTATGAACCCTAGGCCTTATTTCCTACCATTGCAATACCATTTACGCTCACTTTTATCATTAGTTACCTTGCTGTTTTTATATTTTCAGATTACAAAAACCTATATCTACTACCCATTTTGCACTTGTATCACCATTTCTTCGCCGAACTAGTGCACCTATACAATTTACCATTGTATTGGGTGTGTCGGGGACACAAGAGACTTTTTGTTATTTGGTTGCAGGGTTGCTTGAGAGACACCATCTTCATCCTACGCCTCCCAAGGATTGATAAACCTTAGGTCATCCACTTGAGGGAAATTTGCTACTGTCCTACAAACCTATGCACTTGCAGGCCCAACAACGTCTACAAGAAGAAGGTTGTGTAGTAGACATCAAGCTCTTTTCTGGCGCCGTTGCCGGGGAGGTGAGTGCTTGAAGGTATATCTTTAGATCTTGCAATCGAATCTTTTTGTTTCTTGTTTTATCACTAGTTTAGTTTATAAAAGAAAACTACAAAAAAATGGAGTTGAGTTTGTCTCATACGCTTCATCTTTTTAATATCTTTCGTGAGTCTGATGAAAAGGAAAATTGTGCTCAAGTGCTAGAAGAAGAAATCTATAGAATGTTTGATACTAAATCTTTGAATGATGAGCATGATTGCAATGTTGTTAGTATGAAATCTTTGAATATCCATAGTACTAATGATGATTGCACTAGTTATGATGAAAATGTCTCTTATAAGCATGTTGATTTTTGTGGAGTAGAATGGGTTTGCATGGACACACCAAATGGAGAAAATAGATATTGCAAGAGGCATAAGTATTTCAAAACTAAAGGTTTACAAGAAAGTCTTGATGATTGTGCTGAAAGATTCAATATTTTTCGCACCCCTTGTGAACTTTGCAACGAACGTGGTCATTTAAATCTCCAACGCAAATTGTTTCATGATCGAATCGTGTCCAAAAATTGTGATAACTTGATTACCCTTGGGCATCATAAAGAGCTTAGTCTTATTTTGGGGTATGAAGAAATAAAACGTATAACTGAGGGTATTCCAAAATTTAATCTTGATAGATTTCTTAATTTTGATCTAGAGGATATTTATATGTTTTGTGCGGTGAATTGCATTGAAAATCCTTATATTGTCAATTACTTAAAGAAAAGGAAGCAAATTGAAGATGAAGAGAATACTAATGAAAGGGAAGAGACTTCCCAATCTCCTCCTATTATGTCTTATGATGAATCAGGTAACGAGGAGGAGCTTTCTATTCAACCAATCTCATCAATAAGGAGCTCAAAGAGGAAGGTTGAACCCACACATAATGTGAAGAAGAAAAAGAAAAGAAGGAGCAACAAAGGTAGAAAGGTATCCCTCCCAAATGATGTTGCTCCTACTACTCATTGTGATGATGATAATTACTATACTATTGGTGCTATCCATATTTTTAATGATGAGAGTGATTATGCTTATGATATGAAAGGGCCCAAGCTTGGGGAAGCTATGTTTGATGAGGATGAAATATTTGAGAATATATTTGCTGAAATTAATGTTTGTCCCAAGCTTGGGGATGCTATGTTTAATGAAGATGATATTTTTAGCATCCCAAGTTTTGATATGCAAAGTTGTTATGATGATAGCATGCCTCTTACCTATGATGATTATATTGATGAAAGTGGGTTTGGAAGAGTGTCAACTTCAGGAAGTAGTTATCCCACTATTTTGGAGGATGTTGAATCTTATTGCGATGAATATGAAAGTGGATTTGGAAGAGTGTCAACTTTATTTAGTGATGATTCCACTATCTTAGAAGAGGTTTCAATCGATTATGATGAGAACAAAGTTGCTACTTATGATGATTATTGTGATGAAACTTATGCTATGAAAAGTAGTGATGATTATATTTATAAAACTTGTCATGATTATGATTAGCCTTTTTCTGAACATTACTCTTTTAATGTGGAAACAATTTTTAGTGTTCAAGTCTCTTATGATACTCCCGCTATTTCGAATGAGAAGAATTTTGCTTATGTGGAGAGTAGTAAATTTTCTATGCTTGTAGATCATGAAAAGAATGCTTTAGGTGCTGGTTATATTGTTGAATTCATTAATGATACTACTGAAAATTATTATGAGGGAGGAATATATGCTTGTAGGAATTGCAATAATATCAAGTTCCCTCTCTATGTACTTAAAATCTTGAAGCTATGCTTGTTTTCCCTCCCTATGCTAGTTGATTATTGTTCCCATAAGTTGTTTGCTCACAAAATCCCTATGCATAGGAAGTGGGTTAGACTTAAATGTGCTAGTCATATTCTTCATGATGCTCCCCCTATGTTTCAATTCTTATCTTTTACGTGAGCATCATTGTCATCATCATGCCTAGCTAGAAAGGCATTAAAGAAAAGCGCTTGTTGGGAGACAACCCAATATTTATCCTTACTGTTTTTGTGTGTTCACATGATTATGCTACTGTAGTAATCATGTTTTATATCTTTTGTTTCAATACAGTGCCAAGTAAGACCTTTAGGATAGCTTACGGTGATAGTTGTGTTGATCCTGCTGAGAATCAGAAACTTTTGCATCCAGTAAATTAGTTTTGTTAATTCACAGAAACGTGATCTTGATCTGATTATTTTTTCTCTTGATTGGTACACGAATTTCCTAGGACTTCCTAATTTTGTAGGATTTTTGGAGTTCCAGAGGTATACGTTTAATACAGATTACTACAGACTGTTCTGTTTTTGACAGATTCTGTTTTCTATGTGTTGTTTGCTTATTTTGATGAATCTATGGCTAGTATTAAGTGGTATGAACCATAGAAAAGTTGTAATACAGTAGATATGATGCCAATATGAATTTAAAAAATACTTGTGTTAAAGTTTGTGATTCCCGTAGCATGCACGTATGGTGAACCGCTTTGTGATGAAGTTGGAGAACAATTTTATTTATTGATTGTCTTCCTTATGAGTGGTGGTCGGGGGCGAGCGATGGTCTTTTCCTACCAATCTATCCCTCTAGGAGCATGCGCGTAATACTTTGTTTTTGATGACTTGTAGATTTTTGCAATAAGTACATGAGCTCTTTTTGACTAATGTTGAGTCCATGGATTATACGCACTCTCACCCTTCCACCATTGCTAGCCTCTCTTGTGCCGCGCAACTTTCGCCGGTACCATACACCCACCATATACCTTCCTCAAAACAGCCACCATACCTACCTATTATGGCATTTCCATAGCCATTCCAAGATATATTTCCATGCAACTTTCCACCGTTCCGTTTATATGACACGCATCATCATTGTCATATTGCTCTTTGCATGATCATGTAGTTGACATCGTATTTGTGGCATGGCCACCTTCAATAATTTTCATACATGTCGCTCTTGTTTCATTGCATATCCCAGTACACCGCCGGAGTCATTCATATAGAGTCATATCTTGTTCTAAGTATTGAGTTGTAATCTTGAGTTGTAAGTAAATAAAAGTGTGATGATCTTCATTATTAGAGCATTGTCCTAGTGATGAAAGGATGATGGAGACTATGATTCCCCCACAAGTCGGAATGAGACTTCGGACTTTAAAAAAAGGCCAAAAGAAAAAAAATGAGAGAAAAAGAGAGAAGGGACAATGCTACTATCCTTTTTACCACACTTGTGCTTCAAAGTAGCACCATGATCTTCATAATAGAGAGTCTCTTATGTTGTCACTTTCATATACTAGTGGGAATTTTTCATTATAGAACTTGGCTTGTATATTCCAATGATGGGCTTCCTCGAAATGCCCTAGGTCTTCGTGCGCAAGTGAGTTGGATGCACACCCACTTAGTTTCCTTTGTTGAGCTTTCATACATTTATAGCTCTAGTGCATCCGTTGCATGGAAATCCCTACTCACTCACATTGATATCTATTAATGGGCATCTCCATATCCCGTTGATACGCCTAGTTGATGTGAGACTATCTTCCTCATTTTTGTCTTCTCTACAACCATCATCCTATTCCACATATAGTGCTATGTCCATGGCTCACGCTCATGTATTGCATGAAAGTTGAAAAAGTTTGAGATTGCTAAAGTATGAAACAATTGCTTGGCTTGTCATCAGGGTTGTGCATGATTAAATACTTTGTGTGATGAAGATAGAGCAACAACTAGACTATATGAGTTTGTAGGGATAACTTTCTTTAGCCATGTTATTTTGAGAAGACATGATTGCTTGATTAAGTATGCTTGAAGTATTACTATTTCTTATGTCAATATGAACTTTTATTTTGAATCATTTGGATCTGAACATTCATGCCACAATAAATAAAATTACATTGAGAATTATGCTAGGTAGCATTCCACATAAAAATTCTGTTTTTATCATTTACCTACTCGAGGACGAGCAGGAATTAAGCTTGGGGATGCTTGATACGTCTCCAACGTATCTATAAATTTTGATTGTTCCATGCTATTATATAACCTGTTTTGGATGTTTATGGGCTTTACTTTACACATTTATATCATTTTTGGGACTAACCTACTAACCGGATGCCCAGCCCGTATTGCTCTTCTTTTTTTGCCTATTTTAGTGTTTCGAAGAAAAGGAATATCAAACGGAGTCCAAATGCAATGAAACCTTTGGGAGCGTGATTTTTGGAACGAACGTGATCTAGAGGACTTGGAGTGCAAGTCAAGAAGCAGCTGAGGTGGCCACGAGGGTGGAGGGCGCGCCCACCCCTACAGGGCGCGCCCCCCTATCTCGTGGGCCCCTCGGGCGGCCACCGACCTACTTCTTCCTCCTATATATACGCACGTACCCCGAGAACATCCAGGGAGCCAACAAAAAACTATTTCCACCGTCGTAACCTTCTGTATCCATGAGATCCCATCTTGGAGCCTTCGTCGACGCTCCGCCGGAGGGGGAATCGACCACGGAGGGCTTCTACATCAACACCATAGCCCCTCCGATGAGTTGTGAGTAGTTTACCACAGACCTTCGGGTCCATAGTTATTAGCTAGATGGCTTCTTCTCTCTTTTTGGATCTCAATACCATGTTCTCCTCGATCTTCTTGGAGATCTATTCGATGTAACTCTTTTTGCAGTGTGTTTGTCGAGATCCGATGAATTGTGGGTTTATGATCAAGTTTATCTATGAGAAATATTTGAATTTCCTCTGAATTCTTTTATGTGTGATTGAGTTATCTTTGCAAGTTTCTTCGAATTATCAGTTTGGTTTGGCCTACTAGATTGATCTTTCTTGCAATGGGAGAAGTGCTTAGCTTTGGGTTCAATCTTGCGGTGTCCTTTCCCAGTGACAGCAGGGGCAGCAAGGCACGTATTGTATTGTTGCCATCGAGGATAAAAAGATGGGGTTTATATCGTATTGCATGAGTTTATCCCTCTACATCATGTCATCTTTCTTAATGTGTTACTTCGTTCTTTATGAACTTAATACTCTAGATGCATGCTGGATAGCGGTCGATGTGTGGAGTAATAGTAGTAGATGCAGGCAGGAGTCGGTCTACTTGTCGCGGACGTGATGCCTATATACATGATCATGCCTAGATGATCTCATAATTATTCGTCTTCTATCAATTGCTCGACAGTAATTTGTTCACCCACCGTAATACTTATGCTATCTTGAGAGAAGCCACTAGTGAAACCTATGGCCCCCGGGTCTATCTTTTATCATATAAGCTTTCAATCTACTTGTATTTGCATCTTTACTTTTCCAATCTATATCATAAAATACCAAAAATATATTTATCTTATCATACTATCTCTATCAGATCTCAATTTCGCAAGTGGCCGTGAAGGGATTGACAACCCCTTTATTGCGTTGGTTGCGAGTTCTTTGTTTGTTTGTGTAGGTGCGTGGGACTTTTGAGGAGCCTCCTACTGGATTGATATCTTGGTTCTCAAAAACTAAGGGAAATACTTACGCTACTATTGCTGCATCACCCTTTCCTCTTCAAGGAAAACCAACGCAAGCTCAAGACGTAGCACCGATCTACCGCTATCATTTTGGGGTTATGCTTTAGAGACTGCCCCATTCACTTTAAATAGGGCTCCATCGAAATCCGTTGAGACGACACCGTATGAATTATGGTTTGGGAGGAAACATAAGCTGTCATTTCTGAAACTTTGGGATGCGATGCTTATGTTAAGAAACTTCAACCTGAAAATCTTGAACCCAAATCGGAAAAATGCGTCTTCATAGGATACCCTAAGGAAGATGTTGGGTATACCTTCTACCTCAGATCCAAAGGCAAGATCTTTGTTGCCAAGAATGGATCCTTTCTAGAGAAAGAGTTTCTCTCAAAAGAAGTAAGTGGGAGGAAGATAGAACTTGACGAGGTACCCCCTATTGAAACGGAGAGTAGCGCAGCACAGAAAGATGTTTCTGTGGTGCCTGCACCGACTAGAGAGGAAGTTAATGATGATGATCATGAAACTTTAGATCAAGTTGCTGCTACTGAACTTCGTAGGTCCACAAGGACACGTTCCGCACTAGAGCGGTACGGCAACCCTGTCCTGGAAATCATGTTGTTAGACAATGGTGAACCTTCGAACTATGAAGAAGCGATGGCGGGCCCGGATTCCAACAAATGGCTTGAAGCCATGAAATCTGAGATAGGATCCATGTATGAAAACAAAGTATGGACTTTGACAGACTTGCCCGATGATCGGCAAGCCATAGAGAATAAGTGGATCTTTAAGAAGAAGACTAACGCAGATGGTAATGTGACCGTCTATGAGGCTCGGCTTGTCGCTAAGGGTTACCGACAAGTTCAAGGGGTTGACTACGATGAGACCCTCTCACCATAGCGAAGCTGAAGTCCGTCCGAATCATGTTAGCAATTGCCGCATTCTATGATTATGAGATCTGGCAAATGGGCGTCAAAATGGCATTCCTTAACGGTTTCCTTAAGGAAGAACTGTATATGATGCACCCAGAAGGTTTTGTCGATCCTAAGAACGCTGACAAGGTATGCAAGTTCCAGCACTCCATCTATGGGCTGGTGTAAGCATCTCGGAGTTGGAACATTCGCTTTGATGAAATGATCAAAGCGTTTGGGTTTATACAGACTTATGGAGAAGCCTGTATTTACAAGAAAGTGAGTGGGAGCTCTGTAGCATTTCTCATATTATATGTGGATGACATACTATTGATGGGAAATGATATAGAACTTTTGGAAAGCATAAAGGCATACTTGAATAAGTGTTTTTCTATGAAGGACCTTGGAGAAGCTGCTTACATATTAGGCATCAAGATCTATAGAGATAGATTGAGACGCCTCATTGGTCTTTCACAAAGCACATACCTTGACAAGATATTGAAGAAGTTCAATATGGATCAGTCCAAGAAGGGGTTCTTGCATGTATTGCAAGGTGTGAGATTGAGCACAGCTCAACGCCCGACCTCGGCAGAAGAAAGAGAAAAGATGAGTGCCATCTCCTATGCCTCGGCCATAGGCTCTATTATGTATGCCATGCTGTGTACCAGACATGATGTGAACCTTGCCATGATTTTGGTAGGGAGGTACCAAAGTGATCCCGGTATGGAACACTGGATAGCAGTCAAGAATATCTTGAAGTACCTGAAAAGGACTAAGGATATGTTTCTCGTTTATGGAGGTGAAGAAGAGCTCATTGAAAAGGGTTACATCAATGCTAGCTTCGACACAGATCTGGATGAGTCCAAGTCACAAACTGGATGCGTGTATATTTTGAATGGTGGGGTAGTCAGCTGGTGCAGTTGCAAGCAAAGCGTCGTGGTGGGATCTACATCTGAAGCGGAGTACATAGCTGCTTCGGAAGCAGCTTAGGAAGGAGTCTGGATGAAGGAGTTTATCACCGACCTAGGAGTGATTCCCAATGCGTCGGGCCCGCTGACTCTCTTCTGTGACAACACTGGAGCTATTGTCATTGCCAAGGAGCACAGGTTTCACAAGAAAACCAAGCACATCAACCGCCGCTTCAACTCCATTAGTGAATATATTCAGGATGGAGATATAGATATTTGTAAAGTACATATGGATCTGAATATCGCAGATCCGTTGACTAAACCTCTTTCACGAGCAAAACATGATCAACACCAGAACTCTATGGGCGTTCGATTCATCACAGTGTAACTAGATTATTGACTCTAGTGCAAGTGGGACACTGTTGGAAATATGCCCTAGAGGCAATAATAAAGTGGTTATTATTATATTTCCTTGTTCATGATAATTGTCTATTGTTCATGCTATAATTGTATTAATCGGAAACCGTAATACATGTGTGAATACATAGACCACAACATGTACCTAGTAAGCCTCTAGTTGACTAGCTCGTTGATCAATAGATGGTTGTGGTTTCCTGACCATGGACATTGGATGTCGTTGATAACGGGATCACATCATTAGGAGAATGATGTGATGGACAAGACCCAATCATGAGCATAGCACAAGATCGTGTAGTTTGTTTGCTAGAGCTTGTCTAATGTCATGTATCATTTCCTTAGACCATGAGATTGTGCAACTCTCGGATACCGTAGGAATGCTTTGGGTGTATCAAATGTCACAATGTAACTGGGTGGCTATAAAGGTGCACTACATGTATCTCTGAAAGTGTCTGTTGGGTTGGCACGAATCGAGACTGGGATTTGTCACTCGGTATGATGGAGAGGTATCTCTGGGTCCACTCGGTAATGCATCATCATAATGAGCTCAATGTGACTAAGGAGTTAGCCACGGGATCATGCGTTATGAAATGAGTAAAGAGACTTGTCGGTAACGAGATTGAACGAGGTATGGGGATACCGACGATAGAATCTCGGGCAAGTAACATACCGATGGACAAAGGGAATTGTATACGGGATTGATTGAATCCCCGATATCATGGTTCATCCGATGAGATCATCGTGGAACATGTGGGAGCCAATATGGGTATCCAGATCCCGCTATTGGTTATTGGCTGGAGAGATGTCTCGGTCATGTCTGCATGGTTCCCAAACCCGTAAGGTCTACACACTTAAGGTTCGGAGTTGTTATGGGAAATTGTATGTGGTTACTAAAGGTTGTTCGGAGTCCTGGATGAGATCCTGGACATCACGAGGAGTTCCGAAATGGTCCGGAGGTGAAGATTTATATGTGGAAAGTCCAGTTTCAGTCGCCAGAATGGTTTCGGGGGTCATCGGTATTGTACCGGGACAACCGAAAGGTGTCCGGGGGTCCATCGGGTGGGGCCACCTGCCCCAGAGGCTTAGTGGGCTGAATATGGGTGGGAACCAGCCCCCTAGTGGTATGGTGTGCCCCCCCCCAAGGGCCCAAGGCGCCTAGGGTTGGAAATCCTAATGGGAGGGGGCGCCTCCCACCTGCTTGGGGGGCAAGTCTCCCCCTCCTGGCCGCCGCCCCCCTTTAGATGCATCTAGGTGGCCGGCCCCCTTCCCCCTTCATCCTATAAATAGTGGGGGGTGGGAGGGCAGCCGCACCGTTCCCCTGGCGTGGCCCTCCCCCTCTCCAACACCTCCTCCTCCGTAGTGCTTGGCGAAGCCCTGTCGGAGAACCACGAGCTCCACCACGTCGTCGTGCTGCCAGAGTTCTCGCTCAACTTCTCCTCCCCCTTGCTGGATCAAGAAGGAGGAGACATCCCCGGGTTGTACGTGTGTTGAACGTGGAGGCGCCGTCCGTTCGGCGCTTCGATCGGATCTTCCGCGATTTGAATCGCCGCGAGTACGACTCCATCAACCGCGTTCTTGTAACACTTCCGCTTAGCGATTTACAAGGGTATGAAGATGCACTCCGTCTCTCTCGTTGCTAGTATCTCCTAGATTGATCTTGGTGACACGTAGGAAATGTTTTGATTATTACTACGTTCCCCAACACAATGGACGGCAATCTTCAAGCATTTGATCTCTTCGTGATGCATCACTTGAATGTGCACACCGCAACCTAACCCCACAAAGAACTCTCACGAAGACCATGGGTTAGTACACAAAAGCGTAATGGACAATGCTTACCATACCATGGGATCACTTGATCCCTCTCGGTACATCTTCTACGCTTTGACTTAGTCTTGATCAACCTCTCACATGACCAATCTTTAGGTAATTCCTTGGATAGCACCTTGGTCATCACAAACTCTCCCTGAAACCAACATATGGACTCCAAGAAAAGCCTATGTACAAATCCTTCAAATATAACTTAAGGCAACCATTAGTCCATAGAGATTATCATTAATTACCAAAACCAAACATGGGGGCACCGCATGTTCTTTCAACGGTGACCTTCGGGGCATAGTTGCTTCGACCACTCTCTCCTATGATGGCATAATCGGATGGATTGCTAATTTAGTGAATCCCATTTCATTGTCATAATCAGCGCATAACCAGGTAGTCCCTGCTTTACCAGGGTTTATTCTCTTTAATTATTTTAGCCCTTACTTGCATGTATTTTTTAGTCAGAGCCAAACCAGCATATCTTCTTTTATTTGCATGTGCCTACAATTTCTTTTAATTATAGCCAACCAACATATTTTCTTTTATCGTCAAATGGCATGTGGGATGCACAACAGTTCGCGTCTGTGTTAGGCCACTCGCATTACCAAAACGACGTCTGTTTGTAAGACACGAATAAAAATCCAAAACAACCGCTGAGTTGAAGGATTAGACTCATGACTTCAATATCTCGACCACGTGCTAATAGCCATTCGAACAAACAGCTCCCGCTAGAAAATGGCCAACACAAATGTTTAAGAACATAATGTAGCGTAACATTCAAAACATTTTTTCATTTTCTGATCTTTTTTGAACTTTTCAAAAAACTAAAGAAATAATTATGAAATTCTGAATATTCTTAGAAATTTGATCAATTTTTGAAATCCTGATTCATTTTCTAAAAAAATGGGAGCATTTTTCTAAAATTTCATTAAATTTGGAAAAAGAAAAACAAAACTTGAAATCATTTTTTTGAAATTGAAAAATATTTTTTGAAAACATGAACCTCTTTTTAGAAACCAAGTTTTTTGAATTTGTGAACAATTTGTGAAAATGGAAACATGTTTTGAACATTGAAAACAATTTTTTTAAATGTGTTTTGTAAAGACAAACAGTACTTTAAATTTGTGAACATATCAATAAACATGAATATTTATAAAAATTGTATCACTTTCTAAAATATAATTTATTTTGAAAGCCTCAAACAATTTTGGCAAACTTAAACATTTTTCTAAAAAATTCGAACATTTTTTAGTTTTGAAATAAAATTGGGAAGAGAAGAAAATATTTATAGTTTCATACATATTTGAAAATGGGATTTTTTTTGAAATCTTTACTGATTTTACAAAAATTGAAATAAAAAAGGAATTATGAAAAAACTAAAAAATAGAATTTATGAAAAAAAGGAAAAAAAGCTTGAAAAAGAATGATAAAATAAAAAAAGAAAAAGATAATTACAAACAGAATAGAGGAAAAACCAAAACGGGCCGGCCCACAAATTGGCGCCATGTGCGACATTTTGACTATTTGACGCCCCGTGCGGTAAATAATGTTTCTCAGATGCATGTGCAGGCAACTAATGGGCTTGCTTTGCTGGGCCACAGCATGCGCGGCCCACTTACAAACTTCGGGAGAGAACTATTTTTCTTTTCACACAGATGTTCGCAAAAAAATTTAGTACCACCTTGGATAGAACAAACATCTTTTCGGTGGTGGTGAACAGATGAAAAAAATGGAGAAACACATCTTGCTTTATTAGTAGGTATAAATATAGACATAGATATAGATATATCCAGTTTCTTTTTAGTACTGCTACTTCGAAATGACGGCAGCGATTTGTTTTGCTAGAATGTAAAAGCATAGAACGCACCAGGAAATGCTAAACGCCCCTGTGATTAACCATAAGAAAAAAATAAAAAATATATTATTTGGATGACATGCCCCTTAAATCCTATGGAATTAACAAACCGCAATAATTTAAGCCAAAAAGTGTTTGATGCCACAGAAAGGATAAAGAAATTATGTAGAAAAGGTTAAAATAAATACTAAATTTTCTATATGAAATATATTGCAAATGATTTCTTAGGAAAACCTGATATAGGATTAAATCCCACAAATGAAACGACCAACATAAAAAAACCGAAGGATTATAACTGTCACACCCTAGCTAGTCATGCATTAGAGTGTTGCATCATGTTTACTCTTTCATCAGAAACTTGAAATGGGGATGACAGAACCCCCAGTCCCCTCTGAAACCAACTAGGGTTTACTAAAATAATTTTCAATGAACCTGAAATGCCCTTCTAAAATGCCCATCATTTTTGTCTTGGTTCAGAACCTCTGCCAAAAGTGGTGCACATTTTCCTAGGCCATCTTAGGGTTTTTGAATTAATTCATAAATATTTGAATTTGGGCATTTAAAATTATATAAAATATTTAAATGCTCAAATACCTCCAAATTAAAATGTTTCATGTTGGAAATAATCCAACTATGGACCAGGAGTGATTTGGTGATTTTTGAAGTTGCCTAGGTATTTTATTAAATTCAACAAAGTTGCAGATATATTAAATAAAAACAGAAACAGAAAAAAGGGGGAAAGCTTACCTGGCGCCTGCCCCCGGCCCACCTGCCGGCCCAGCCCAGCACCGCTCCAGCGAGCTGCTTGCCGGCCAGGCAGGCAGGCAGGTGCCCGACGGCGACCGCGGCGTGCGCCACGCACCTGCTCGCCGCCTCGCCGCTCCCCTCGCCAGGTGACGTCGTGGATCGGCCTCCCTCTCTCCCCCGAACCCCCCAGACACCCCCTCTCCTCTCCAGCTCCTCCCCCTCGCACGCCCCAGCCATGGCCGACGCCATCGCCGCCACCCCCTCGCCGTAGCCACGCCCTCCGACCACCCCACGCCGTCTCACCGTGTCCAGGAGCTCCGCCGCTGTCCACTTCATCGAGCAGCCGAGCCCCGAGCGCTCGCAACGCCCGAGACCACCGCACCGACCTCGCCCGAGCTCACCGTCGCCGGAGATCCCCTTCAACGCCGTCGTCGCTCCGGTCCATCTCCGGCCGCACCAAGGACTCCGTCGCACTCACTGTGAGCTTAGCCATCTTCCCCTCCCTTCCGTTCTTGCTCCCGAGCCGTGTAGCAACCTCCCGGAGCTCAACCGCACCCACCGCCGTGGAGCTCGTCGCTGACGTGCTCCCGGTCATCCTCCGGCCACAAGATGGTGTCCATCTTACTCACCAAGTCCCGCAGCACCTAGCTAGCTACTCCACGAGCCTCACCGAACCCTCTAGCGTCAAGTTCGTCTTCGGCCGAACCCCGGTGGCCGCCAAGGTCGTCGCCGGCGCCAACTCCGGCCACCCCGACCCCAACGGACTCCGCCAAGAGCTGCGGTTTGTCCTCAGCTCCACTCCGGTGATCTCCGCGGCCCATTTGGTGGCCGGAATAGCCAAAACCACTCCCGCCGCCGCGTCGGGCTCGCCGGCGGCTAAACGCCGGTGCAGCCGACCCGGGTTTGACCACGGGTGGGCCCTGGTTGACTCCCCTGAGTCAATGACAGGTGGGGCCCAGCCCTGTTAATTAAACAGGATTAGTTTTAATTAAATTTTAATTAAAATAATCACCCTGACATGCGGGACCCACTGTCAGGTTTGACCTGGACCAGTTCCTTTGACCTGCTGACGTCACACTGACGTCAGGCTGACGCAGTAATTGATTTTCTAGATTTAATTTAAATCAGGAAATTCCAGAATATTATTTAAACTTCAAAAATTCATAACTTTTATTCTGTAACTCCAAATTGGACAAATTATATATGAAAAATGATCAGAAAAATCCAATCTATCCATCTGTACTATTTTCATGCATGATCAAACAAGTTAAATTGATGTTTTAAGCAGAACAAGGAAAAGCACTTTAAAAGGCCATATTTGAATTTGAAATTTGAATCCTTGATTCAAATTTGTTCAAACCCTTCTGGTTTTAGTTGCATTAGCCCAATACACTCATTTTGCCATGTCTCATGCATGCATCATATTGTTGCATACTGTTTGGTAATGTTTGTGAATCGGTGCTCTCTGCGGCAGGTTCTGTCCCCGAAGAGTACCGTGATTACCCTAACGAAGAACCGTATCAGTGCATCGAACCATCAGGCAAGCAACCAACCATTTGATCATATCGATACAATCCCATGTTCTCGCTCCTGCTCTCTTTTACTGCATTAAGACAATGCGTTTCAAACTGCTGTGTGCTACGGTAGTTGAACCCATTTCCTCTGCATGACCTGTCATTGCCACAGTAACTAGATGAAACCCACTAGCATGTGTAGGAGTTGTTTGAGCCATATGTATGTGTTGTTCCTACCTTGCTATGCCTGCTATGCTTAGAGTCGTGTCAGGTCTGGTTCATCTAGGTGATGGGCTAGAGTGAAATGTTCATGTCAGTAATGAGAGTGGTGTGGTGAACACGATTTGGTAAAGGTATCGATGAGAGGCCATGTAGGAGTACATGGTGGGTTGTTTCATTGAAGCCGACCTTAAGCACTGAGATCTGTATGTGTGATTTAAGAATCAGCTACTACCATGCATTGGGCCCGAAACCAATGGACCCTCTCAGCTTCTTATTCACCCTAGTTCTCCGTCCAGGAGTTGCAAGTAGTTTCTGGTGTTTGTAGCCTACTGGAGGCCGTGGACAGCGCTGACCGTAGGGGTGGGCTGTGATGCGGTAGGTACGTGGCACGGTGTACCGAATACCCGTTAGGTATCTCGGGAACCCTGTTCACATCGTTCGGGGCCGTATGGGAAATCTCGGCCGGACTCCCTGCGGATGGAACCTGGATAGGCGATAAACCTGGACTGGAGGCTTAGGTGATTAGGTAGGTCGTGGCCGACACCCACGTTGGGCTTCCGCTTGAAGGTTGCCGAGTACATGTCGTGTAAACAACGGTAAGTGGTGAGAGCGTGTATGAAGAAGTACACCCCTGCAGGGTTAACATGATCTATTCGAATAGCCGCGTCCGCGGTAAAGGACTACTTGGTTGCTTATACAGTTCATAGACAAGTAAACGGAAACTGCTAAAAGCCTCAAGATAAGTGTGAGTGCCGAGGATGGCTCTTCCGTAGGAAGACGGAGGTGGATCCTCGGTAGTGTATTGAAGTGGTGAGTAGTGGACTCGTGTGCGCAAAACCATTTCAAGTTGGAGTATCGTAGGATAGTCTAGCCAAGAGTCAAAGCTGGCTTGCTGCAATAACTCCACCAACCCTTCTTGATACTAAGCATGTATGTAGGATCTGATGTAAGTCTTGCTGAGTACCTTTGTACTCATGTTGCTATAGTTTACATTTTTACAGAAGA
>NC_041383.1:180381915-180451784 GCF_002162155.2 Triticum dicoccoides
ATCTCCTCTCACCATTCATCCCGGTAGCACTAAGATGTATCAGGACCTACGCCAGAGGTTCTGGTGGACTAGGATGAAGAGAGAAATTGCTCAGTATATTGCTAATTGCGACGTCTGTCGTCGTGTAAAAGCAGAGCATCAACGGCCTGCTGGCACCCTTCAACCCCTAGCTATTCCTGAATGGAAATGGGATAAAATTGGCATGGATTTCATTACCGGTTTTCCCAGGACCAAGAGAGGGAATAATGCTATTTTCGTCGTGGTCGATCGTCTTTCCAAAGTAGCCCATTTCCTACCTGTTCGTGAGAGTATAACCGCTAGTCAGCTGGCAGACTTATACATCTCCCGAATAGTGTCCCTCCATGGTGTTCCTTTGGAAATTAACTCGGATCGAGGAAGTCTTTTCACCTCTCGATTTTGGGAAATTTTCCAAAATGCTATGGGAACCCGTCTCTCCTTTAGCACCGCCTTCCACCCTCAGTCGAGCGGTCAAGTGGAACGCGTCAACCAGATTCTAGAAGACATGCTTCGAGCCTCTGTTATCTCATTCGGAATGGATTGGGAGAAGTGCCTTCCATTTGCCGAATTCGCTTATAACAACAGCTATCAATCTAGCTTGGGTAAAGCCCCTTTTGAAGTTCTCTATGGACGACGGTGTCGAACACCCCTTAACTGGTCAGAGACCAGGGAAAGACAATTCTTTGGCCCGGATATGATTCAGGAAGCAGAAGAACAAGTTCGCATCGTTCGTGAAAAGTTGAAAACAGCCCAATCCCGTCAAAAGAGTCAATATGACCGAAAGCATAAGGCTATGACTTTCGAGGTTGACGAGAAGGCTTATCTTCGGGTCACCCCTCTGAAGGGAACCCATCGTTTCGGTATCAAAGGCAAATTGGCTCCTCGTTACATTGGACCTTTTCGCATTCTCGCCAAACGAGGAGAAGTTGCCTACCAGTTGGAACTACCTCCGCATCTCTCCAGAGTCCACGATGTCTTCCACGTTTCCCAACTCAGGCGTTGCTTCTCGGATCCTATCCGTGAAGTGGACCACGAAACGCTTGATCTCCAAGATAATCTTACATATCGAGAGTACCCCGTTCGTATCCTCGATCAGGCCGAGCGTACCACTCGACGTCATAATATCAAGTTTCTCAAGGTTCAATGGTCGCACCATTCTGAGGATGAAGCAACTTGAGAAAGGGAGGATCGTCTTCGACTCGAGTACCCCGCCTTCTTCCCGGAGGAACCCAAATCTCGGGACGAGATTCTTTTGAGTGGGGGTGAGTTGTCACACCCTAGCTAGTCATGCATTAGAGTGTTGCATCATGTTTACTCTTTCATCAGAAACTTGAAATGGGGATGACAGAACCCCCAGTCCCCTCTGAAACCAACTAGGGTTTACTAAAATAATTTTCAATGAACCTGAAATGCCCTTCTAAAATGCCCATCATTTTTGTCTTGGTTCAGAACCTCTGCCAAAAGTGGTGCACATTTTCCTAGGCCATCTTAGGGTTTTTGAATTAATTCATAAATATTTGAATTTGGGCATTTAAAATTATATAAAATATTTAAATGCTCAAATACCTCCAAACTAAAATGTTTCATGTTGGAAATAATCCAACTATGGACCAGGAGTGATTTGGTGATTTTTGAAGTTGCCTAGGTATTTTATTAAATTCAACAAAGTTGCAGATATATTAAATAAAAACAGAAACAGAAAAAAAAGGGGGAAAGCTTACCTGGCGCCTGCCCCCGGCCCACCTGCCGGCCCAGCCCAGCACCGCTCCAGCGAGCTGCTTGCCGGCCAGGCAGGCAGGCAGGTGCCCGACGGCGACCGCAGCGTGCGCCACGCACCTGCTCGCCGCCTCGCCGCTCCCCTCGCCCGGTGACGTCGTGGATCAGCCTCCCTCGCTCCCCCGAACCCCCCAGACACCCCCTCTCCTCTCCAGCTCCTCCCCCTCGCGCTCCCCCGCCATGGCCGACGCCACCATCGCCGTGCCTTCGTCGTAGCCGTGCTCCCCGCCGCCCGTGCGTCCTCTCACCGTGTCCAGGAGCTCCGCCGCTGTCCACTTCATCGAGCAGCCGAGCCCCGAGCGCTCGCAACGCCCGAGTCCACCGCAACGACCTCGCCCGAACCGTCGTCGCCGGAGATCCCCTTCAACGCCGTCGTCGCTCCGGTCCATCTCCGGCCGCACCAAGGACTCCGTCGCACTCACTGTGAGCTTAGCCATCTTCCCCTCCCTTCCGTTCTTGCTCCCGAGCCGTGTAGCAACCTCCCGGAGCTCAACCGCACCCACCGCCGTGGAGCTCGTCGCCGACGTGCTCCCGGTCACCCTCCGGCCACAAACTGGTGTCCATCATGCTCACCGTGTCACTTAGCATCTAGCTAGCCACTCCCCGAGCCTCACCGACCCCTCTAGCGTCAAGTTCGTCTTCGGCCGAACCCCGGTGGCCGCCAAAGTCGTCGCCGGCGCCAACTCCGGCCACCCCGACCCCAACGGACTCCACCAAGAGCTGCGGCTCGTCCCCAGCTCCACTCCGGTGGTCTCGGCGACCCATTTGGTGGCCGGAACGACCAAAACCACTTCCGCCGCCGCGTCGGGCTCGCCGGCGGCTAAACGCCGGTGCAGCCGACCCGGACATGCCATCCACTATGGAAATTTCTACCCCTGGTTCTAGATGGCAGACCTCTAGGGTAAGTTATGGAAATGAAATCCAAGTCGACAGACTTGTTTTCCTCGCGTCTTTGATAGCCCTTAAATTTTCAGATATTAATATCATTTTGGGTATGGACTGGATGTCAGCTCATCATGCCAAAATTGATTGCTTCTCTAGGACTGTTCAACTCACTCACCCTTCGGGCAAGATAGTCAATGTCTTGACCCGAATAGCCAAGCGACAATTATATTCTCTTAACGCCAGCCCTTTGCCAGACCTTGAGGACGTTCCGGTAGTCCGTGACTTCCCGGATGTCTTTCCAGAGGAATTGCCAGGTGTCCCACCTGACAGGGAAGTTGAGTTCGTAATAGACCTCATTCCAGGAACCGTTCCGATTGCTAGAAGACCTTATAAGATGGCACCCCTAGAACTAGCCGAGCTTAAGAAACAACTCGATGAGTCCTTGAAAAAGGGTTTCATCCGACCTAGTTCATCTCCGTGGGCTTGCCCCGTCCTATTCGTCAAGAAGAAGGATGGTACGGACCGGATGGTTGTAGATTACCGACCTGTCAATTTGGTCACAATCAAGAACAAATATCCGCTCCCCAGGATCAACGACCTTTATGATCAGCTCGCTGGATCCTCAGTCTTCTCCAAGATGGATTTGAGGTTGGGCTACCATCAAATCAAAATCAGAAACGGGGACATTCCTAAAACGGCCTTTGTTACTCGTTATGGCCAATACGAGTACACCGTCATGTCCTTCGGATTAACCAACGCTCCAGCCACCTTTTCTCGGTTAATGAACTCAATCTTCATGGAGTATTTGGATAAATTCGTCATGGTTTACCTCGATGATATACTCATCTACTCCAAGAACGAGGAAGAACATGCCGAACATCTAAGGCTAGTGTTGCAGAAACTTCGAGAGCATCGCCTTTATGCCAAATTTTCTAAATGTGAATTCTGGTTGTCAGAAGTGACCTATTTGGGTCATGTAATATCTGGTAAAGGTATTGCTGTTAACCCTGAGCGAGTTCAAGCCGTCCTTAATTGGACTCCACCTGAATCGGTCAAGCAAGTTCGGAGTTTTCTGGGCTTAGCGAGCTATTGTCGTCGCTTTGTCGAGAACTTCTCCAAAGTTGCCAAACCTCTAACCGAACTCCTCAAGAAAGATAAGAAGTTCGAGTGGACTCCACAATGTGAGCACAGCTTTCAGGAACTGAAAAGACGCCTGACCTCTGCTCCCGTACTGGTACCGCCAGACTTCTCCAAGGACTTTGTTACCTACTGCGACGCCTCGCGACAAGGACTAGGTTGCATTCTCATGCAAGATCGACACGTAATTGCCTACGCTTCACGGCAATTGCACCCACATGAGGAGAATTATCCCACTCATGATCTAGAGCTTGCAGCCGTAGTCTATGCACTTAAAACCTGGCGACATTACCTCCTCGGTAACCGTTGCGAAATATTCACTGATCACCAAAGCCTGAAGTACATTTTCACCCAACCGGATCTAAATCTCAGGCAAAGACGTTGGGTTGAATTGATCACAGACTTCGACTTAGGAATAACCTACACCCTAGGGAAAGCCAACGTCATGGCTGATGTGCTAAGTCGTAAATCTTATTGTAACAATCTGATGCTACAACAAAGTCAACCGCTTCTCCATGAGGAATTTCGGAAGCTTAACCTTCACATTGTATCTCAAGGTTTTCTCTCCACCTTGGTGGAAAAACCTACCCTTACGGATCAGATTATCAAGGCACAGAAGGTAGATCCGGGAATCTCCCGCATCAAGAGAAACATTCAGAAAGGAATTGCGAATTGCTTCTCCATTAACGATCAAGGGGTCGTATACTTCGGAAATCGACTAGTGGTTCCCAAAGTGCGAAACCTGAGGCGATTGATCCTTAAGGAAGCTCATGAATCTCCTCTCACCATTCATCCCGGTAGCACTAAGATGTATCAGGACCTACGCCAGAGGTTCTGGTGGACTAGGATGAAGAGAGAAATTGCTCAGTATATTGCTAATTGCGACGTCTGTCGTCGTGTAAAAGCAGAGCATCAACGGCCTGCTGGCACCCTTCAACCCCTAGCTATTCCTGAATGGAAATGGGATAAAATTGGCATGGATTTCATTACCGGTTTTCCCAGGACCAAGAGAGGGAATAATGCTATTTTCGTCGTGGTCGATCGTCTTTCCAAAGTAGCCCATTTCCTACCTGTTCGTGAGAGTATAACCGCTAGTCAGCTGGCAGACTTATACATCTCCCGAATAGTGTCCCTCCATGGTGTTCCTTTGGAAATTAGCTCGGATCGAGGAAGTCTTTTCACCTCTCGATTTTGGGAAAGTTTCCAAAATGCTATGGGAACCCGTCTCTCCTTTAGCACCGCCTTCCACCCTCAGTCGAGCGGTCAAGTGGAACGCGTCAACCAGATTCTAGAAGACATGCTTCGAGCCTCTGTTATCTCATTCGGAATGGATTGGGAGAAGTGCCTTCCATTTGCCGAATTCGCTTATAACAACAGCTATCAATCTAGCTTGGGTAAAGCCCCTTTTGAAGTTCTCTATGGACGACGGTGTCGAACACCCCTTAACTGGTCAGAGACCGGGGAAAGACAATTCTTTGGCCCGGATATGATTCAGGAAGCAGAAGAACAAGTTCGTATCGTTCGTGAAAAGTTGAAAACAGCCCAATCCCGTCAAAAGAGTCAATATGACCGAAAGCATAAGGCTATGACTTTCGAGGTTGACGAGAAGGCTTATCTTCGGGTCACCCCTCTGAAGGGAACCCATCGTTTCGGTATCAAAGGCAAATTGGCTCCTCGTTACATTGGACCTTTTCGCATTCTCGCCAAACGAGGAGAAGTTGCCTACCAGTTGGAACTACCTCCGCATCTCTCCAGAGTCCACGATGTCTTCCACGTTTCCCAACTCAGGCGTTGCTTCTCGGATCCTATCCGTGAAGTGGACCACGAAACGCTTGATCTCCAAGATAATCTTACATATCGAGAGTACCCCGTTCGTATCCTCGATCAGGCCGAGCGTACCACTCGACGTCATAATATCAAGTTTCTCAAGGTTCAATGGTCGCACCATTCTGAGGATGAAGCAACTTGAGAAAGGGAGGATCGTCTTCGACTCGAGTACCCCGCCTTCTTCCCGGAGGAACCCAAATCTCGGGACGAGATTCTTTTGAGTGGGGGTGAGTTGTCACACCCTAGCTAGTCATGCATTAGAGTGTTGCATCATGTTTACTCTTTCATCAGAAACTTGAAATGGGGATGACAGAACCCCCAGTCCCCTCTGAAACCAACTAGGGTTTACTAAAATAATTTTCAATGAACCTGAAATGCCCTTCTAAAATGCCCATCATTTTTGTCTTGGTTCAGAACCTCTGCCAAAAGTGGTGCACATTTTCCTAGGCCATCTTAGGGTTTTTGAATTAATTCATAAATATTTGAATTTGGGCATTTAAAATTATATAAAATATTTAAATGCTCAAATACCTCCAAACTAAAATGTTTCATGTTGGAAATAATCCAACTATGGACCAGGAGTGATTTGGTGATTTTTGAAGTTGCCTAGGTATTTTATTAAATTCAACAAAGTTGCAGATATATTAAATAAAAACAGAAACGGAAAAAAAGGGGGAAAGCTTACCTGGCGCCTGCCCCCGGCCCACTTGCCGGCCCAGCCCAGCACCGCTCCAGCGAGCTGCTTGCCGGCCAGGCAGGCAGGCAGGTGCCCGACGGCGACCGCGGCGTGCGCCACGCACCTGCTCGCCGCCTCGCCGCTCCCCTCGCCAGGTGACGTCGTGGATCGGCCTCCCTCTCTCCCCCGAACCCCCCAGACACCCCCTCTCCTCTCCAGCTCCTCCCCCTCGCACGCCCCAGCCATGGCCGACGCCATCGCCGCCACCCCCTCGCCGTAGCCACGCCCTCCGACCACCCCACGCCGTCTCACCGTGTCCAGGAGCTCCGCCGCTGTCCACTTCATCGAGCAGCCGAGCCCCGAGCGCTCGCAACGCCCGAGACCACCGCACCGACCTCGCCCGAGCTCACCGTCGCCGGAGATCCCCTTCAACGCCGTCGTCGCTCCGGTCCATCTCCGGCCGCACCAAGGACTCCGTCGCACTCACTGTGAGCTTAGCCATCTTCCCCTCCCTTCCGTTCTTGCTCCCGAGCCGTGTAGCAACCTCCCGGAGCTCAACCGCACCCACCGCCGTGGAGCCCGTCGCCGACGTGCTCCCGGTCATCCTCCGGCCACAAGATGGCGTCCATCTTACTCACCAAGTCCCGCAGCACCTAGCTAGCTACTCCACGAGCCTCACCGAACCCTCTAGCGTCAAGTTCGTCTTCGGCCGAACACCGGTGGCCGCCAAGGTCGTCGCCGGCGCCAACTCCGGCCACCCCGACCCCAACGGACTCCGCCAAGAGCTGCGGTTTGTCCTCAGCTCCACTCCGGTGATCTCCGCGGCCCATTTGGTGGCCGGAATAGCCAAAACCACTCCCGCCGCCGCGTCGGGCTCGCCGGCGGCTAAACGCCGGTGCAGCCGACCCGGGTTTGACCACGGGTGGGCCCTGGTTGACTCCCCTGAGTCAATGACAGGTGGGGCCCAGCCCTGTTAATTAAACAGGATTAGTTTTAATTAAATTTTAATTAAAATAATCACCCTGACATGCGGGACCCACTGTCAGGTTTGACCTGGACCAGTTCCGTTGACCTGCTGACGTCACACTGACGTCAGGCTGACGCAGTAATTGATTTTCTGGATTTAATTTAAATCAGGAAATTCCAGAATATTATTTAAACTTCAAAAATTCATAACTTTTATTCTGTAACTCCAATTTGGACAAATTATATATGAAAAATGATCAGAAAAATCCAATCTATCCATCTGTACTATTTTCATGCATGATCAAACCAGTTAAATTGATGTTTTAAGCAGAACAAGGAAAAGCACTTTAAAAGGCCATATTTGAATTTGAAATTTGAATCCTTGATTCAAATTTGTTCAAACCCTTCTGGTTTTAGTTGCATTAGCCCAATACACTCATATTGCCATGTTTTCATGCATGCATCATATTGTTGCACATTGTTTGGTGATGTTTGTGTATCGGTGCTCTCTGCGGCAGGTTCTGTCCCCGAGGAGTACCGTGATTACCCTAACGAAGAACCGTATCAGTGCATCGAACCATCAGGCAAGCAACCAACCATTTGATCATATCGATACAATCCCATGTTCTCGCTCCTGCTCTCTTTTAATGCATTAAGACAACGCGATTCAAACTGCTGTGTGCTACGGTAGTTGAACCCATTTCCTCTGCATGACCTGTCATTGCCACAGTAACTAGATGAAACCCACTAGCATGTGTAGGAGTTGTTTGAGCCATATGTATGTGTTGTTCCTACCTTGCTATGCCTGCTATGCTTAGAGTCGTGTCAGGTCTGGTTCATCTGGGTGATGGGCTAGAGTGAAATGTTCATGTCAGTAATGAGAGTGGTGTGGTGAACACGATTTGGTAAAGGTATCGATGAGAGGCCATGTAGGAGTACATGGTGGGTTGTTTCATTGAAGCCGACCTTAAGCACTGAGATCTGTATGTGTGATTTAAGAATCAGCTACTACCATGCATTGGGCCCGAAACCAATGGACCCTCTCGGCTTCTTATTCACCCTAGTTCTCCGTCCAGGAGTTGCAAGTAGTTTCTGGTGTTTGTAGCCTACTGGAGGCCGTGGACAGCGCTGACCGTAGGGGTGGGCTGTGATGCGGTAGGTACGTGGCACGGTGTACCGAATACCCGTTAGGTATCTCGGGAACCCTGTTCACATCGTTCGGGGCCGTATGGGAAATCTCGGCCGGACTCCCTGCGGATGGAACCTGGATAGGCGATAAACCTGGACTGGAGGCTTAGGTGATTAGGTAGGTCGTGGCCGACACCCACGTTGGGCTTCCGCTTGAAGGTTGCCGAGTACATGTCGTGTAAACGACGGTAAGTGGTGAGAGCGTGTATGAAGAAGTACACCCCTGCAGGGTTAACATGATCTATTCGAATAGCCGCGTCCGCGGTAAAGGACTACTTGGTTGCTTATACAGTTCATAGACAAGTAAACGGAAACTGCTAAAAGCCTCAAGATAAGTGTGAGTGCCGAGGATGGCTCTTCCGTAGGAAGACGGAGGTGGATCCTCGGTAGTGTATTGAAGTGGTGAGTAGTGGACTCGTGTGCGCAAAACCATTTCAAGTTGGAGTATCGTAGGATAGTCTAGCCAAGAGTCAAAGCTGGCTTGCTGCAATAACTCCACCAACCCTTCTTGATACTAAGCATGTATGTAGGATCTGATGTAAGTCTTGCTGAGTACCTTTGTACTCATGTTGCTATAGTTTACATTTTTACAGAAGATGCTGCAACCCCTTCTGATGGGTTCTATGTAGACGTTGACATCAACGAGTAGGCTGAAAGACCCAGGTGGTGACCCTGAGCTTGTGAAGGACCTTGTAGTATAGCTAGGCTTCCCAAGCCTCTTTTATTTTACTAGTTGTCTGTACTCAGACAAGTTACTTCCGCTGCTGGTTTGTATGACTGTATGACTTGTATGTTGGGTCGTGAGACCCGTACCTTTGTGTATGTCATGTATGGCTCTCTGAGCCTTAAATAAAGTACTTGTGTCATAGAGTCATGTTGTGATGCTTCGTTGTATTTGCACATATCGAGCATATTGTGTGTATGACTGAAATGCTTGGTATGTGTGGGATCTGGCTATCTAGTTGTTTATCTTTAGTAGCCTCTCTTACCGGGAAATGTCTCCTAGTGTTACCGCTGAGCCATGGTAGCTTGCTACTGCTCTGGAACACTTAGGCTGGCCGGCATGTGTCCTTCTTCGTTCCTGTGTCTGTCCCTTCGGGGAAATGTCACGCTTTGAGTACCGGAGTCCTGTTAGCCCGCTACAGCCCGGTTTACCGGAGTCCTGCTAGCCCAGTGCTACAGCCCGGACCCACTTGCTGATGACCGACACGTTCGAAGCTGGGTCATGAATGCCTGTCCCTGTAAGTCTGTGCCACTTTGGGTTTACGACTAGTCATGTCAGCCCGGGCTCTTTATCATATGGATGCTAGCGACACTATCATATACGTGAGCCAAAAGGCGCAAACGGTCCCGGGCAAAGGTAAGGCGACACCCGTGAGGATACCGTGCGTGAGGCCGCAAAGTGATATGAGGTGTTATCGGCTAGATCGATGTGACATCGAGTCGGGGTCTTGACAATAACCCTCTGAAGACCTAATAACTTGGGTAAACATGAGAAGAATTTAGAGAATAACTCAACGACACATGGAGCAAATGCAAAGATACCTCTGGCGTCGAGAAGATAAGAATCCATAGAGATGCGTTTGTCTCTCTTCCCCGCGTCTTTCCTCCAAGGAAAGACGGCTAGCATTTCTGCTTCCCGGCTGCAGGGGCGCCGATCTGCCATGTCTCATGTGGTCTTAGGGCCACGGGTGTGTTGTAACCCCCCGAGAATCGTGCTACAGTAATCTCCCCTCTAATCTAGTCAAGTCATCATGTTTTTCAAGTTTAAGTGCCACTTGCTCAAAATCAAACTCAAAGTTAAATTTAAATTGAAAATCAAATTTCTATTTCGCCAAACTGTCCAAAAAAATGTTTGTTGGTTTGAAAATAATCACTAAGTAATTTTAATGTAGAAACTAATATTATTTGATATATTAAAGAGCCCCTAACCTATTTAAAACAGTGATCAGAACAGCCTATTTAATCTATTTATATTTAAGTAAAATTCATATGAAGAAAAATAGCCCCCAAACTTTTTGTCGTAGCCCAAAATATCGCCTTGTATTTATGTGACACTTTTCACCATTTATATGGGCTCTAGTGTCTACAGTGCCCCGAAGCGCAGACCACCACAGCCTTGCCCCCACCTCGCTCATTCCCCCTTGGTTCCGCCTTCGCCCCCTTCCTTCTTCTAGGAATTGACCTCGAACCAGTCGCGGTCACCGCTGCCTCCCTGTCGTTGTCGCGGCCATCGACGTATCCTGCGTGCGGGAGCACGTCCAGGAGGTCCGCCGCGGCCAGCTTCGTCCGTCTTCGTCTGGCCGTCACCACCTCGCCGTCCTTGCGATCGCTCCAGTCCACCCCAACCCTCCCTGAGCACGCCAAAGGACGCACCGTGAGCTCTTCCCCCAATTCCCCCTGCTTGCCCCCTCGATCCGTTTCCGTAGCTGCCGTCCCCGAGCTCCCGCGTACGCGTACGCGTATGTGCGTGCATCCTGCAGCTGCGCGCTGTTGCTCCGTTGGGCTGCTCACGGCTGCTGCCTTGCCGCTGGGCTGCTGGTGCTAGTGCCGCTGGTGCTACTGCTGCTTGCTACGCGGCTGCTGCCACTACTGGCCATGGCCAAGTGTGGCGTGTGCTGTGTGTGTCTGCGTGAGTGTGTGTGTGCAGAGTGTGCGCGGAGGTGTGTGAGCCGGCCCTTGTTTAGTCTAGCTTAGGATTAAATTAGTGCTAAGTTAGTCTAGTAGTAGATTACATGTAGGCCCTCATTAAATAAATTAAATTTATTTATTTGTTTATGTATAGCCTAAGACATGTGTGGGCCACCCATTCTCTACTTGACCAGTCAATTTGACTTGGTCAAACTCGTATTAAACAATTTCAGCAATTTCAGAAAATCGATTAAACTTCGGAAAATCATAATTAATTCATACTAACTCGGATGAAAATAATTTATATACGAAAATTGCTCAGAAAATATACCAATATGCAATCCGTTCATCTGTCGCCCGCCTCTAACATGATGAACATGGATCCTTCCCCTCCGAGTTATCTGTCTGAAAACTGCCAAACGCCAGGAAAATATTCCCGGATATTTTCCCGCTCCGTCTGTAACGTGTAGCACTGCGATAGTTCACCCCTAGCACATCGCATTGCCATGTCATGTTTTTTGATGCATTGTGTTCCTCCTCCGTTACTTCTTTTCCGGTAGACCCCGAGACCGCTGTTGATCCGGTGATCGACTGCTTCACCATCGAGGGTTCTTATCTGTGTGCAGAGTGATACATCTCCAATGTATCTATAATTTTTTATTGTTCCATACTGTTATATTATCATTCTTGGATGTTATACAATTATTTTATAGCAACTTTATATCATTTTTTGGGACTGACCTATTGACATAGTGCCTAGTGACAGTTGCTATTATTTGCTTGTTTTTTTACTTCGAAGAATATAAGTACCAAACGGATTCCAAACGCACTGAAACTTTTTGGAGATTTTTGGACCAGAAGACAACTTGGGAGCCAAGGAAGCACCAGAGGGGAGGCCCATGGGGCCCACAAGACACCAGGGCGCGCCAGAGGCCCTGGCGCACCCTAATGGTTATGGGGCCCACGGGGGTCTCCTCCACCACCTCTCAGCTCTATAAATACCCCATTATTGCAGAAACCCGAGGGGAGCGATCGAAACACAATTCCAGCAGCCGCAAATTCCAGAACCATGAGATCCAATCTAGAGCCTATTCCGGCACTCTGCCGGAGGGGAACACGATCATGGAGGGGTTCATCATCCTCATTGGTGCTCCTTCGATGATGCGTGGGTAGTTCACCATAGACTTACGGGTCCGTAGGCAGTAGCTAGATGGCTTCTTTTCTCTTTTTGATTCTCAACACAACGTTCTCCTTGTTGTTCTTGGAGATCTATTTGATGTAATGACTTTTTACGGTGTGTTTGTTAGGATCCGATGAAGTTCGAGTTTATGATTAGATCTATATCCATGAATATTATTTGAGTTTTCTTTGATCTCTTATATGCATGATTATTTATAGTCTCGTGTTTCTTCTCCGAATATTTGGTTTAGTTAGGCCGACTAGATCGATTTTTGTTGCAACGGGAAGAGGTGCTTTGTGATGGGTTCGATCTTGCGGTGTCCTCACCCAGTGACAGATGGGGTAGTGAGGCACGTATGTATCGTTTCTATTAAGGATAAAAAGATGGGGTCTATTTCTACATGAATAGATCTTGTCTACATCATGTATTCGTTCTTATTGCATTACTCCGTTTCTCCATGAACTTAATACACTAGATGCATGCTAGATAGCGGTTGATGTGGGGAGTAATAGTAGTGGATGCAGGCAGGAGTCGTTCTACTACTTAGACGTGATGCCTATATACATGATCATTGCCTTGGATATCGTCATAATTATTTGGTCTTCTATCAATTGTCCAACAGCAGTTTGTTTACCCACCGTATGCTATTTTCTCGAGAGAAGCCACTAGTGAAATCTACGCCCCCCGGGTCTATCTTTCATCATATTGTTTTCAGATCTATATTTCCAAAAACCCAAAAATATCCTGCTGCACTTTTTTTAGTTGTTTTATTTTGTGTTCTTGCTAGATCTATTTATCCAATATCATACAATTTAATCTATCTTTTTACCGTGGAGGGATTGATAACCCCTCTTACGCGTCGGGTTGCAAGTATTTGTTCTTTGTGTGCATGTACTATTTACATAGTGTTGCTTGGTTCTCCTACTGGATTGATAACCTTGGTTTCATAACTGAGGAAAATACCTACCGTAGCTGTACTGCATAATCCCTTCCTCTTTGGGGAAATACCGACGTAGTTTCAAGCCGCATCACAGAGCTTCCAGGCAAGCAAACCCCCCTTGATCATTCCGACATTGCCCATTCCATTCTCTCTCATGCTTGCATTAGATTTTGCTTCCATAAATGATTGATCGTATTCTAATGCATAGCCTGCTTTTGTAATCTGCTGTTGTACCTTACCTGCTTATCCTATATGCTTATTATAGGTTGGTTGGTGATCCATCAGTGGCCCCTCATCTTGTCCCTGTTGCCCCCGCTGGATTACCAGATGACTCGATCAACGTTATCGACGTCCATGGCCCAACACATCACCTCACCGCCTTTAGTTGTATGACTCTGCAGAGCTACTATCGAGTGACGATGGTGATACCTCGTAATGCACTCCTAATGATAACTCTGTAGTATAGCTAATCGATCGTGGTCTATCAACGGTGATTCCTCCTTCACCACTCCCGATAATGACTTTGTCGTGCAACACCTCAAGTGTGAACCATCGAGGGTGATTCCTCCAAGTTCACCTTGAGGATTACATCAAGTGGATTCCATCAAGGGTTATTCCTCAGATTCCCCCTTGGTGTTTTGGACACACTATTACTTTGACTTTACCACAGAACCTTGTTGAAGTCGGGTTGGCCATGAGGGGTACCCGCAAGATTTACTGACGTCAAGTTGACCTGGAGGGTAACCCCGAGATAATTACGAGGCACAGTCGGGCAGGCAGACTGCTCTAGAGTGGGTTGGGCCTGGCCCTTGCCGTAAGTCCTTAAGACGGGGTGACGGGAGCACTGATCGTCATCGCGCGCTCCCAAGACACTAACGAGATTGGGTATATTTGATGTAAGTTGGCCACTGGCCTATACGCACTAACCACCACGCGGAAACAGTTATGTGCACTCGGCATCGTATGTATCGGCCGAAGCTCTTCCGACATCAGCGATGGAGCAGCGTGCGCCCGGTTGGATGTGAACCACCCGCGCTTGTATAAGGGGGTGGGTCTGCTCCAGGCCACCCTCGCAACGTGCATGACTGCAAAGGGCGATGGGCCCAAGACCCCTACGCGCTTAAGATGTAGATCGGCGTGCTGGCCTCTCTGTTGAGCCTTGGTAAGGCTACGACGTGTTGATCTTCCGAGGTCGGACATGACCCGGGAAAGTTTGTCCGGCTAGAGTGATCGAGCATGTTGGGTAATATGTGAAGGAAATATGCCCTAGAGGCAATAATAAAGTTATTATTTATTTCCTTATTTCATGATAAATGTTTATTATTCATGCTAGAATTGTATTAACCGGAAACATAATACATGTGTGAATACATAGACAAACATAGTGTCACTAGTATGCCTCTACTTGACTAGCTCATTTATCAAAGATGGTTGAGTTTCCTAACCATAGATATGAGTTATCATTTGATAATGGGATCACATCATTAGAAGAATGATGTGATTGACTTGACCCATTCTGTTAGCTTAGCACTTGATCGTTTAGTTTGTTGCTATTGCTTTCTTCATGACTTATACATGTTCCTATAACTATGAGATTATGCAACTCCCGTTTACCGGAGGAACACTTTATGTGCTACCAAACATCACAACGTAATTGGGTTATTATAAAGGTGCTCTATAGGTGTCTCCGAAGATACTTGTTGGGTTGACGTACTTCGAGATTAGGATTTGTCACTCTGATTGTCGGAGAGGTATCTCTGGGCCCACTCGGTAATGCACATCACTATTAGCCTTGCAAGCATTGTAAATAATGAGTTAGTTGCGGGACGATGCATTACGGAATGAGTAAATAGACTTGCCGGTAACGAGATTGAACTAGGTATCGAATCTCGGGCAAGTAACATACCGATGACAAAGGGAACAACGTATGTTGTTATGCGGTTCGACCGATAAAGATCGTTGTAGAATATGTAGGAGCAAATATGCGCATCCAGGTTCCGCTATTGGTTATTGACCAAAGAGGTGTCTCCGTCATGTCTACATAGTTCTCGAACCCGTAGGGTCCGCACGCTTAACATTTGTTGACGATATAGTATTATATGAGTTATGTATGTTGGTGACCGAATGTTGTTCGGAGTCCCAGATGAGATCACGGACATGGCGAGGAGCTCCGGAAAGGTCCGGAGGTAAAGATTCATATATTGGATGATATGGTTAGGCCAAAGTGTCAGGCCCACGGGGCTATTAGTCGGTGCAAAAAGGAGTTTTGCAGAGGCCAGGGGGGAAAACGCCAGAGACCCTGGCGTCTGGCCCTAGGCCAGACGCCGAGGCCCATGGCGTCTGGGCCAGACGCCAAGGATTGTGGCGTTTGGTCCTGGAGTCCGAGTGGGACTCTTGCCTTTCAGGCAAAACCGACTTTGAGGAGGCTTTTACTCCAAGTTTCGACCCCAAGGCTCAACATATAAATAGAGGGGCAGGGCTAGCACCAAAGACACATCAAGAAACACCAAGCCGTGTGCCGGCAACCCCGTCCCCTCTAGTTTATCCTTCGTCATAGTTTCCGTAGTGCTTAGGCGAAGCCCTGCGGAGATTGTTCTTCACCAACACCGTCACCACGCCGTCGTGCTGCCGGAACTCATCTACTACTTTGCCCGTCTTGCTGGATCGAGAAGGCGAGGATGTCATCGAGGTTAATGTGTGCAGAACTCGAAGGTGCCGTGTAACGACCCGACCTCAGACGGTCAAGTCTCTGTGCTTAAGTGTCATCCCTGGATCGGTATGCTGACACACACAGTACTCGAGGATTTATAACAGAGGTAAATCACATTTATAAAATAACGTAAATACTATTACCTCAATCCAAATAGCAGAAGTAACAAGGTTGTGGATTCCCATGAACACCAACAGGAAGGTTGAGTGTAGAAATCGTAACCCTAACGTATCACTTACTCATCATAAGATATCCTGCAACATGAGATGTTGCAGCCACAAAGGGTCAGTACATTGAATGTACTGGCAAATTCACACCATAGGATAATAATGAATAATAACTATCACTACATGCATATTTGGCTGGTGGGAAGCTCTATGGTTATAGTTTTTGTGAAAAGCCAATTTTTTCCTACTACAAAGGAATATATTTTATTTAACTACAAAGTTGGTTGATAAAATATTGAGAAGGTAAACCCCCTCTCAACCTCAATTAAAAGTAATCATTAACCCAACAAATTAATTTACGTAATATGATGAGATACTTAAGATACTCCAAGTACTAGATACTCAAGATTGTCCATAACCGGGGACACGGCTAACCATGATTAGATTGTACACTCTGCAGAGGTTTGCGCACTTTTCCCCACAAGACTCGATCGCTTCCGTTGAATGTCTCGCACTGCATGATGTTTGAGAAATGGATGACCGAGACATAGTCTTTCAGGAACATCAACTCTCTACTCCGGGTAGACCATACCAAACCTATAAAACTCACTACCTGCTGATCTACCTCTTCAAGAGCTTCACGTAACTTACTCAACTATGCTAGAGCCCATAATAGCTTGTCTCAGAGCCCATAATAGCTCTTCAAGAGCACACAGAAGTTTCTAGCATGAAAATATCTCAGTTCCCTTTGAGCCTGGGTGGCGAACCATAGGATGATCACACGGTATATCCCCGGGATCTCCTAGGACAACACTGGTATATCCCCAGGTGTCTGGGCAAGTCCACTGGTATATCCTTAGGGTGCCCCTACCAATCCACCCAGATGTGTATTAAAGTTGCCACCTTAAGTTGAACCATTAAGTAAACAATCTCACATCTGTCATGGAATACACTCAAACCCAATCCACGTCTACGAGCATAGCATGGCAATATAAGCATAATGTAGAAGTAACTCCCAAGGTTTGAATGCTGGACAATAGGTTCCTACATCATCAACTACTTCCCAATACCCACATGCTATCAAACCTACTCATGCAATGTTTGAGGGTGAAACTAATGCATAAAAACTGGGTATGAAAGGGATATGATCAAAGTGTGAACTTGCCTGCAATGTTGATGAAGATGATTCACACTCAAAACTCTTGATAGTTCTACTCGTCACACTCCGGTCAATCTATCGTGAGCAAGCAGTAGTAACCACACATAAGCAATCACTCAGAAGATCGGAAAGAATGAAGACAATTCGAAAAGCATCAAAAACCAAGAAAATAACTCTTATAACATAAAACAATTTCTAACAGTACCAGAATTATGTGAATTTGGCCTTATCAGAAAGTTTAGGTCAAGAGCTTCGATTTGCAAAAAAAATCAACTAAATCGGAGTTACGAAACTCAAGTTATGATCAAACAAAGTTTAAATTCAAATCTGATCTAATTCAAATTTTAAACTATCAAAAACTTGTTTGAGTTGGATTACTGGATAGAGGAGATCGTGACGAAGAAGCAGTCATTGGTCCCATCTAATTTGGATGAAAGAGTAAAAAGTTATGGCTATTTGAAAATCAGGGTCAAGTTGTTTTATGAAAGAAAAATAGCTCCGTCTAAGGTCTAATGTATAAATACATAGACTATTTGGTAATCTAATTATTTTATCGTACTAGTCTAGAAAATAATAAACTATGGAAGTAATAAAAAACAAAGAAAGATATCTTTATAAGGCAGAGAAAAGACAACTTAAGAGAAAGAAGACAATTTTCAGAAGTCACATCGGAAAGGAGAAAAATATTTTTCTTAAATGAATCTAGTCAAACAAAAATATTAATTTAATCCGAATCGGATGATTTTTGGAGGCTCTATGGGTCTATATTTATAGGTGGAAAAGAGGTGTAGGGGTCAAAGGCTAGGCAATGTGAGACTAAACGTAGACGTAATTAAACGAAACAGAGGAGAACCGCATGGGCTTGAAGCCTTCAGCCGCCGCACGCGTACACGGGCTGTAGTTTTTTTTAACCAAAATCGGCCTAAGTAAAGAAAAATAAAAAGGCTGGCTGAGCCTGGCCCATTTAGGAGAGAGAAAGAAAAAAAAATTAGGCGCCCGCTGCCACTATGCTACGCGTGTGGGCGGTAAATAACTATAAGCCGCATGTACAGTTTTTTTTAAATAGAAACAGAAGGAAAATAGGATAAAGAAAATAAAGTGAAATTTTATATAGTCATGTTATATATCAAAATTTTCAGAAAAATATTTCCTACAAGTTGAACATTTTTCTATAGTCAACTAAAATACACACAAATTCACATAAAGCAAAGTGTGCTTCAGTACTAATAAAATAGAACAAAAATCATTTTAAAATACCAAAATGATTTCAAATTTATTTCTCTCCAATTTTCTGTTGTAGGGAATTATGTTACCCTATTTTCCATGTATTTTATTTTTGGAGGAAAATAATTTGAATAAAAGCCAAATAACTCCAAATTGAAAATAATTTCAAAAGGACTTTGAATTTAATTCTTTTAAAACTCCCAACTCATATTTCATATAATTTGAAGAAGTCATTTTATCTTCTCTCATGAAAATCATTGAGTTGCATAAAGTTTCGGAATTGGAAATATTTTCCAAATGAAATTTAAATATTTTCAACACCCCTTGTCATTTAAATAAATGGAAGAAGTCATGTCATCTTCTTTCGAGGGTTTTGTCATGAAAAGAATTCGAATTCATGGAGATCACGAATGCAAAATGAAAGTTTGGGACAGTCCTTTTTATTCCCTCTCATTTAACTTTCAAAAAGTTTCAAATTTCACTCAATTTCACACAATCAATCAAACAATCAATCAAATCTATCTATTTAAATATAACATTCCAAAATTTAGAATTTTGGGATGTTACAAACCTACCACCCTTAAAATGAATCTCGTCCTCGAGATTCGGAGAGGCTAGAAAGAAAAAGGTTGGGTTTGGGGGTCTTCTCAAAATCCATTGATCATCACAGGGGGTCTGGGGTGCTACCACCCTTAGAAACATTGTTACGGTCCCATCAATACTCGTATACTCCATCCTTATTCTTGACGGGGCCGGTCTTCTCAAATTCTCGAAAAAATCCTTCTCTGGGCTCTTCCCGTAGTGGCATAACCTCTACCGCAATTCTTCTGTCCTTTCATCTTGATAAGATTCTTCTGAGACTGGGTCTTCTTAGCTGACGGGTCTGGCGCCGATACTAAACAACTATCGGTATCTCATGGTGGTCAACATTTTATGGTTTGTCCTGCAGGAAATGGGTCTGGGTTGAACCTCACCGTATAACCTACGGTTGGCAACAACTGCCGTGTACAAGGGGAAAAATACCTTTACCATTCTAAGGTTTAAACAAGGTTTAATACTGTTGTCTCTCTACTATAGGTAAGTCACTCAGATTTACCATCCCACATAGCAGGGCGAATAATGAGAGTAAGTCAGCATGGTGATCAGTCCATCTCGCACCCAAATCATTACCCTGTATACAGTTTAGCGAATATCGCATTCTAACACTCGGTCATCCTCACAAGCATTGCAGAATGTCTCTTGTCAACGAACTAGGTTCGGATAAATTCATGGATTCTGCAAGCCAAACAAGCATCTATCATTCCTTCACAACTCTCAGGTTTTGCGTTACTCCTATAAGATCGTGTGTCGATAAAATCGTAACTTCTACCAGGTTTTTTTTTCCTTCAGCAAGAGTGTGCTGGCTTCTTGGCAGGTCCTGGGGCCTGTGGGTTATGGCCCATCTCATCACTTGCAAACCTTGAACTCATCATCGGGGCAACGGATCTCTAATCCAACATCCAACTTCCAGCTTCCTAGCATACTAAAAATCCATCCAATTGTATTGTCTCCCTTCCTTCTATTGTCACCAAACTAGGACATGATTACTCAGACTCATCATGGAATTTCTATTGATCCATATTTCCAACATCATACCTCCTTTATATCCAATAGTAATTCATCTCTTCATCCTCATGGGATATCCCACATACCGAGATAAAACTTATACTTATGAGTCCATACTCCACTTCGTGGAACATCATTATCCTTTCCAGGGTCAAGCATACTCACAGGGTACTATTGGCCACCTCTGCATGGCACTTCTTCAACTGGGGAAACGTGAAACACATCATGAACTCCTGACAGTCCTTCGGGTGATTCCAACTTGTTGGCCACTTCTCCCATATGCTCCAAAACTCAGTATGGTCCTACAAATCTCGGGGCTAACTTTCTCTTAACTCCAAATCGTTTAACTCCTCGCAGAGGGGACACACGAAGACATGCTCTGTCTCCAATTTCATAGACTACCTCCTTGCGTTTTTGAGTCTGCATAACTCTTCTGCCTGGACTGAGCTACCTTCAGTCTATCTCGAATCAACTTAACCTTCTCTTCTGACTCTTTGATCAAATCTGGTCCAAACAACTGATGGTCTCCAACTTCATCCCACATCAACGGTGTCTGGCTCCTTCTCCCATACAAAGCTCCAAAAGGGCCATCTTCAAACTGGCTTGGTAACTGTTGTTGTATGAGAACTCCGCATAAGGTAGATTATCATCCCTACTAGATCCATAATTTAGCGCACACGCTCTCAACATGTCCTCCAGAATCTGATTGACCCCCTCTCGGTCTATCCTTCTGTCTGCGGATGAAAGGCTGTACTGAGCTCTAGCCTAGTACCCAAAGTCTGGTGCAGCTGATTCCAAAACTTTGAGGTAAACTGTGTTCCTCTATCTGATATGATGGTCCTCGGAACTCCATGCAGACACATGATCCTGGTCAAACATATCTTGGCCAACTTCACACTTGTATGGGTGGTTTTCACTGGGATAAAGTGAGCCACTTTGGTCAAGCGAATCAACTACTACCCAAATAGAATCATATCCCGATTGGGTTCTGGGAAATCCGGTAATGAAATCCATGCCAAGCTTATCCTGCTTCCATTCGGGTATCGACATAGGCTGTAGTAATCCGGCTGGCTTCTGATGCTCTGCCTTTACTCTCTAGCATACATCACCTACGACTACATACTCAATAATATCCTTCTTTATACCAGTCCACCAGAAACGCTCCGTCAAATCCAAATACATCTTGGTGTTTCCAGGGCGAATCGAGTATGGTGAGTCATGAGCCTCCTGAAGTATTAACTTCCTGATTGTTGGAAATATGCCCTAGAGGCAATAATAAAAGTATTATTATTATATTTCCTTGTTCATGATAATTGTCTTTTATTCATGCTATAACTGTATTATCCGGAAATCGTAATACACGTGTGAATATATAGACCACAATATGTCCCTAGTGAGCCTCTAGTTGACTAGCTCGTTGTGATTAACAGATAGTCATGGTTTCCTGGCTATGGACATTGGATGTCGTTGATAACGGGATCACATCATTAGGAGAATGATGTGATGGACAAGACCCAATCCTAAGACTAGCACAAAAGATCGAGTAGTTCATTTGCTAGAGCTTTGCGAATGTCAAGTATCTCTTCCTTTGACCATGAGATCGTATAACTCCTGGATACCGTAGGAGTGCTTTGGGTGTATCAAACGTCACAACGTAACTGGGTGACTATAAAGGTGCACTACAGGTATCTCCGAAAGTATCTATTGTTTTATGCGGATCGAGACTGGGATTTGTCACTCCGTGTAAACGGAGAGGTATCTCTGGGCCCACTCGGTAGGACATCATCATATGCGCAATGTGACCAAGTTTTTGATCACGGGATGATGTGTTACGGAACGAGTAAAGTGACTTGCCGGTAACGAGATTGAACAAGGTATCGGTATACCGACGATCGAATCTCGGGCAAGTAAAATACCGCTAGACAAAGGGAATTGTATACGGGATCGATTGAGTCCTTGACATCGTGGTTCATCCGATGAGATCATCGTGGAACATGTGGGAGCCAACATGGGTATCCAGATCCCGCTGTTGGTTATTGACCAGAGAACGTCTCGGTCATGTCTGCATGTCTCCCGAACCCGTAGGGTCTACACACTTAAGGTTCGATGACGCTAGGGTTATAAAGGAAGCTTGTATGTGGTTACCGAATGTTGTTCGGAGTCCCGGATGAGATCCCGGATGTCACGAGGAGTTCCGGAATGGTCCGGAGGTAAAGATTTATATATAGGAAGTCCTGTTTCGGCCATCGGGACAAGTTTCGGGGTCATCGGTATTGTACCGGGACCACCGGAAGGGTCCCGGGGGCCCACCGGGTGGGGCCACCTGCCCCGGGGGGCCACATGGGCTGTAGGGGGTGCGCCTTGGCCTACATGGGCCAAGGGCACCAGCCCCAAGAGGCCCATGCGCAAGGAAACTTGGAGAGGGAAGAGTCCTAAAGGGGGAAGGCACCTCCGAGGTGCCTTGGGGAGGATGGACTCCTCCCCATCCTTAGCCGCACCCCTTCCTTGGAGGAGGGGGCAAGGCTGCGCCTCCCCCCTCTCCCTTGGCCCTATATATAGTGGGGAAAAGGAGGAGCAATCATACCTAAGGCCTTTGGTTGCCTCCCTCTCCCTCCCGTGACACATCTCCTCTCCCGTAGGTGCTTAGCGAAGCCCTGCAGGATTGCCACGCTCCTCCATCATCACCACGCCGTTGTGCTGCTGCTGGATGGAGTCTTCCTCAACCTCTCCCTCTCTCCTTGCTGGATCAAGGCGTGGGAGACGTCATCGGGCTGTACGTGTGTTGAACGCGGAGGTGCCGTCCGTTCGGCACTTGATCATCGGTGATCTGAATCACGACGAGTACGACTCCATCAACCCCGTTCACTTGAACGCTTCCGCTTAGCGATCTACAAGGGTATGTAGATGCAAACTCTCCTCTCTTTCTACTCGTTGCTGGTCTCTCCATAGATAGATCTTGGTGACACGTAGGAAAATTTTGAATTTCTGCTACGTTCCCCAACAGTGGCATCATGAGCTAGGTCTATTGCGTAGATTCTTTGCACGAGTAGAACACAAAATAGTTGTGGGCGTTGATTTTGTTCAATATGCTTACCGTTACTAGTCCAATCTTGTTTCGACGGAATTGTGGGATGAAGCGGCCCGGACCGACCTTACACGTACTCTTACGTGAGACAGGTTCCACCGATTGACATGCACTTGGTGCATAAGGTGGCTAGCGGGTGCCAGTCTCTCCCACTTTAGTCGGAACGGATTCGATGAACAGGGTCCTTATGAAGGGTAAATAGCAATTGGCATATCACGTTGTGGTCTTGCGTAGGTAAGAAACGTTCTTGCTAGAAACCCATAGCAGCCACGTAAAACATGCAACAACAATTAGAGGACGTCTAACTTGTTTTTGCAGGGTATGCTATGTGATGTGATATGGCCAAAAGGATGTGATGAATGATATATGTGATGTATGAGATTGATCATGTTCTTGTAATAGGATTCACGACTTGCATGTCGATGAGTATGACAACCGGCAGGAGCCATAGGAGTTGTCTTTATTTATTGTATGACCTGCGTGTCATTTAACAACGCCATGTAAATTACTTTACTTTATTGCTAAACGCGTTAGCCATAGAAGTAGAAGTAGTCGTTGGCGTGACAACTTCATGAAGACACGATGATGGAGATCATGATGATGGAGATCATGGTGTCAAGCCGGTGACAAGATGATCATGGAGCCCCGAAGATGAAGATCAAAGGAGCTATATGATATTGGCCATATCATCTCACTACTCTATTTGATTGCATGTGATGTTTATCATGTTTATACATCTTATTTGCTTAGAACGACGGTAGTAAATAAGATGATCCCTCATTAAAAAATTTCAAGAAGTGTTCTCCCCTAACTGTGCACCGTTGCTACAGTTCGTCGTTTCGAAGCACCACGTGATGATCGGGTGTGATAGATTCTTACGTTCACATACAACGGGTGTAAGACAGTTTTACACAGCGAAAACACTTAGGGTTAACTTGACGAGCCTAGCATGTACAGACATGGCCTCGGAACACGGAGACCGAAAGGTCGAGCATGAGTCGTATAGAAGATACGATCAACATGAAGATGTTCACCGATGATGACTAGTCCGTCTCACGTGATGATCGGACACGGCCTAGTTTGACTTGGATCATGTAATCACTTAGATGACTAGAGGGATGTCTATCTGAGTGGGAGTTCATAAGATGAACTTAATTATCCTGAACATAGTCAAAAGACCTTTTGCAAATTATGTCGTAGCTCGCGCTATAGTTCTACTGTTTAGATATGTTCCTAGAGAAAATATAGTTGAAAGTTGATAGTAGCGTTTATGCGATCAGTAGAAAGCTTATGTCCTTAATGCACTGCTCAGTGTGCTGAACCCCAAACGTCGTTTGTGGATGTTTCGAACATCGAACATACACGTTTTGATAACTACGTGATAGTTCAGTTAAATGGTTTAAGTAGAGGCACCAAAGATGTTTTCGAAACGTCGCGGAACATATGAGATGTTTCGAGGGCTGAAATTGGGATTTCAAGCTCGTGCCAACGTCAAGAGGTATGAGACCTCCGACAATTTTCTTAGCCTACAAACTAAGGGAGAAAAGCTCAATCGTTGAGCTTGTGCTCAGATTGTCTGAGTGCAACAATCACTTGAATCGAGTGGGAGTTGATCCTCCAGATGAGATAGTGATGTTTCCCCAAAGTCATTGCCACCAAGCTGCTAGAGCTTCGTGATGAACTATAACATATCAAGGATAGAGATGATGATCCTTGAGGTATTCGCGTTGTTTGACATCACGAAAGTAGAAATCAAGAAGGAGCATCAATTGTTGATGGTTGATGAAACCACTAGTTTCAAGAAGGGTAAGGGCAAAAAGGGATACTTCATGAAACGGCAAATCAGCTGCTGCACCAATGAAGAAACCCGAGATTGAACCCAAACCCGAGACTAAGTGCTTCTGTAATAAGGGGAACAGTCACTAGAGCGGAATTACCCTAGATACTTGGTAGATGAGAAGGCTGGCAAGGTCGATAGAAGTATATTGGATATACATTATGTTAATGTGTACTTTACTAGTACTCCTAGTAGCACCAGGGTATTGGATACCGGTTCGGTTGCTAAGTATTAGTAACTCGAAATAAAAGCTACGGAATAAACGGAGACTAGCTAAAGGTGAGCTGACGATATATGTTGGAAGTGTTTCCAAGGTTGATATGATCAAGCATCGCACGCTCCCTCTACCACCGAGATTGGTGTTTGCGTTGAGCATAGACATGATTGGATTATGTCTATCGAAATACGGTTATTCATTTAAGGAGAATAATGGTTACTCTGTTTATTTGAATAATACCTTCAATGGTCTTGCACCTAAAATGAATGGTTTATTGAATCTCGATCGTAGTGATACACATTTTCATGCCAAAAGATATAAGATAGTAATGATAGTACCACTTACTTGTGGCACTGCTGTGTAAGTCATATTGGTATAAAACGCATGAAGAAGCTCCATGTTGATGGATCTTTGGACTCACTCGTTTTTGAAAAGTTTGAGACATGCGAACCATGTCTATTGGTGTATATGCATGAAGAAACTCCATGCAAATGGACCGTTTTGACTCACTTGATTTTTTGAATCACTTGGGACATGCAAATCATACCACATGGGCAAGATGACTGAAAAGCCTCGTTTTCAGTAAGATGGAACAAGATAGCAACTTGTTGGAAGTAACACATTTTGATGTGTGCAGTCCAATAAGTGCTGAGGCATGCAGTGAATATCGTTATGTTCTTACTTCACAGATGATTCGAGTAGATGTTGAGAATATTTACTTGATGAAACACAAGTCTGAATTATTGAATGGTTCAAGTAATTTCAGAGTGAAGTAGAAGATCATTGTGACAAGAGGATAAAATGTCTATGATACGATCATAGAGATGAATATCTGAGTTACGAGTTTTGGCACACAATTAAGACATTGTGGAAATTGTTTCGCAATTAATACCGCCTGGAACACCATAATGTGATGGTGTGTCCGAACATCATAGTTGCACCCTATTGGATATGGTGCGTACCATGATGTCTCTTATCGAATTACCACTATCGTTCATGGGTTGGGCATTAGAGACAACCACACTCACTTTAAATAGGGCACCACGTAATTCCGTTGAGATGACACCGTATGAATTATGGTTTAGAGAAACCTAAGTTGTCGTTTCTTAAAAGTTTGGGGCTGTGACGCTTATATGAAAAAGTTTCAGGTTGATAAGCTCGAACCCAAAGCGGATAAAATGCATCTTCATAGGAAACCCAAAACAGTTGGGTATACCTCCTAATTCAGATCCGAAAGCAATATGGATTGTTTTTTTTTTAGAATCGGGTCCTTTCTCGAGGAAAAGTTTCTCTCGAAAGAATTGAGTGGGAGGATGGTGGAAACTTGATGAGGTTATTGAACTGTCTCTTCAACTAGTGTGTGGCAGGGCACAGGAAGTTGTTCCTGTGGCACCTACACCAATTAAAGTAGAAGCTTATGATATTGATCATGAAACTTCGGATCAAGTCACTACCGAACCTCGTAGGACGACAAGGACACGTACTACTTCGGAGTGGTAAGGTGATCCTGTCTTGAAGGTCATGTTGCTAGACAACAATGAACCTACGAGCTATGGAGAAGCGATGGTGGGCCCGGATTCCGATAAATGGCTCGAGGCCATAAAATCCGAGAACGGATCCATGGACTTTGGTGGACTTGCCCGATGATCGGCAAGCCATTAAGATAAATGGATCTTTAAGAAGAAGACGGGCGTGGATGGTAATGTCACCGTCCATGAAGCTCGACTTGTGGCGAAAAGTTTTTCACAAGTTCAAGGAGTTGACTACGATGAGATTTTCTCATCCGTAGCGATGCTTAAAGTCCGTCGGAATCATGTTAGCATTAGCTGCATTTATGAAATCTGGCAGATGGATGTCAAAACGAGTTTCCTTACCAGTTTCTTAAGGAAAGGTTGTATGTAATACAATCAGAAAGGTTTTGTCGATCCTAAGGATGCTAAAAGGTATGCTAGCTCCAGCAATCCTTCTAAGGACTGGAGTGAGCATCTCGGAGTTGGAATGTATGCTTTGATGATGATCAAAGATTTTCGATTTATACAAAGTTTATGAGAAACTTGTATTTCCAAAGAAGTGAGTGGGAGCACTATAGAATTTCTGATGAGTATATGTTGTTGACATATTGATGATCAGAAATGATGTAGAATTTCTGGAAAGCATATAGGGTTATTTGAAAGGTGTTTTTCAAATGAAAACCTGGATTAAGCTACTTGAACATTGAGCATCAAGATCTATAAGGATAGATCAAAATGCTTAATAATACTTTCAAATGAGCACATGCCTTGACGTGATCTTGAAGGTGTTCAAGATGGATCAGTCAAAGAAGGAGTTCTTGCCTGAGTTGTAAGGTATGAAGTTAAGGCTTAAAGCTCGACCACGGCAGAATAGAGAGAAAGGACGAAGGTCGTCCCCTATGCTTAAGACGTAGGCTCTTCAGTATGCTATGCTGTGTACCACACCTGAAGTGTGCCTTGCCATGAGTCAGTCAAGGGGTACAAGAGTGATCCAAGAATGGCTCACAGGACAGCGGTCAAAGTTATCCTTAGTAACTAGTGGACTAAGGAATTTTTCTCGATTATGGAGGTGGTAAAAGAGTTCGTCGTAAAGGTTACGACGATGCAAGCTTGAAACCTATCCGGATAGCTCTGAGTGGAGAGACCGGATACATATAATGGAGCAACAATTTAGAATAGCTCCAAGTAGAACAGTTATTTGGAATAGCTCCATATAGAGCGTGGTAGCTGCATCTAGGAGATGACATAGAGATTTGTAAAGCACACACGGATCTGAAAGGTTCAGACCCGTTGACTAAAACCTCTCTCACAAGCAACATGATCAAACATAAAACTCATTGAGTGTTAATCACATAGTGATGTGAACTAGACTAATGACTCTAGTAAACTCTTGGGTATTAGTCACATGACGATGTGACCTGTGACTGTTAATCACATGGCGATGTGAACTAGATTATTGACTCTAGTGCAAGTGGGAGACTGTTGGAAATATGCCCTAGAGGCAATAATAAAAGTATTATTATTATATTTCCTTGTTCATGATAATTGTCTTTTATTCATGCTATAACTGTATTATCCGGAAATCGTAATACACGTGTGAATATATAGACCACAATATGTCCCTAGTGAGCCTCTAGTTGACTAGCTCGTTGTGATCAACAGATAGTCATGGTTTCCTGGCTATGGACATTGGATGTCGTTGATAACGGGATCACATCATTAGGAGAATGATGTGATGGACAAGACCCAATCCTAAGACTAGCACAAAAGATCGAGTAGTTCATTTGCTAGAGCTTTGCGAATGTCAAGTATCTCTTCCTTTGACCATGAGATCGTATAACTCCTGGATACCGTAGGAGTGCTTTGGGTGTATCAAACGTCACAACGTAACTGGGTGACTATAAAGGTGCACTACAGGTATCTCCGAAAGTATCTATTGTTTTATGCGGATCGAGACTGGGATTTGTCACTCCGTGTAAACGGAGAGGTATCTCTGGGCCCACTCGGTAGGACATCATCATATGCGCAATGTGACCAAGTTTTTGATCACGGGATGATGTGTTACGGAACGAGTAAAGTGACTTGCCGGTAACGAGATTGAACAAGGTATCGGTATACCGACGATCGAATCTCGGGCAAGTAAAATACCGCTAGACAAAGGGAATTGTATACGGGATCGATTGAGTCCTTGACATCGTGGTTCATCCGATGAGATCATCGTGGAACATGTGGGAGCCAACATGGGTATCCAGATCCCGCTGTTGGTTATTGACCAGAGAACGTCTCGGTCATGTCTGCATGTCTCCCGAACCCGTAGGGTCTACACACTTAAGGTTCGATGACGCTAGGGTTATAAAGGAAGCTTGTATGTGGTTACCGAATGTTGTTCGGAGTCCCGGATGAGATCCCGGATGTCACGAGGAGTTCCGGAATGGTCCGGAGGTAAAGATTTATATATAGGAAGTCCTGTTTCGGCCATCGGGACAAGTTTCGGGGTCATCGGTATTGTACCGGGACCACCGGAAGGGTCCCGGGGGCCCACCGGGTGGGGCCACCTGCCCCGGGGGGCCACATGGGCTGTAGGGGGTGCGCCTTGGCCTACATGGGCCAAGGGCACCAGCCCCAAGAGGCCCATGCGCAAGGAAACTTGGAGAGGGAAGAGTCCTAAAGGGGGAAGGCACCTCCGAGGTGCCTTGGGGAGGATGGACTCCTCCCCATCCTTAGCCGCACCCCTTCCTTGGAGGAGGGGGCAAGGCTGCGCCTCCCCCCTCTCCCTTGGCCCTATATATAGTGGGGAAAAGGAGGAGCAATCATACCTAAGGCCTTTGGTTGCCTCCCTCTCCCTCCCGTGACACATCTCCTCTCCCGTAGGTGCTTAGCGAAGCCCTGCAGGATTGCCACGCTCCTCCATCATCACCACGCCGTTGTGCTGCTGCTGGATGGAGTCTTCCTCAACCTCTCCCTCCCTCCTTGCTGGATCAAGGCGTGGGAGACGTCATCGGGCTGTACGTGTGTTGAACGCGGAGGTGCCGTCCGTTCGGCACTTGATCATCGGTGATCTGAATCACGACGAGCACGACTCCATCAACCCCGTTCACTTGAACGCTTCCGCTTAGCGATCTACAAGGGTATGTAGATGCAAACTCTCCTCTCTTTCTACTCGTTGCTGGTCTCTCCATAGATAGATCTTGGTGACACGTAGGAAAATTTTGAATTTCTGCTACGTTCCCCAACACTGATCTCTGCATTATTGGGCACATATACACGGTCCTCGAACCATAAGGTGTCATGCTCATCCTTACGAAAACATTTGGCCCTTCCTTTGCTCATCCTCTCTTTTATCTCGGCAATCTCTTTGTCATCCTTCTGAGCTTCTCGAATCTTTCCCACTAATGTTGACTGAACTTCCATTGTTGCAACAAAACCTTTGGGAACAATCTCCAACCGAAGTTCCCTGAGATCCTCGGCTAACTCCTTTGGAAATCCTCCGCTTATGAGGGTATTCGTCCTTGTTTTCTTTATGGTTGTGTCCTATTTCTCCACAAAGCTTGTATGCACAAGGTTTCTTCATATCTTTTCCATAAGGCCTCAACTTCTGGGACACAGGACGAGATCTTTGCAGAGTCAACTTAAATTCTTCCCAAGTGGTTACTCTTTGCCATCCATTGATGGTTTGGTACATCCTCCACCAAGCAGCAGCAATTCTTACAAAGCACTGAAGAGCATGCTGGGTTATATCCTTTCTGGCTTTAGGGTTATCCTCCATGTTCTGAATCCGTCGGTCTGTATCCAATTGACTCATCGGTCCAGAAAATTACAAGCTCATCTCCATTCATCCTCTATTGGGTCCATGGGTTTTGGGGTGGGATAAGAGAGAGAGAGAGAGAGAGAAGGATGCACACAATACAAACAATGGCTTTTGAAAAGACAGATTATTGTGGCTGTCGAAAAAACATCAAACAAATGACAACTCACAAATGTCGCATCTAACGTAGGTACATAATAGGGGTTTGGTCTTCTAAAAGGTCAATAAATCTTTAAAGTCATCAAACTCTTCAAGTCTTGTTCATGCCTCCAATGGCTTCTTCCCATCGTGCTTGTCCTTCTTAAGTTCTTTTGCCAGTTCATCTCTATTGACGCAAAGTCTCTCGTGGCGTCTTTCAATATTTTTGTAGTTACGTTCCAACTTCTGGATTTCAACATCCTAGGCATGAACCATGGTACTACCGTCCTTCAGTTCCTGATGAATCTCCGGTATCTCGAGGTTTTGCTCCTCCAGCTTGGCTACTTTCGGTTTCTGGTCCCGAGTTCTTCTCAAAATACTTCCTTGTCAAAATACGGCTTCCTGAAGGTTCATCTTAAACTTCTTGATGTAACACTCTAGATCCTGGTGATACACCAGCTAAGGTTAAAGCTGCATCCTTTGCTGACAGATGATCCATCAGCCTTCTACCATCCAATCCTTCCATGCATATGCATGCTTAACTCCGCACGATGACACAAAACTTTGAGTTCTAATGCTCCATGGTCTTTCTCCGATACACCTTGATCTCGGGTATTGACAACTTTCATAGTCTGCCAAGTTCCATAAGGGTAGCCTTTCCAGGTTACACTAAATCTGGAAATTCTTCATAGCCTCCAATTCCTCATAGTCTTCGGAGTTTCAACTGTTGCAGTTTGCCAACTATAACAAATGCTCGGTAAAATACTCTTCATTCCAAAGTGGTCTTGGTTGTCCGATATCTTGTACTTCTTGGAGTGGTCTCATCAGTCGAATCTTTGAGTGGTCAAAAGGGAAAAGGGGTATGGTCTCACTAAAAGGGAATATTTGAATAAGCTCAGAAGAGAAGAGAGGTAAAAGATCTTTTTGAAAAAGAAAGTTTTAGAGAAAATCCTCTTGTCAGTTTCTAGGGGTCACGTCCTATAGTCAATATGTGCTCTGATACCATCTTGTAACGACCCGACCTCAGACGGTCAAGTCTCTGTGCTTAAGTGTCATCCCTGGATCGGTATGCTGACACACACAGTACTCGAGGATTTATAACAGAGGTAAATCACATTTATAAAATAACGTAAATACTATTACCTCAATCCAAATAGCGGAAGTAACAAGGTTGTGGATTCCCATGAACACCAACGGGAAAGTTGAGTGTAGAAATCGTAACCCAAACGTATCACTTACTCGTCATAAGATATCCTGCAACATGAGACGTTGCAGCCACAAAGGGTCAGTACATTGAATGTACTGGCAAATTCACACCATAGGATAATAATGAATAATAACTATCACTACATGCATATTTGGCTGGTGGAAAGCTCTATGGTTATAGTTTTTGCGAAAAGCCAATTTTTCCCTACTACAAAGGAATATATTTTATTTAACTACAAAGTTGGTTGATAAAATATTGAGAAGGTAAACCCCCTCTCAACCTCAATTAAAAGTAATCATTAACCCAACAAATTAATTTACGTAATATGATGAGATACTTAAGATACTCCAAGTCCTAGATACTCAAGATTGTCCATAACCGGGGACACGGCTAACCATGATTAGATTGTACACTCTGCAGAGGTTTGCACATTTTTCCCCACAAGACTCGATCGCTTCCGTTGAATTTCTCGCACTGCATGATGTTTGAGAAACGGATGACCGAGACATAGTCTTTCAGGAACATTAACTTTCTACTCCGGGTAGACCATACCAAACCTACAAAACCCACTACCTGCTGATCTACCTCTTCAAGAGCTTCACGTAACTTACTCAACTATGCTAGAGCCCATAATAGCTTGTGGCTGCACACAGAAGTTTCTAGCATGAAAATATCTCAGTTCCCTTTAAGCCTGGGTGGCGAACCATAGGATGATCACACGGTATATCCCCGGGATCTCCTAGGACAACACTGGTATATCCCCAGGTGTCCGGGCAAGTCCACTGGTATATCCCCAAGGTGCCCCTACCAATCCACCCAGATGTGTATTAAAGTTGCCACCTTAAGTTGAACCATTAAGTAAACAATCTCACATCTGTCATGGAATACATTCAAACCCAATCCACGTCTACGAGCATAGCATGGCAATATAAGCATAATGTAGAAGTAACTCCCAAGATTTGAATGCTGGACAATAGGTTCCTACCTCATCAACTACTTCCCAATACCTACATGCTATCAAACCTACTCATGCAATGTTTGAGGGTGAAACTAATACATAAAAACTGAGTATGAAAGGGATATGATCAAAGTGTGAACTTGCCTGCAATGTTGATGAAGATGATTCACACTCAAAACTCTTGATAGTTCTACTCGTCACACTCTGGTCAATCTATCATGAGCAAGCAGTAGTAACCACACATAAGCAATCACTCAGAAGATCGGAAAGAATGAAGAAGACAATTCGAAAAGCATCAAAAACCAAGAAAATAACTCTTGCAACGTAAAAAAATTTCTAACACTACCAAAATTATGTGAATTTGGCCTTATCAGAAAGTTTAGGTCAAGAGCTTCGATTTGCAAAAAGAATCAACTAAATCGGAGTTACGAAACTCAAGTTATGATCAAACGAAGTTCAAATTCAAATCTGATCTAATTCAAATTTTAAACTTTCAAAAACTTGTTTGAGTTGGATTACTGGACAGAGGAGATTGTGACGAAGAAGCGGGCGTTGGTTTCATCTAATTTGGATGAAAGAGTAAAAAGTTATGGCTATTTAAAAAATCAGGACCAAGCTGTTTTACGAAAGAAAAATAGCTACGTATAAGGTCTAATGTATAAATACATAGACGAATTGGTAAGTCGCGTCGGAAAGGCTAAAAATATTTTTCTTAAATGATTCTAGTCAAACCAAAATATTAATTTAATCCGAATCGGATGATTTTTGGAGGCTCTATGGGTCTAAATTTATAGGTGGAAAAAAAGTGTAGGGGTCAAAGGCTAGGCAATGTGGGACTAAACGTAGACGTAATTAAACGAAACAGAGGAGAACCGCATGGGCTTGAAGCCTTCAGCCGCCGCACGCGTACACGGGCTGCAGTTTTTTTTAACAAAAATCGGCCTAAGTAAAGAAAAATAAAAAGGCTGGCTGAGCCTGGCCCATTTAGGAGAGAGAAAGAAAAAAAATAGGCGCCCGCTGCCACTATGCTACGCGTGTGGGCGGTAAATAACTATAGGCCGCATGTACAGTTTTTTTAAATAGAAACAGAAGGAAAACAGGACAAAGAAAATAAAGTGAAATTTTATATAGTCATGTTATATATCAAAATTTTCAGAAAAATATTTCCTACAAGTTAAACATTTTTCTATAGTCAAATAGAATACGCACAAATTCACATAAAGCAAAGAGTGCTTCAGTACTAATAAAATAGAACAAAAATCATTTTAAAATACCAAAATGATTTCAAATTTATTTCTCTCCAATTTTATGTTGTAGGGAATTATGTTACCCTATTTTCCATGTATTTTATTTTTGGAGGAAAATAATTTGAATAAAAGCCAAATAACTCCAAATTGAAAATAATTTCAAATGGACTTTGAATTTAATCTTTTAAAACTCCCAACTCATATTTCATATAATTTGAAGAAGTCATTTTATCTTCTTTCATGAAAATCATTGAGTTGGATAAAGTTTCGGAATTAGAAATATTTTCCAAATGAAATTCAAATATTTTCAACACCCCTTGTCATTTAAATAAATGGAAGAAGTCATGTCATCTTCTCTCGAGGGTTTTGTCATGAAAAGAATTCGAATTCACGGAGAACACGAATGCAAAATGAAAGTTTGGGACAGTCCTTTTTATTCCCTCTCATTTAACTTTCAAAAAGTTTCGAATTTCACTCAATTTCACACAATCAATCAAACAATCAATCAAATCTATCTATTTAAATATAATATTCCAAAATTTAGAATTTTGGGATGTTACATGCCGTGCGTTCGGTACTTGGATCGGTCGGATCGTGAAGACGTACGACTACATCAACCGCGTTGATAAACGCTTCCGCTTAGCGATCTTCAAGGCTATGAATATACACTCCCCCTCTCGTTGCTATGCATCACCATGATCTTGCGTGTGCGTAGGAAATTTTTGAAATTACTACGTTCCCCAATAGTGGCATCCGAGCTAGGTTTTATGCATTGATGTTATATGCACGAGTAGAACACAAATGAGTTGTGGGCGATACAATTCATACTGCTTAGCAGCATGTCATACTTTGGTTCAGCGGTATTGTTGGATGAAGCGGCCCGAACCGACATTACGCGTACGCTTACGCGAGACTGGTTCTACCGACGTGCTTTGCACACAGGTGGCTGGCGGGTGTCAGTCTCTCCAACTTTAGTTGAATAGAGTGTGGCTATGCCCGGTCCTTGAGAAGGTTATCACAGCACTAACTTCACGAACTATCGTTGTGGTTTTGATGCGTAGGTAAGAACGGTTCTTGCTCAGCCCGTAGCAGCCACGTAAAACTTGTAACAACAAAGTAGAGACGTCTAACTTGTTTTTGCAGGGCATGTTGTGATGTGATATGGTCAAGGCATGATGCTATATTTTATTGTATGAGATGATCATGTTTTGTAACCGAGTTATCGGCAACTGGCAGGAGCCATATGGTTGTCGCTTTATTGTATGCAATGCAATCGCCCTGTAATTGCTTTACTTTATCACTAAGCGGTAGCGATAGTCGTAGAAGCAATAGTTGGCGAGACGACAATGATGCTACGATGGAGATCAAGGTGTCGCGCCGGTGACGATGGTGATCATGACGGTGCTTCGGAGATGGAGATCACAAGCACACGATGATGATGGACATATCATATCACTTATATTGATTGCATGTGATGTTTATCTTTTATGCATCTTATCTTGCTTTGTTTGACAATAGCATTATAAAATGATCTCTCACTAAATTTCAAGATAAAAGTGTTCTCCCTGAGTATGCACCATTGCCAAAGTTCGTCGTGCCCAGACACCAGTGATGATCGGGTGTGATAAGCTCTACGTCCATCTACAACGGGTGCAAGCCAGTTTTGCACACGCATAATACTCAGGTTAAACTTGACGAGCCTAGCATATGCAGATATGGCCTCAAAACACTGAGACCGAAAGGTCGAACGTGAATCATATAGTAGATATGATCAACATAGTGATGTTCACCATTGAAAACTACTCCATTTCACGTGATGATCGGTTATGGTTTAGTTGATATGGATCACGTGATCACTTAGATGATTAGTGAGATGTCTATCTAAGTGGGAGTTCTTAAGTAATACGATTAATTGAACTTAAATTTACCATGAACTTAGTCCTGGTAGTATTTTGCAAATAATGTTGTAGATCAATAGCTCGCGTTGTTGCTTCCCTATGTTTTTATTTTTTGATATGTTCCTAGAGAAAAACTATGTTGAAAAAAGTTAGTAGCAATGATGCGGACTTGGTCCGTGATCTGAGGTTTATCCTCATTGCTGCACAGAAGAATTATGTCCTTGATGCACCGCTAGGTGACAGACCTATTGCAGGAGCTGATGCAGACGTTATGAACGTTTGGCTAGCTCAATATGATGACTACTTGATAGTTTAGTGCACCATGCTTTACGGCTTAGAACCGGGACTTCAATGACGTTTTGAACGTCATGGACCATATGAGATGATCCAGGAGTTGAAGTTAATATTTCAAGCAAATACCCGAGTTTTGAGATATGAAGTCTCCAACAAGTTCTATAGCTAAAAGATGGAGGAGAATTGCTCAACTAGTGAGCATGTGCTCAGATTGTCTGGGTACTACAATCGCTTGAATCAAGTGGAAGTTAATCTTCCAGATAAGATAGTGATTGACAAAGTTCTCTAGTCACCATCACCAAGTTACTAGAACTTCATGATGAACTATAGTATGCAAGGGATGACGAAAACGATTCCCGAGCTCTTCGTGATGTTGAAATCGATGAAGGTAGAAATCAAGAAAGAGCATCAAGTGTTGATGATTGACAAGACCACTAGTTTCAAGAAAAGGGCAAAGGGAAAGAAAGGGAACTTCAAGTAGAATGACAAGCAAGTTGTCACTCCCGCGAAGAAGCTCAAAGCTGGACCAAAGCCTGAAACTGAGTGCTTACACTGCAAAGGAAATGGTCACTGGAAGCGGAAATGCCCTGAATATTTGGTGGATAAGAAGGATGGCAATGTGAACAAGGGTATATTTGATATACAGGTGTTTGATGTGTGCCTTACTAGTGTTTATAGTAGCCCCTGAGTATTTGATACTTGTTCGGTTGCTAAGATTAGTAACTCGAAATAGGAGTTACATAATAAACAGAGACTAGTTGAGGGGAAGTGACGATGAGTGTGGGAAATAGTTCCAAGATTGATATGATCATCATCACACACTCCCTATATTTTCGAGATTAGTGTTAAACCTAAATAAATGTTATTTAGCGTTTGCGTTGAGCATGAATATGATTTTACCATGTTTATTGCGATACTGTTATTCATTTAAAGTTAAAGAATAATTGTTATTCTGTTTACATGAATAAGACCTTCGATGGTTATACACCCAATGAAAATAGTTTGTTGGATCTCGATCGTAGTGATACACATATTCATAATATTGATGCCAAAAGATGCAAAGTTAATAATGATAGTGCAACTTATTTGAGGCACTGCCGTTTGGGTTATATCGGTGTAATGCGCATGAAGAAACTCCATAAAGATGGATTTTCGGAATCACTTGGTTATGAATCATTTGATGCTTGCGAGCCGTGCCTTTTGGGCAAGATGACTAAAACTCCGTTCTCTGGAACAATGGAACAAGCTACTGACTTATTCGAAATAATACATACCGATGTATGCGATCCAATGAGTGTTGATGCTCGTGGCAAGTATCATTATTTTCTGACCTTCACAAGATGATTTGAGCAGATATGGGTATATCTACTTGATGAAACATAAGTCTGAAATAGTTGAAAGGTTCAAAGAATTTCAGAGTGAAGTGGAAAAATCATCGTAACAAGAAAATAAAGTTTCTGCGATTTGATCGCGGAGACGAATATTTGAGTTACCAGTTTGGTCTTCAATTAAAACAATGTGGAATCATTTCACAGCTCACGCCACCTGGAACACCACAACGTTATGGTGTGTCCGAACATCATAACCGCACTTTACTGGATATGGTGCGATCTATGATGTATCTTACCGATTTACCACTATCGTTCTGGGATTATGCATTAGAGACAGCTGCATTCACTTTAAATATGGCACCATCAAAATCCGTTGAGACGACACCGTATGAACTATGGTTTAGCAATAAACCTAAGCTGTCATTTCTTAAAGTTTGGAGTTGCAATTCTTATGTGAAAAAGTTTCAACCTGATAAGCTCGAACCCAAATCGGAGAAGTGCGTCTTCATAGAATACCCAAAGGAAACAGTTGGGTACACCTTCTATCACAAATCCGAAGGCAAGATATTCGTTGCTAAAAATGGATCCTTTCTAGAGAAGGAGTTTCTCTCGAAAGAAGTGAGTGGGAGGAAAGTAGAACTTGATGAGGTAACTGTACCTTCTCCCAAATTGGAAAATAGTTCATCACTGAAATTAGTTCCAGTGATTCCTACACCAATTAGTGAGGAAGCTAATGATGATGATCATGAAACTTCAGATCAAGTTACTACAGAACCTCGTAGGTCTTCCAGAGTACGGTCCGCACCAGAGTGGTACGGTAATCCTATTCTGAAAGTCATGTTACTAGACCATGATGAGCCTACGAATTATGAGGAAGCGATAATGAGACTAGATTCCGTGAATGGCTTGAAGGCCATGAAATCTGAGATAGGATCCATGTATGAGAACAAAGTGTGGACTTTGGTGGACTTGCCCGATGATCTGCAAGCCATAGAAAATAAATGGATCTTCAAAAGGAAGACGGACGTTGATAGTAGTGTTACTACCTACAAAGCTTGACTTCTCGCAAAAATGTTTATGACAAGTTCAAGGTGTTGATTACAATGAGATTTTCTCAACTGTAGCGATGCTTAAGTCTGTCTGAATCATGTTAGCAATTGCCACATTTTATGAAATCTGGCAAATGGATGTAAAAACTGCATTCCTTAGTGGATTTATTAAAGAAGAGTTGTATATGATGCAACCAGAAGGTTTTGTCAATCCTAATGGTGCTAACAAAATGTGCAAGCTCCAGCGATCCATCTATGGACTGGTGCAAGCATCTCAGAGTTGGAATATACGCTTTGATAAGTTGATTAAAGCATATAGTTTTATACGGACTTGCAGTGAAGCCTGTATTTACAATAAAGTGATTGGGAGCACTACACCCTTTCTGATAAGTATATGTGAGTTACATATTGTTGATCAGAAATGATGTAGAATTTTTCTGGAAAGCATGAAGAAGTGTTTGAAAGGAGTTCTTTAAAAGAAAGACCTCAGTAAAGCTACTTACATATTGAGCATCAAGATTATTGAGATAGATCAAGACGCTTGATAAGATTTTCAATGAGTACATACCTTGACAAGATTTTGAAGTAGTTCAAAATAGAACAGTCAAAGAAAGAGTTCTTGCCTGTGTTGCAAAGGTGTGAAATTGAGTAAGACTCAAATCCCGACCACGGCAGAAAATAGAAAGAGAATGAAAGTCATTCCCTATGCCTCACTCATAGGTTCTATAAAAGTATGCCATGCTATGGTCCAGACCTATTGTATACTCTTCCCTGGTTTGGCAAGGGAGTACAATAGTGATCTGGGAGTAGATCACTGGACATTGGTCAAAATTATCCTTAGTGGAATAAGGATATGTTTCTCGATTATGGAGGTGACAAGAGGTTCGTCGTAAAGGGTTACGTCGATACAAGTTTTGGCACTGATCCAGATGACTCTAAGTATTAATCTGGATACATATTGAAAGTGGGAGCAATTAGCTAAAGTAGCTCCATACAGATCATTGTAGACATAGAATATGTGCAAAATACATACGGCTCTGAATGTGACAGACCCATTGACTAAACTTCTCTCACGAGCAAAACATGATCATACCTTAGTACTCTTTGGGTGTTAATCACATAGCGATGTGAACTAGATTATTGACTCTAGTAAACCCTTTGGGTGTTGGTCACATGACGATGTGAGATATGGGTGTTAATCATATACAGACCCTGTTCAAGAATTCGTCCAATTAATCAGTTAACTTGCCGATTAATCCCTACTCGTAGGGTCACTGAGTAGCCGATAAACCGATAAATTGTCCGATTAATTGATTAAATGGCCGATTAGCCTATTAATCCCCTAATCGGCAGCCAACCGAGCAGCTACCAGTTAACTATTTCCTCAACAATGTATACAGATATGAATATTGGTGTTAAATCACATGATGATGTGAACTAGATTATTGACTCTAGTGCAAGTGGGAGACTGAAGGAAATATTCCCTAGAGGCAATAATAAAGTTATTATTTATTTCCTTATTTCATGATAAATGTTTGTTATTCATGCTAGAATTGTATTAACCGGAAACATAATACATGTGTGAATACATAGACAAACATAGTGTCACTAGTATGCCTCTACTTGACTAGCTCATTGATCAAAGATGGTTGAGTTTCCTAACCATAGATATGAGTTATCATTTGATCAATGGGATCACATCATTAGAAGAATGATGTGATTGACTTGACCCATTCTGTTAGCTTATCACTTGATCTTTTAGTTTGTTGCTATTGCTTTCTTCATGACTTATACATGTTCCTATAACTATGAGATTATGCAACTCCCATTTACCGGAGGAACACTTTGTGTGCTACCAAACATCACAACGTAACTGGGTGATTATAAAGGTGCTCTACAGGTGTCTCCGAAGGTACTTGTTGGGTTGGCATATTTCGAGATTAGGATTTGTCACTCCGATTGTCGGAGAGGTATCTCTGGGCCCACTCGATAATGCACATCACTATAAGACTTGCAAGCATTGTAACTAATGAGTTAGTTGCGGGATGATGCATTACGGAACGAGTAAAGAGACTTGCCGGTAACGAGATTGAAGTAGGTATCGAATCTCGGGCAAGTAACATACCGACGACAAAGGGGACAACGTATGTTGTTATGCGGTTTGACCGATAAAGATCGTCGTAGAATATGTAGGAGCCAATATGGGCATCCAGGTTCCGCTATTGGTTATTGACCAGAGAGGTGTCTCGGTCATGTCTACATAGTTCTCGAACCCGTAGGGTCCGCACGCTTAACGTTCGTTTACGATATAGTATTATATGAGTTATGTATGTTGGTGACCGAATGTTGTTCGGAGTCCCGGATGAGATCACGGACATGACGAGGAGCTTCGAAATGGTCCGGAGGTAAAGATTCATATATTGGATGATATGGTTAGGCCAAAGGGTCAGGCCCACGGGGCTATAAGACGGTGCAAAAAGGAGTTTTGCGGAGGCCAGGGAGCCAAACGCCAGAGACCTTGGCGTCCGGCCCTGGGCAAGACGCCGAGGCCCATGGCGTCTGGGCCAGACGCCAAAGATTGTGGCCTTTGGTCCTGGAGTCCGAGTGGGACTCTTACCTTTTGGGCAAAACTGACTTTGAGGAGGCTTTTACTCCAAGTTTCGACCCCAAGGCACAACATATAAATAGAGGGGCAGGGCTAGCACCAAATACACATCAAGAAACACGAAGACGTGTGCCGGCAACCCCGTCCCCTCTAGTTTATCCTCCGTCATAGTTTCCGTAGTGCTTAGGCAAAGCCCTGCGGAGATTGTTCTTCACCAACACCGTCACCACGCCGTCGTGCTGCCGGAACTCATCTACTACTTCGCCCGTCTTGCTGGATCGAGAAGGCGAGGACGTCATCGAGCTGAGCGTGTGCAGAACTCGGAGGTGCCGTGCGTTCGGTACTTGGATCGGTTGGATCATGAAGACGTACGACTACATCAACCGCGTTGATAAACGCTTTCGCTTAGCGATCTTCAAGGGTATGAAGATACACTCCCCCTCTCGTTGCTATGCATCACCATGATCTTGCGTGTGCGTAGGAAATTTTTGAAATTACTACATTCCCCAACAGTGGCATCCGAGCTAGGTTTTATGCGTAGATGTTATATGCACGAGTAGAACACAAGTGAGTTGTGGGCGATACAAGTCATACTGCTTACCAACATGTCATACTTTGGTTCGGCGGTATTGTTGGATGAAGCAGCTCGGACCGACATTACGCGTACGCTTACGCGAGACTGGTTCTACCGACGTGCTTTGCACACAGGTGGCTGGCGGGTGTCAGTCTCTCCAACTTTAGTTGAGCCGAGTGTGGCTACGCCCAGTCCTTGAGAAGGTTAAAACATCACTAACTTGATGAACTATCGTTGTGGTTTTGATGCGTAGGTAAGAACGGTTCTTGCTCAGCCCGTAGCAGCCACGTAAAACTTGCAACAACAAAGTAGAGGACGTCTAACTTGTTTTTGCAGGGCATGTTGTGATGTGATATGGTCAAGGCATGATGCTATATTTTATTGTATGAGATGATCATGTTTTGTAACCGAGTTATCGGCAACTGGCAGGAGCCATATGGTTGTCGCTTTATTGTATGCAATGCATTCACCCTGTAATTGCTTTACTTTATCACTAAGCGGTAGCGATAGTCGTAGAAGCAATAGTTGGCGAGACGACAACGATGATACGATGGAGATCAAGGTGTCGCGCCGGTGACGATGGTGATCATGACGGTGCTTCGGAGATGGAGATCACAAGCACAAGATGATGATGGCCATATCATATCACTTATATTGATTGCATGTGATGTTTATCTTTTATGCATCTTATCTTGCTTTGTTTGAAGGTAGCATTATAAGATGATCTCTCACTAAATTTCAAGATAAAAGTATTCTCCCTGAGTATGCACCGTTGCCAACGTTCATCGTGCCCAGACACCAGCTTATGATCGGGTGTGATAAGCTCTACGTCCATCTACAACGGGTGCAAGCCAGTTTTGCACACGCAGAATACTCAGGTTAAACTTGACGAGCCTAGCATATGCAGATATGGCCTCAGAACACTGAGACCGAAAGGTCGAGCGTGAATCATATAGTAGATATGATCAACATAGTGATGTTCACCATTGAAAACTACTCCATTTCACATGATGATCGGTTATGGTTTAGTTGATATGGATCACGTGATCACTTAGATGATTAGAGAGATGTCTATCTAAGTGGGAGTTCTTAAGTAATATGATTAATTGAACTTAAATTTATCATGAACTTAGTCCTGGTAGTATTTTGCAAATAATGTTGTAGATTAATAGCTCGCGTTGTTGCTTCCCTATGTTTTTATTTTTTGATATGTTCCTAGAGAAAAACTATGTTGAAAAAAGTTAGTAGCAATGATGCGGACTTGGTCCGTGATCTGAGGTTTATCCTCATTGCTGCACAGAAGAATTATGTCCTTGATGCACCGCTAGGTGACAGACCTATTGCAGGAGCTGATGCAGACGTTATGAACGTTTGGCTAGCTCAATATGATGACTACTTGATAGTTTAGTGCACCATGCTTTACGGCTTAGAACTGGGACTTCAATGACGTTTTGAACGTCATGGACCATATGAGATGATCCAGGAGTTGAAGTTAATATTTCAAGCAAATACCCGAGTTGAGAGATATGAAGTCTCCAACAAGTTCTATAGCTAAAAGATGGAGGAGAATTGCTCAACTAGTGAGCATGTGCTCAGATTGTCTGGGTACTACAATCGCTTGAATCAAGTGGAAGTTAATCTTCCAGATAAGATAGTGATTGACAAAGTTCTCTAGTCACCATCACCAAGTTACTAGAACTTCATGATGAACTATAGTATGCAAGGGATGACGAAAACGATTCCCGAGCTCTTCGTGATGTTGAAATCGACGAAGGTAGAAATCAAGAAAGAGCATCAAGTGTTGATGATTGACAAGACCACTAGTTTCAAGAAAATGGCAAAGGGAAAGAAAGGGAACTTCAAGTAGAATGACAAGCAAGTTGTCACTCCCGCGAAGAAGCTCAAAGCTGGACCAAAGCCTGAAACTGAGTGCTTACACTGCAAAGGAAATGGTCACTGGAAGCGGAAATGCCCTGAATATTTGGTGGATAAGAAGGATGGCAAAGTGAACAAGGGTATATTTGATATACAGGTTTGATGTGCGCCTTACTAGTGTTTATAGTAGCCCCTGAGTATTTGATACGTGTTCGGTTTCTAAGATTAGTAACTCGAAATGGGAGTTACATAATAAACAGAGACTAGTTGAGGGGAAGTGACGATGAGTGTTGGAAATAGTTCCAAGATTGATATGATCATCATCACACACTCCCTATATTTTCGAGATTAGTCTTAAACCTAAATAAATGTTATTTAGCATTTGCGTTGAGCATGAATATGATTTGACCATGTTTATTGCGATACGGTTATTCATTTGAAGTTAAAGAATAATTGTTATTCTGTTTACATGAATAAGACCTTCGATGGTTTTACACCCAATGAAAATAGTTTGTTGGATCTTGATCGTAGTGATACACATATTCATAATATTGATGCCAAAAGATGCAAAGTTAATAATGATAGTGCAACTTATTTGTGGCACTGTCGTTTGGGTCATATCGGTGTAATGCGCATGAAGAAACTCCATAAAGATGGATTTTCAGAATCACTTGGTTATGAATCACTTGATGCTTGCGAACCGTGCATTTTGTGCAAGATGACTAAAACCCCGTTCTCCGGAGCAATGGAACAAGCTACTGACTTATTGGAAATAATACATACCGATGTACGCGATCCAATGAGTGTTGATGCTCGTGGCAAGTATCGTTATTTTCTGACCTTCACAAGATGATTTGAGCAGATATGGGTATATCTACTTGATGAAACATAAGTCTTAAATAGTTGAAAGGTTCAAAGAATTTCAGAGTGAAGTGGAAAGATCAACGTAACAAGAAAATAAAGTTTCTGCGATCTGATCGCGGAGACGAATATTTGAGTTATGAGTTTGGTCTTCAATTAAAACAATGTGGAATAGTTTCACAGCTCACGCCACCTAGAACACCACAACGATATGGTGTGTCCGAACATCGTAACCGCACTTTATTGGATATGGTGCGACCTATGATGTATCTTACTGATTTACCACTATCGCTTTGGGATTATGCATTAGAGACAGCTACATTCACTTTAAATAGGCACCATCAAAATCCGTTGAGACGACACCGTATGAACTATGGTTTAGCAATAAACCTAAGCTGTCGTTTCTTAAAGTTTGGAGTTGTAATGGTTATGTGAAAAAGTTTCAACCTGATAAGCTTGAACCCAAATCGGAGAAGTGTGTCTTCATAGAATACCCAAAGGAAACAGTTGGGTACACCTTCTATCATAGATCCGAAGGCAAGATATTCGTTGCTAAAAATGGATCCTGTCTAGAGAAGGAGTTTCTCTCGAAAGAAGTGAGTGGGAGGAAAGTAGAACTTGATGATGTAACTATACCTTCTCCCGAATTAGAAAATAGTTCATCACTGAAATCAGTTCTAGTGATTCCTACACCAATTAATGAGGAAGATAATGATGATGATCATGAAACTTCAGATCAAGTTACTACATAACCTCGTAGGTCTTCCAGAGTACGGTCTGCACCAGAGTGGTACGGGTAATCCTATTCTGAAAGTCATGTTACTAGGCCATGATGTACCTACGAACTATGAGGAAGCGATGATGAGCCCAGATTCCGCGAAATGGCTTGAAGGCCATGAAATTTGAGACAGGATCCATGTATGAGAACAAAGTGTGGACTTTGGTGGACTTGCCCGATGATCGGCAAGCCATAGAAAATAAATGGATCTTCAAGAGGAAGACGGACGTTGATAGTAGTGTTACTACCTACCAAGCTTGACTTGTCGCAAAAAGGTTTTCAACAAGTTCAATGTGTTGACTACAATGAGATTTTCTCAACTGTAGCGATGCTTAAGTCTGTCTGAATCATGTTAGAAATTGCCACATTTTATGAAATCTCGCAAATGGATGTAAAAACTGCATTCCTTAATGGATTTATTAAAGAAGAGTTGTATATGATGCAACCAGAAGGTTTTGTCAATCCTAATGGTGCTAACAAAATGTGCAAGCTCCAGCGATCCATCTATGGACTGGTGCAAGCATCTCGGAGTTGGAATATACGCTTTGATAAGTTGATTAAAGCATATAGTTTTATACGGACTTGCAGTGAAGCCTGTATTTACAATAAAGTGATTGGGAGCACTACACCCTTTCTGATAAGTATATGTGAGTTACATATTGTTGATCAGAAATGATGTAGAATTTTTCTGGAAAGCATGAAGAAGTGTTTGAAAGGAGTTCTTTAAAAGAAAGACCTCAGTAAAGCTACTTACATATTGAGCATCAAGATTATTGAGATAGATCAAGACGCTTGATAAGATTTTCAATGAGTACATACCTTGACAAGATTTTGAAGTAGTTCAAAATAGAACAGTCAAAGAAAGAGTTCTTGCCTGTGTTGCAAAGGTGTGAAATTGAGTAAGACTCAAATCCCGACCACGGCAGAAAATAGAAAGAGAATGAAAGTCATTCCCTATGCCTCAGTCATAGGTTCTATAAAAGTATGCCATGCTATGGTCCAGACCTATTGTATACTCTGCCCTGGTTTGGCAAGGGAGTACAATAGTGATCTAGGAGTAGATTACTGGATATTGGTCAAAATTATCCTTAGTAGATTACTAGACCTATTGTATACTCATGACGATGTGAACTATGGGTGTTAATCATATACAGATATGAATATTGGTGTTAAATCACATGATGATGTGAACTAGATAATTGACCCTAGAGGCAATAATAAAGTTATTATTTATTTCCTTATTTCATGATAAATGTTTATTATTCATGCTAGAATTGTATTAACCGGAAACATAAGACATGTGTGAATACATAGACAAACATAGTGTCACTAGTTAGCCTCTACTTGACTAGCTCATTGATCAAAGATGGTTGAGTTTCCTAACCATAGATATGAATTATCATTTGATCAATGGGATCACATCATTAGAAGAATGATGTGATTGACTTGACCCATTCCGTTAGCTTAGTACTTGATCGTTTAGTTTGTTGTTATTGCTTTCTTCATGACTTATACATGTTCCTATAACTATGAGATTATGCAACTCCCGTTTACCGGAGGAACACTTTGTGTGCTACCAAACATTACAACATAACTGGGTGATTATAAAGGTTCTCTACAGGTGTCTCCGAAGGTACTTGTTGGGTTGGCGTATTTCGAGATTAGGATTTGTCACTCCGATTGTCGGAGATGTATCTCTGGGCCCACTCGGTAATGCACATCACTATAAGCCTTGCAAGCATTGTAAATAATGAGTTAGTTTCGGGATGATGCATTACGGAACGAGTAAAGAGACTTGCCGGTAACGAGATTGAGCTAGGTATCGAATCTCGGGCAAGTAACATACCGATGACAAAGGGAACAACGTATGTTGTTATGCGGTTCGACCGATAAAGATCATCGTAGAATATGTAGGAGCCAATATGGGCATCCAGGTTCCGCTATTGGTTATTGACCAGAGAGGTGTCTCGGTCATGTCTACATAGTTCTCGAACCCGTAGGGTCCGCATGCTTAACGTTCGTTGACGATATAGTATTATATGAGTTATGTATGTTGGTGACCGAATGTTGTTCGGAGTCCCAGATGAGATCACGGACACGACGAGGAGCTCCAGAATGGTCCGGAGGTAAAGATTCATATATTGGATGATATGGTTAGGCCAAAGGGTCAGGCCCACGGGGCTATAAGTCGGTGCAAAAAGGAGTTTTGCGGAGGCCAGGGGGCCAAACGCCAGAGACCCTGGCGTCCGGCCCTGGGCCAGACGCTGAGGCCCATGGCGTCTGGGCCGGACGCCAAGGATTGTGGTGTTTGGTCCTGGAGTCCGAGTGGGACTCTTGCCTTTCGGGCAAAACCGACTTTGAGGAGGCTTTTACTCCAAGTTTCGACCCCAAGGCTCAACATATAAATAGAGGGGCAGGGCTAGCACCAAAGACACATCAAGAAACACCAAGCTGTGTGCCGGCAACCCCGTCCCCTCTAGTTTATCCTCCGTCCTAGTTTTCGTAGTGCTTAGGCAAAGCCCTACGGAGATTGTTCTTCACCAACACCGTCACCACGCCGTCGTGCTGCCGGAACTCATCTACTACTTCGCCCGTCTTGCTGGATCGAGAAGGCGAGGACGTCATTGAGCTGAACATGTGCAGAACTCGGAGGTGCCGTGCGTTCGGTACTTGGATCGGTCGGATCGTGAAGACGTACGACTACATCAACCGAGTTGATAAACGCTTCCGCTTAGTGATCTTCAAGGGTATGAAGATACACTCCCCCTCTCGTTGCTATGCATCACCATGATCTTGCATGTGCGTATGAAAATTTTGAAATTACTACGTTCCCCAACAATATGGTGCACCCCTACAGGGAAGTTTATCCTTTCGAATAGCCGTGTCCATGATAATAGGACAACTTGGAGTTGTATCCCGATCTATAGAGCTAGAACTAGATACTGGAGATGGTAATTGGATATGATGGCTTTGGGATTGCTTTCTCGCAGGGAGTAGAGGAAGGATCCATGGGCGTTAATAATACAACATGGTTGCTACTTATAATATGCTAATCTACACTCTTCTAAGGCTGCAAGATGCTTTAAGATGCTATTGTTCGATAGGTTAGGCTTTTCCCTCTATTCTAGCATTCTGCAGTATAGTCCACATATACAAACCCTTCCATTTGATACCGATGCATACTTTATAAATCTGTTGCTAGTCTTGCGAGTACTCACGGTTGCTTTGCTACCTCTTTTCCCCCTATACCCGATTGATGCGATCAGATGGCGGATCCGAGGAGCCAGATGCCACCGCCGACGACTACTACTACCCCGACGGAGCCTACTACTACATGGAGACCGCTGACGACCAGGAGTAGTTAGGAGGCTCCCAGGCAGGAGGCCATGCCTTTTCGATCGTTATTGCTTTTGTGCTAGCCTTCTTAAGGCAGACTTGTTTAACTTATGTATGTACTCATATATTATTTCTTTCACTGAATCATTTGTATTCGAGCCCTCGAGGCCCCTGGCTTGTAATATAAAGCGTGTATGACTTTAATTTGTATTTAGAGTTGCGTTGTGATATCTTCCGTGTGTCCCTGATCTTGATCGTATAGATTTGCGTGCATGATTAGTGTATGATTGAATCGGGGACATCACATGCGTGGTGGATCCCGGTCCTTGCCAGCGGGAGGGCTCTGTTTTTAGGTGCTTCTTCAAGTTTTGTTAGGGTTCTTCCCTCGTAGCCCCTGCTTCGGTGGTGCATCTAACATTGTCGGTGGGCGTGTCGAAGTGTACCTCTAGTGGATCTCATGAGATTCGATCGGTGGTTGTCTTTAGTGGATTTGCTCGGATCCAATCTTTGTTCGACTTTGCATGTGCCTTTAGGATCCTTCCGATCTAAGCTTCTCTTCATCGATGGCGGTCGTTGTTGTGGTGCGTTGGTCCTATGTGGCCTTAGCACAACGACTTCCCGACTGCCTGTGACAACAAGTTGTGCTCGCTCCGGCAAGGGAGGGGGATGACGGTGCCGCGCCTTCGCCTTGCTTCAGTGATCATAGTCGTTGCTAGGTGGTGTACGAATCTGGATGTATTTTTTTATTACTTCTGGTGTTCATTGTACTATCATGATTGAAAATGAATGGATTGGAAGTTTCTCGCAAAAAAAATCCATAGAGATTGCCAGGTTCGAAACCTCCCTGTATCGGTCCAAGCGCATGATGAGACATTGATACGCCCATTTTGCATCATTATTTCCTACTGTTATTTATCTTATTTTGTTATATTTCACTTTATGATGCAATTCTAATTCCTTTTTTCTCTTAAAATGCAAGATTCATCAAAAGAGGGAGAGTACCGGTAGCTGGAATTCTGACCTGAAAGAGCTAAAATAGAGATATCAATTCTGCGAATCTCAGAATGAAGTGAAATCTTACAGAGATTTATTTTGGAATCTATAAAATAATACTGGAAGAAAGAAGTTACGAAGAAGTGCAACATGGGACCCACAAGCCCCGGGGTCAGACACCCCTAGGCCGCGCCATCCAGGCTTGTGGGACCCACATAGGTCCTCTCCCGATGTCCATTGGTCATATACACCCATTTGCCCTAGAAAAAAATCAAGAGAACACGGCGGGACTTTTCGCTGCCGTGTCGAGGCGAAACCAGGGAAGGAGCACTTTTGATCTCTGGCAGAGCAATTTCGCAGGGGAAACTTCCCTCTAGGAGGGGAAAATCGAAGTCTTTGTCATCACCAATGTCCCTCTCATCGTGGGAAGCATAATCTTCATCAACATCTTCATCAACACCATCTCATCTCCAAACCCTAGTTCATCTCTTGTATTCAAACTTTGTATAAAACCTCAGATTTGTACCATGTGGTGCTGGTAGTGTTGATTCATCTTGTAGTTGATTCTAGATTGGTTTAATTAGTGGAAGACTATTATGTTCAGATTGTTTATCATATATTTATACCCGCATATCATGAACAATATGTTTATTGTGAGTAGTTGTAATTGTTCTTGAGGACATGGGAGAAGTCTTGTTACTAGTAATCATTTGAAGTTGATCACCAGTCAATGTTTTGATATTGTGTTGTGTTGATCTTCCTCTAGTGGTGTTATGTGAGCATCGACTACATGACACATCACCATCTTTGGGCCTAGAAGAAGGCATCATGAAATTAGTTTGTATGATTGGTTGCAGGAGTGACAGAAACCTAAACCCCAGTTTATGAATTGTTCTGTGAGGGACTGTTTGGATCCACGTGTTTAATGCTATGGTTAGATTTATCTTAATTACTCCTCTTGTAGTCGCGGATTCTTGCAAGGAGGGTATAATCATAAGTAGGTGTTTATTCAAGTAAGAACAGTCTTAGCTCCGGTCCACCCACATAACACCTATCAAGACAATGAACATAAGTCGATGAATCGTGGTGAAAGTAACACTACTAGGGAAAACTCTATCAGTAGCGCGTTTTTTTGGGTCTAGCAGTAGCATGGGTACGCGCGTTGAAAGGGCACATTTATCCCTCAGTTGTTTTGGTGATTGATGACAATGCTTTTGCGGACTAATCGTGTGCATTGAGTATTTCTGACATTTCATAACTAGGCACAAGACGATTTTTTGCCCCTGAAAGACTATTGAAGACGGCATTTCTCTACGTTTCTTTTCGGTGGATATGAGTCGTAGGAAAGCCGTACTATTCAGAGGGGGTCCGCTTTGGAAAGGTTTGGGTGGAATCATCACGTACACGTCTACTCCTTTGCACCGCCTTTCCTTTGGCACTTTGGAGCATCCACCGTCTTTTCTTGTCTATGCAAAAGGTCGTGGTTGCTGAACTAGGGCATGCGGTAGTACCGCATGCCCTTGTGGTAGTACCGGCCTCTAGCGCGGTAGTACCGCTTCCTCTGAGCATTAGTACTATGCCCTTAGGCCAGGCGCTGCTGCTATTGCGGTAGTAGGGGCGGATGTAATTTTTTACATCCGCACCCTACGCGGTAGTATCGTGCGCTCTGGCCAGGCTCAGCTGCATGCGCGGCAGTAGGGGCGGATGCAATTTTTTTACATCCGCGCCCCATGCGGTAGTACCGCTCCTGGCTTGCTGTGCTACCGTGTCAGATTTTTGCATAGATCCCAACTCAGCGGAAGTTGCCATGGATGTATTTTTATATGTCCGTGCCTTCTCAGAATATGGATTATCCCTGCCTTGCGGTAGTACCGCAAGGGGGAGCGGTAGTACCGCACGAGCGGTTCTACCACCCTCTGCTTCATTACATCTGGGTTGTTCTGGTTTCTGCTGCACGGGAGGTAGTACCGCGTGCCCTTGCGGTAGTACCGCGTCCCTGGCGCGGTAGTACCGTGCTATGCAGGCTGAGTTGGTGGATAACGGTTGGATTTGTTCTTCCACTATATAAGGGGTGTCTTCTTCTCCGAGTTGACTACCTCTTCTATCCCTAAGCTCCATTGTTGCTCCAAGCTCCATTTTCACCCGATCTCTCTCCCTAGCTAATCAAACTTGTTGATTTTCTAGGGATTGGTTGAGAAGGCCCCGATCTACACTTCCACCAAGAGAAATTTGATTCCCCCCACTAATCCCTTGCAGATCTTGTTACTCTTGGGTGTTTGAGCACCCTAGACGGTGGAGGTCACCGCGGAGCCATAGTCCATTGTGGTGAAGCTTCGTGGTGTCGTTGGGAGCCTCCAATTAAGTTGTGGAGATTGCCCCAACCTTGTTTGTAAAGGTCCGGTCGCCGCCTCCAAGGGCACCAATAGTGGAATCACGGCATCTCGCATTGTGTGAGGGCGTGAGGAGAATACGGTGGCCCTAGTGGTTTCCTGGGGAGCATTGTGCCTCCACACTGCTCCAACGGAAACGTACTTCCCCTCAAAAGGAAGGAACTTTGGTAACACATCCTCGTCTTCACCGGCTCCCCTCTTGGTTATCTCGTGCCTTTACTTGTGCAAGCTTATTTGTGTGATATCCCTTGCTTGCTTGTGTGCTTATTGTTGTTGCTTCATATAGGTTGCTCACCTAGTTGCATATCTAGACAACCTACTTTGATGCAAAGTTTTAATTGGTAAAGAAAAGCTAAAAATTGTTAGTTGCCTATTCACCCCCTGCTACGTCTTGAGCTTGTGTTGGTTTTCCTTGAAGAGGAAAGGGTGATGCAGCAATAGTAGCGTAAGTATTTCCCTCAGTTTTTGATAACCAAGGTATCACTCCAGTAGGAGGCTCCTCAAAAGTCCCACGCACCTACACAAACAAACAAAGAACTCGCAACCAACACAATAAAGGGGTTGTCAATCCCTTCACGACCACTTGCGAAAGTGAGATCTAATAGAGATAATATGATAAGATAAATATATTTTTGGTATTTTATAATATAGATGCAAAAAGTAAAGATGCAAATAAAAGTAGATTGGAAGCAAATATGATAAGAGATAGACCCGGGGGCCATAGGTTTCACTAGTGGCTTCTCTCAAGATAGCATAAGTATTACGGTGGGTGAACAAATTACTGTCGAGCAATTGATAGAAAAGCGAATAATTATGAGATTATCTAGGCATGATCATGTATATAGGCATCATGTCCGTGACAAGTAGACCGACTCCTGCCTGCATCTACTACTATTACTCCACACATCGACCGACTCCTGCCTGCATCTAGAGTATTAAGTTCATAAGAACAGAGTAACGCCTTAAGCAAGATGACATGATGTAGAGGGATAAACTCATGCAATATGATATAAACCCCATCTTTTTTATCCTCGATGGCAACAATACAATACGTGCCTTGCTGCCCCTGCTGTCACTGGGAAAGGACACCGCAAGATTGAACCCAAAGCTAAGAACTTCTCCATGGCAAGAAATATCAATCTAGTAGGCCAAACCAAACTGATAACTCGAAGAGACTTGCAAAGATAACTCAATCATACATAAAAGAATTCAGAGGAGATTCAAATATTTCTCATAGATAAACTTGATCATAAACCCACAATTCATCGCATCTCCACAAACACACCGCAAAAAGTGTTCACATCGAATAGATCTCCCCAAGAGAGGGGGAGAACATTGTATTGAGATCCAAAAAGAGAGAAGAAGCCATCTAGCTAATAACTATGGACCCGTAAGTCTGTGGTAAACTACTCACAACTCATCGGAGGGGCTATGGTGTTGATGTAGAAGCCCTCCATGGTCGATTCCCCCTCCGGCGGGCGCCAGCGAAGGCTCCAAGATGGGATCTCGCGGATACAAAAGGTTACGATGGTGGAAATTGTGTTTCGTTGGCTCCCTGGATGTTTTCGAGGTACGTAGGCTTATATAGGAGGAAGAAGTACATCGGTGGCCGCCCGAGGGGCCCACGAGAGAGGGGGGCACGCCCTATAGGGGGTGGGGGCGCCCTCCTATCTCGTGGAGGCCTCGGCTGCTTCTTAACTTGCACTCCAAGTCCTCTGGATCACGTTCGATCCAAAAATCACGCTCCTGAAGGTTTCATTCCGTTTGGACTCCGTTTGATATTCCTTTTCTTCGAAATACTGAAATAGGCAAAAAAACAGCAATACAGGATGGGCCTCCGGTTAGTAGGTTAGTCCCAAAAATGATATAAATGCGTAAAATAAAGCCCATGAACATCCAAAAGGGGTAATATAATAGCATGGAACAATCAAAAATTGTAGATACATTGGAGACGTATCAAGCATCCCCAAGCTTAATTCCTGCTCGTCCTTGAGTAGGTAAATGATAAAAAAAAGAACTTTTGATGTGGAATGCTACCTAGCATAATTCTCAATGTAATTTTCTTTATTGTGGCATGAATGTTCAGATCCAAATGATTCAAAATAAAAGTTCATATTGATAAAATAAATAGTAACACTTCAAGCATACTAATCAAAGTAATCATGTCTTCTCAAAATAACATGGCAAAAGAAAGTTCATCCCTACAAAATCATATAGTTAGGCTATGCTTCATTTTCGTCACACAAAGATGTTCCCAACTTCTATACCCCCGATGACAAGCCAAGCAATTGTTTCATACTTAAATGATCTCAAACTTTTTCAACCTTCACGCAATACATGAGCGTGAGCCATGGATATAGCACTATGGGTGGAATAGAATATGATGATGGGGATTGTGTGGAGAAGACAAAAAAGGAGAAAGTCTCATATTGACGAGGATAATCAACGGGCTATGGAGATGCCTATCAATTGATGTCAACATGAGGAGTAGGGATTGCCATTCAACGGATGCACTAGAGCTATAAATGAATGCTCAACAAAAGAAAACTAGCGGGTGTGCATCCAACTTGCTTGCTCACGAATACCTAGGGCATTTGAGGAATCCCATCGTAGGAATATACGAGCCAAGTTCTATAATGAAAAATTCCCACTAGTATGAAAAAGACAACTTATGAGACTCACTATATGAAAAACATGGTGCTACTTTGAAGCACAATATATGAGACTCACTACATGAAGAACAAGGTGCTACTTTGAAGCACAAGTGTGGAAAAAGAGATAGTAACATTGCCCCTTTTTTATTTTTTTATTTTTTTCTTTTGGGCCTTTCTTTTTTTTCTTTTGGCCTTTCTTCTTTTTTTCCTTTGGGCAATGCTCTAATAATGATGATCATCACACTTTCATTGATTACAACATATGAATTACAACTCGAAACTAGAACAAGATATGACTCTATATGAATGCCTCCGGCGGTGTACCGGGATGGTGCAATGAATCAAGAGTGACATGTATGAAAAATAATGCATGGTGGCTTTGCCACAAATACGATGTCAACTACATGATCATGCAATGGCAATATGACAAAAATAAAATATGTCATGATGATGATAAATGGAACGGTGGAAAGTTGCATGGCAATATATCTCGGAATGGCTATGGAAATGCCATAATAGGTAGGTATGGTGGCTGTTTTGAGGAAGATATAAGGAGGTTTATGTGTGATATAGCGTATCGTATCACGGGGTTTGGATGCACCGGCAAAGTTTGCACCAACTCTCAAGGTGAGAAAGGGCAATGCACGGTACCGAAGAGGCTAGCAATGGCGAAAGGTAAAAGTGCGTATAATCCATGGACTCAACATTAGTCAAAAGAACTCATATACTTATTGAAAAAATGTATAAGTCATCAAAAATCAAGCACTATGCGCATGCTCCTAGGGGGATAGATTGGTAGGAAAAGACCATCGCTCATCCCCGACCGCCACTCATAAGGATGCACAAGCCAGGTACACTTCATGTTTCAAATTTGTTACTCAACTTTAACCATACGTGCATGCTACGGGACTTGCTAACTTCAGCACAAGCATTCTTTAAATTCATAATCACCCAACTAGCATGACTTTAATATCACTACCTCCATATCTCAAAACAATTATCAAGTATCAAATTGATCATAGCATCCAATTCACTTCCTATGATAGTTTTTATTATACCCAACTTGGATGCCTACCATTCTAGGACCAATTTTATAACCATAGCATATACCATGCTGTCCTAAAAGACTCTCAAAAAGATAAAAGTGAAGCATGAGAGACTAGCAATTTCTACAAAAATAAGTCACCGCCGTGCTCTAAAAGATATAAGTGAAGCACTAGAGCAAAAACTATCAAGCTCAAAAGATATAAGTGAAGCACATAGAGTATTCTAGCAAATTCTAATCAAATAGGCTTCTCCCAAAAGGTGTATACAGCAAGGATGATTGTGGTAAACTAAAAATCAAAGACTAATATAATACACGATGCTCCAAGCAAAACAAATATCATGTGGCAAATAAAAATATAGCTCCAAGTAAAGTTATCAATGAACGAAGACGAAAGAGGGGATGCCTTCCCGGGGCATCCCCAAGCTTAGGCTTTTGGATATCCTTGAATATCTTGGGGTGCCATGGGCATCCCCAAGATTAGGATCTTGCCACTCCTTATTCCATAGGCCATAAAAGCTTTACCCAAAACTTGAAAACTTCACAACACAAAACTCAACAGGAAATCTTATAAGCCCCGTTAGTGAAAGAAAACAAAACCACCACATAAGGTACTGTAATGAACTCATTCTTTATTTATTTTGGTGTTAAACCTCCTGTATTCCAAGTTCTCTATGGTTCATACCACTTAATACTAGCCATAGATGCATCGAAATAAGCAAACAACAAACGAAAAACAGAATCTGTCAAAAACAGAACAGTCTGTAGCAATCTGTAACTAACCGCAAACTTCTGGAACTCTAAAAATCCTACCAAAATAGGAAGTCCTGGGAAAATTGTCTATTGATCAGCAGAAAAAATAGTCAACACAAAAGCACGTTTCTGTGATTTAACAAAACTAATTTCGTGCGCGCAGAGTTTCTGTTTTTCAGCAGAATCAAATCAACTATCATCATAGGTTATCCTATAGGTTCTACTTGGCACAAACACTAATTAAAAGATAAAAACACATCTAAACATAAGGTAGATGCGGATTTATTACTAAACAGGAACAAAAACAAAAAAACACAAATAAAATTGGGTTGCCTCCCAACTAGCGCTATCGTTTAACGCCCCTAGCTAGGCATAAAAGCGAAGATAGATCTAAGTAGTGCCATCTTTGGCACTAAATTCATAAGTAGCCCGCATGATAGATTCATAAGGTAATTTGACTTTCTTTCTTGTAAAGTGCTCCATGCCTTTATTTAATGGAAATTGGAATCTAATATTCCCTTCCTTCATATCAATAATCGCGCCAATCGTTCTAAGGAAAGGTCTACCAAGAATAATAGGGCAAGAAAGATTGCAATCTATATCAAGAACGATAAAATCTGCGGGCACCAAATTTTTATTTGCAACAATGAGAACATCATTTATTCTTCCCATTGGCTTTTTAATGGTGGAATCCACAAGGTGCAAATTTGAAGAGCAATCATCAAGATCATGGAAACCTAGAATATCACATAAAGTTTTCGGAATCGTGGAAACACTAGCACCCAAATCACACAAAGCAAAACACTCATGATCTTTGATTCTAATCTTTATAGTAGGTTCCCACTCATCATTAAGTTTTCTAGGTATAGAAACTTCCAAATTAAGTTCTTCATCATAAGATTGCATCAAGGCATCAATGATATGTTTGGTAAAAGCTTTATTTTGACTATAAGCATGAGGAGAATTAACAATGGATTGCAACAAGGAAATACAACCTTCTAAAGAACAATTATCATAATCAAATTCCTTGAAATCCAAGATAGTGGGTTCAATGCTATTTAAAGTCGTGACCTCTCCAATCCCACTTTTACCAAATTTAACATCAGGATCTAAAAACTCCGAATTCTTGGGACGCCTTCTAGGTAAAGTTGACTCATCATCAGTCCCATAATGATCAAGATTCATATTGCAAAACATAGATCTAATAGTAGACACATCAATAACTTTAAGATCTTCATCATTATTTTCATGGAAACTAGAAGAACACGCTTTTATAAAGCAATCTTTTTGTGCACGCAATCTAGCGGTTCTTTCCTTGCACTCATCAATGGAAATTCTCATGGCTTTGAGAGACTCATTATATCATGCTTAGGAGGAGAAGATCTAAGTTTAAGAGAATCAACATCAAGCGAAAGTCTATCAATGTTCCTAGCCAAATCATCAACCTTGAGCAATTTTTCTTCAAGCAAAGCATTAAAATTCTTTTGAGAAATCATAAATTTTTTCACACTATTCTAAAAATCAGAGGGAATCTTATGAAAATTACCATAAGAATTATTGTAGGAATTTCCATAATTATTAGAGGAATTACTAGGGAACGGTCTAGCATTAAAGTTTCCTCTATAAGCATTGTTTCCAAAACTATTCCTACCAACAAAATTCACATCCATAGATTCATTATTATTCTCGATCAAAGTAGACAAAGGCATATCATTGGGATCAAGAGGAGTATTTTTAGTAGCAAACAATTTCATAAGTTCATCCATCTTTCCACTCAAAACATTGATTTCTTCTATAGCATGCACTTTTTTACTAGAAGATCTTTCGGTGTGCCATTGAGAATTATTAGCCATAATATTATGAAGAAGTTTTGTAGCATCTCCTAACGTGATTTCCATAAATGTGCCTCCCGCGGCCGAATCTAAGAGATTTCTAGAAGCAAAGTTCAAACCGGCATAAATTTTTTGTATGATCATCCATAAATTCAAACCATGAGTAGGGCAATTGCGAATCATCAATTTCATTCTTTCCCAAGATTGGGCAACATGCTCATGATCAAGTTGTTTAAAATTCATAATATCGTTCCTAAGAGTGATAATCTTAGCGGGAGGAAAATACCTAGAGATAAAAGCATCTTTGCACTTGTTCCAAGAATCAATACTATTTTTAGGCAAAGATGAAAACCAAACTTGAGCACAATCTCTAAGTGAAAACGGAAATAACTTCAATTTAAAAATATCATTATCCGTATCTTTCTTCTTTTGCATATCACACAAATCAACAAAGTTGTTTAGATGAGTAGCGGCATCTTCACTAGGAAGGCCGGCGAATTGATCTTTCATAACAAGATTCATCAAAGCAGTATTGATTTCACAAGACTCAACATCATTAAGAGGAGCAACCGGAGTACTAAGGAAATCATTATTATTGGTATTCAAGAAATCACACAATTTGGTATTATCTTGCGCCATGGCAACAAGTAATCCAACACACAAGCAAACAGAAAAAGGCAGGCGAAAAAGAGAGGAGGAGATTGGGAAAGAGAGGGCGAATAAAACGGCAAGGGTGAAGTGGGGGAGAGGAAAATGAGAGGCAAATGGCAAATAATGTAAATGCGAGGGAGATGAGTTTGTGATGGGTACTTGGTATGTCTTGACTTGAGCGAAGACCTCCCCGGCAACGGCGCCAGAAATCCTTCTTGCTACGTCTTGAGCTTGCGTTGGTTTTCCTTGAAGAGGAAAGGGTGATGCAACAATAGTAGCGTAAGTATTTCCCTCAGTTTTTGAGAACCAAGGTATCAATCCAGTAGGAGGCTCCTCAAAAGTACCACGCACCTACACAAACAAACAAAGAACTCGCAACCAACGCAATAAAGGGGTTGTCAATCCCTTCACGGGCACTTGCAAAAGTGAGATCTGATAGAGATAGTATGATAAGATAAATATATTTTTGGTATTTTATAATATAGATGCAAAAAGTAAAGATGCAAATAAAAGTAGATTGGAAGCAAATATGATAAGAGATAGACCTGGGGGCCATCAGTTTCACTAGTGGCTTCTCTCAAGATAGCATAAGTATTACGGTGGGTGAACAAATTACTGTCGAGCAATTGATAGAAAAGCGAATAATTATGAGATTATCTAGGCATGATCATGTATATAGGCATCACGTCCGTGACAAGTAGACCGACTCCTGCCTGCATCTACTACTATTACTCCACACATCGACCGACTCCTGCCTGCATCTAGAGTATTAAGTTCATAAGAACAGAGTAACGCCTTAAGCAAGATGACATGATGTAGAGGGATAAACTCATGCAATATGATATAAACCCCATCTTTTTATCCTCGATGGCAACAATACAATACATGCCTTGCTGCCCCTGCTGTCACTGGGAAAGGACACCGCAAGATTGAACCCAAAGCTAAGCACTTCTCTCATGGCAAGAAAGATCAATCTAGTAGGCCAAACCAAACTGATAATTCGAAGAGACTTGCAAAGATAACTCAATCATACATAAAAGAATTCAGAGGAGATTCAAATATTTCTCATAGATAAACTTGATCATAAACCCACAATTCATTGCATCTCCACAAACACACCGCAAAAAGAGTTTACATCGAATAGATCTCCACAAGAGAGGGGGAGAACATTGTATTGAGATCCAAAAAGAGAGAAGAAGCCATCTAGCTAATAACTATGGACCCATAAGTCTGTGGTAAACTACTCACAACTCATCGGAGGGGCTATGGTGTTGATGTAGAAGCCCTCCGTGGTCGATTCCCACTCCGACGGGCGCCAGTGAAGGCTCCAAGATGGGATCTCGCGGATACAAAAGGTTACGATGGTGGAAATTGTGTTTCATTGGCTCCCTGAATGTTTTCAAGGTACGTAGGCTTATATAGGAGGAAGAAGTACGTCGGTGGCCGCCCGAGGGGTCCACGAGAGAGGGGGGCACGCCCTATAGGGGGTGGGGCGCCTTCCTATCTCGTGGAGGCCTCGGCTGCTTCTTGACTTGCACTCCAAGTCCTCTGGATCACGTTCATTCCAAAAATCACGCTCCCGAAGGTTTCATTCCGTTTGGACTCCGTTTGATATTCCTTTTCTTCGAAATACTGAAATAGGCAAAAAAAACAGCAATACAGGCTGGGCCTCCGGTTAGTAGGTTAGTCCCAAAAATGATATAAATGTGTAAAATAAAGCCCATAAACATCCAAAAGGGGTAATATAATAGCATGGAACAATCAAAAGTTATAGATACGTTGGTGACGTATCACCCCCCCCCTCTAGTCAACTATATCGATCCTTTTAATTGGTATCAGAGCCTCGTCTCTTTATTAAGGACTTTGCCGTCCGAAGAGTATGGTTGACACCGTAGACGGTGTGGAGGAGCACTCCGGTGTGAATCCGGTCTCGTCTATGGCCGATGGGGGAACCACGGTCTCTCGTGAGGAATTCAATGTGGCTTCGGACACATTGAAAACCTTCATGACGACCGTGGTTGAAAGCATGTTTAATAAATTCTTAGAAGGGCTTAAACTTTCCACCACACTGATGAAAGTGGGTGATCCCACTAACAAGGTGACGGATTCTAACTCCAACAAGGGGGAAGCTACTAGTGAAAAGGCTCCTTCTTCTAGTGGTAAAAATTGCACCGACATCTTTGCCCATGTGGAACCTCCACTTATTTATGGTGGACGGGTTCCTTCCACTCATTTAAATCATGCCGATCCTCCCCCTAAGATTGTGAAAAATGAGGACTTTGATTCTTGGGTTTATCGCTTTAAGTGTCATTTAAACCATGTTATTACTAATCTTTGGAGAATCATTAAAGAAGGTTTTTATCTGCATGACCGAAGCAACTTCACTCCTAGAGAAGCCGCAGATATAATTCAATGAGAATGCTCTCTTCATCATCCAAGATGCAATTCCACCCGAAGATCTTGCTCATCTCCGGCCCTTCACCAGGGCCAAGGATGCATGGCGCCATGTTGTCTCGCTCTATAGGGGAAGCGCAAGCATTCAACGCTCCAACTGTGAAGTGGTGCAAGATGAAGCCGATGAGTTTGCAATGAAAGAGGATGAAGAACCTCGTGAGCTTTATCGAAGATTAACTACTCCCGCGGTCTCACTCCGAGATCATGGGAGCAAGGATACAGATGAAATTGGATCAAGCGCAAATTCCTCAAGGTCATGATGCCTTACCACAAGGCCATGTCCTCCATCATTTGTCAAAGGCCGGATTTCCACACCTTGTCCTCAAGTGAAGTATTGGATGAGTTTGTGGCTATGAGCATCTTGGACAAGACCGTCGACAATGCGGTGCTACGTTCTCAAAGAGCAAAGAAGTCCAACCTTGCTTTGAAGGCCAAGGTTAGTGTGGAAGAAGAGGATGAAGAGGAAGAAGAGGAGAGCAATCCCGAAGATACAAAGTATGCTTATCATGAACACATGGCTCTTGCTTCAAGGCAATTTTGGAGTAAGAAGAACACAAGGCCCAACTTCAACAAGAACAACTCAAGTGGCGCGAAGGTCAAGCAACGAGTGAGGACTTGCTATAATTGTGGCAATGTGAGCCATTTTGTTGCGGAATGTCCTTATGAGAAGAGGGAAGACAATGGTGGCAAGCTCATCCGAAAGGACAAGGCCAAGTATTTCCCCAACAAGAGCAACTTCACCAAGAAGACTCCTCCCAAGGGGTTGGTGGCACAAGAAGAGTACAATGAGGATGATGATGACGATGAAGACGGTGAGTCGGTTGCCGTGGCCTCCATTGCCATTGCGACAACTCCATGGGTGTCTCTCTTCAACTCACCCAATGAGAACATCACCTCCAAGTGCCTCATGGCTAAAGCCACCAACAAGGTGTTTGCTTCCGGTGGGGGATCATGGTTGCTCGATAGTGGATCTACAAATCATATGACCGTAGCAAGGACTTGGTGGTGGATGTCCACAAGATTCCATCTATGCCCACCAAGGTATTGGGACTTGGCAAGGTTGTCATTTCTCAAGATCTCACGACCGAGAAGGTCATGCTTGTTGAGTCCCTTGCATACAATTTACTTTCCGTTCGTCAACTTGCACTCATGGGCTTTGCCACTTTCTTTGATATTGATACCGTGACCCTCTTGTGGAGCAAGACTCTTAAAGTAGCCTTTGTTGGGCATGTTGAGAACAGTCTCTATGTGATTAACTTTTCGGAGCGACCCACTAAGACCGCGACATGCCTAATGGCTAAAGTTGACGTGGGATGGCTTTGGCATCACCGTTTAGCCCATGTCAATGTGAGATCTTTGCAAAGTATTCTCAAGGGGGACCATGTCCGTGGACTAACAAATTTTAGTTTTGCTAAAGATCGTGCTTGCAGTGCTTGTATCGAAGGAAAGTTGCACGAAAAGGCTCACCCTCCCACGACTATCATTTACTTGAAGAGGCCTTTGGAGCTCCTTCACTTGGATCTCTTTGGGCCTCCATACTTTGATGGCCTTGGGGGTATAAAGTATTGCTTGGTATTGTGAATGATTATTCAAGATACACTTGGGTATATTTCTTCAAGAGGAAGAGCGAGACCCAACAAACCATCATTGACTTTCCAAATGAAGCCCAACGTCAACACAATGCAAAGATCTTGACAATAAGAAGTGACAATGGCACCGAGTTCAAGAACTACACCTTGGATAGTTTCTTAGTGATGAGGGGATCAAGCATAAATATTCCACACCATACACCCCTTAACAAAATGGAGTAGCGGAGTGGAAGAACCGGACGTTGATGGATGCGGCAAGGACCATGATGGCGGAGTTCAAGTCTCCATACAACTTTTGGGCCGAAGCCATCAACACCGCGTGCCATGAATCAAATCGGCTCTATCTCTGCAAAGGTTTGAACAAGAATCCATATGAGATACTCACCAGTAACAAGCCCAACCTCAAGTACTTTCGGGTGTTCGGGTGTAAGTGTTTCATTCTCAAGAAAGGTGTTCGGTTGTCTAAATTTGAGGCTAGAGCTTATGAGGGCATATTTGTTGGTTATTCTACAAACTCTCATGCTTACCGTGTCCTCAATAAGTCCATGGGCCTTATTGAGGAGACGTGTAACATGGAGTTTGATGAGAATAACGGCTCCCAAGTGGATCATGAAGGAAATATGCCCTAGAGGCAATAATAAAATTATTATTTATTTCCTTATAATCATGATAAATGTTTATTATTCATGCTAGAATTGTATTAACCGGAAACATAATACATGTGTGAATACATAGACAAACAAAGTGTCACTAGTATGCCTCTACTAGACTAGCTCGTTAATCAAAGATGGTTATGTTTCCTGACCATGAACAATGAGTTGTTATTTGAGTAACGAGATCACATCATTAGTTGAATGATCTGATTGACATGACCCATTCCATTAGCTTAGCACCTGATCGTTTAGTATGTTGCTATTGCTTTCTTCATGACTTATACATGTTCCTATGACTATGAGATTATGCAACTCCCGTTTGCCGGAGGAACACTTTGGGTGCTACCAAACGTCACAACGTAACTGGGTGATTATAAAGGAGCATTACAGGTGTCTCCAAAAGTAGATGTTGGGTTGGCGTATTTCGAGATTAGGATTTGTCACTCCGATTGTCGGAGAGGTATCTCTGGGCCCTCTCGGTAATGCACATCACATAAGCCTTGCAAGCACTGCAACTAATATGTTAGTTGTGAGATGATGTATTACGGAATGAGTAAAGAGACTTGCCACTAACGAGATTGAACTAGGTATTGGATACCGACGATCGAATCTCGGGCAAGTAACATACCGATGACAAAGGGAACAGCGTATGTTGTTATGCGGTCTGACCGATAAAGATCTTCGTAGAATATGTAGGAGCCAATATGGGCATCCAGGTCCCGCTATTGGTTATTGACCGGAGACGTGTCTCGGTCATGTCTACATTGTTCTCGAACCCGTAGGGTCCGCACGCTTAAGGTTACGATGACAGTTATATTATGAGTTTACATGTTTTGATGAACCGAAGGAGTTCGGAGTCCCGGATGAGATCGGGGACATGACGAGGAGTCTCGAAATGGTCGAGACGTAAAGATTCATATATTGGATGATATGGTTAGGCCAAGGGGTCAAGCCCATGAGGCTTTAGATCGGTGCAAAAAGGAGTTTTGCGGAGGCCAGGGGGCCAAACGCCGGAGACCCTGGCGTCTGGCCCTGGGCCAGACGCCAAGGATTGTGGCGTTTGGTCCTGGAGTCCGAGTGGGACTCTTGCCTTTCGGGCAAAACTGACTTTGAGGAGGCTTTTGCTCCAAGTTTCGACCCCGGGGCTCAACATATAAATAGAGGGGCAGGGCTAGCACCAAAGACACAACAAGTTGATCCACGTGATCTATTCCTTAGCCGTGTGCGGTGCCCCCTGCCACCATATACCTCGATAATACTGTAGCGGAGTTTAGGCGAAGCCCTGCTGCTGTAGTTCATCAAGATCGTCACCATGCCGTCGTGCTGACGGAACTCTTCCCCGACACTTTGCTGGATCGGAGTCCGGGGATCGTCATCGAGCTGAACGTGTGCTTGAACTCGGAGGTGCCGTAGTTTCGGTGCTTGATCGATTGGATCGTGAAGACGTACGACTACTTCCTCTACGTCGTGTCATCGCTTCCGCAGTCGGTCTGCGTTGGGTACGTAGACAACACTCTCCCCTCGTTGCTATGCATCAGATGATCTTGCGTGTGCGTAGGAATTTTTTTTGAAATTACTACGAAACCTAACAGTGGCATCCGAGCCTAGGTTATTTATGTTGATGTTATATGCACGAGTAGAACACAAGTGAGTTGTGGACGATACAAGTCATACTGCCTACCAGCATGTCATACTTTGGTTCGGCGGTATTGTTGGACGAGACGACCCGGACCAACCTTACGCGTACGCTTACGCGAGACCGGTTCCCTCGACGTGCTTTGCACATAGATGGCTTGCGGGCGACTGTCTCTCCAACTTTAGTTGAACCGAGTATGGCTACGCCCGGTCCTTGAGAAGGTTAAAACGGAGTCTATTTGACAAACTATCGTTGTGGTTTTGATGCGTAGGTGAGATTGGTTCTTACTTAAGCCCGTAGCAGCCACGTAAAACATGCAACAACAAAGTAGAGGACGTCTAACTTGTTTTTGCAGGGCATGTTGTGATGTGATATGGTCAAAGCATGATGCTGAATTTTATTGTATGAGATGATCATGTTTTGTAACCAAGTTATCGGCAACTGGCAGGAGCCATATGGTTGTCGCTTTATTGTATGCAATGCAATCGCGATGTAATGCTTTACTTTATTACTAAACGGTAGTGATAGTCGTGAAAGCATAAGATTGGCGAGACGACAACGATGCTACGATGGAGATCAAGGTGTCGCGCCGGTGACGATGGTGATCATGACGGTGCTTCGGAGATGGAGATCACAAGCACAAGATGATGATGACCATATCATATCACTTATATTGATTGCATGTGATGTTTATCTTTTTATGCATCTTATCTTGCTTTGATTGACGGTAGCATTATAAGATGATCTCTCACTAAATTATCAAGAAGTGTTCTCCCTGAGTATGCACCGTTGCCAAAGTTCGTCGTGCCCAGACACCACGTGATGATCGGGTGTGATAAGCTCTACGTCCATCTACAACGGGTGCAAGCCAGTTTTGCACACGCAGAATACTCAGGTTAAACTTGACGAGCCTAGCATATGCAGATATGGCCTCGGAACACGGATACCGAAAGGTCGAGCGTGAATCATATAGTAGATATGATCAACATGACGATGTTCACCATTGAAAACTACTCCATCTCACGTGATGATCGGTCATGGTTTAGTTGATTTGGATCACGTAATCACTTAGAGGATTAGAGGGATGTCTATCTAAGTGGGAGTTCTTAAATAATATGATTAATTGAACTTAAATTTATCATGAACTTAGTACCTGATAGTATCTTGCTTGTTTATGTTGATTGTAGATAGATGGCTCGTGCTGTTGTTCCGTTGAATTTTAATGCGTTCCTTGAGAAAGCAAAGTTGAAAGATGATGGTAGCAATTACACGGACTGGGTCCTTAACTTGAGGATTATCCTCATTGCTGCACAGAAAAATTACGTCCTGGAAGCACCGCTGGGTGCCAGGCCTGCTGCTGGAGCAACACCAGGTGTTATGAACGTCTGGCAGAGCAAAGCTGATGACTACTCGATAGTTCAGTGTGCCATGCTTTACGGCTTAGAATCGGGACTTCAACGACGTTTTGAACGTCATGGAGCATATGAGATGTTCCAGGAGTTGAAGTTAATATTTCAAGCAAATGCCCGAATTGAGAGATATGAAGTCTCCAATAAGTTCTATAGCTGCAAGATGGAGGAGAACAGTTCTGTCAGTGAGCATATACTCAAAATGTCTGGGTATAATAATCACTTGATTCAATTGGGAGTTAATCTTCCGGATGATTGCGTTATTGACAGAATTCTCCAATCACTGCCACCAAGCTACAAGAGCTTCGTGATGAACTATAATATGCAAGGGATGAACAAGACTATTCCCGAGCTCTTCGCAATGCTGAAAGCTGCGGAGGTAGAAATCAAGAAGGAGCATCAAGTGTTGATGGTTAACAAGACCACTAGTTTCAAGAAAAAGGGCAAAGGGAAGAAAAAGGGGAACTTCAAGAAGAACGGCAAGCAAGTTGCTGCTCAAGAGAAGAAACCCAAGTCTGGACCTAAGCCTGAAACTGAGTGCTTCTACTGCAAGCAGACTGGTCACTGGAAGCGGAACTGCCCCAAGTATTTGACGGATAAGAAGGATGGCAAGGTGAACAAAGGTATATGTGATATACATGTTATTGATGTGTACCTTACTAGAGCTCGCAGTAGCACCTGGGTATTTGATACTGGTTCTGTTGCTAATATTTGCAACTCGAAACAGGGACTACGGAATAAGCGGGCACTGGCAAAGGACGAGGTGACGATGCGCGTGGGAAATGGTTCCAAAGTTGATGTGATCGCGGTCGGCACGCTACCTCTACATCTACCTTCGGGATTAATATTAGACCTAAATAATTGTTATTTGGTGCCAGCGTTGAGCATGAACATTATATCTGGATCTTGTTTAATGCGAGGCGGTTATTCATTTAAATCAGAGAATAATGGTTGTTCTATTTATATGAGTAATATCTTTTATTGTCATGCACCCTTGAAGAGTGGTCTATTCTTATTGAATCTCGATAGTAGTAATACACATATTCATAATGTTGAAGCCAAAAGATGCAGAGTTGATAATGAAAGTGCAACTTATTTGTGGCACTGTCGTTTAGGTCATATCGGTATAAAGCGCATGAAGAAACTCCATACTGATGGACTTTTGGAACCACTTGATTATGAATCACTTGGTACTTGCGAACCGTGCCTCATGGGCAAGATGACTAAAACACCGTTCTCCGGTACTATGGAGAGAGCAACAGATTTGTTGGAAATCATACATACCGATGTATGTGGCCTGATGAATATTGAGGCTCGTGGAGGATATCGTTATTTTCTCACCTTCACAGATGATTTAAGCAGATATGGGTATATCTACTTAATGAAACATAAGTCTGAAACATTTGAAAAGTTCAAAGAATTTCAGAGTGAAGTTGAAAATCATCGTAACAAGAAAATAAAGTTTCTACGATCTGATCGTGGAGGAGAATATTTGAGTTACGAGTTTGGTGTACATTTGAAAAACTGTGGAATAGTTTCGCAACTCACGCCACCCGGAACACCACAGCGTAATGGTGTGTCCGAACGTCGTAATCGTACTTTACTAGATATGGTCCGATCTATGATGTCTCTTACTGATTTACCGCTATCATTTTGGGGATATGCTTTAGAGACGGCCGCATTCACGTTAAATAGGGCACCATCAAAATCCGTTGAGACGACGCCTTATGAACTGTGGTTTGGCAAGAAACCAAAGTTGTCGTTTCTTAAAGTTTGGGGCTGCGATGCTTATGTGAAAAAGCTTCAACCTGATAAGCTCGAACCCAAATCGGAGAAATGTGTCTTCATAGGATACCCAAAGGAGACTATTGGGTACACCTTCTATCACAGATCCGAAGGCAAGACATTCGTTGCTAAGAATGGATCATTTCTAGAGAAGGAGTTTCTCTCGAAAGAAGTGAGTGGGAGGAAAGTAGAACTTGACGAGGTAACTGTACCTGCTCCCTTACTGAAGAGTAGTTCATCACAGAAAACTGTTTCAGTGACACCTACACCAGTTAGTGAAGAAGCCAATGATAATGATCATGAAACTTCAGATCAAGATACTGCTGAACCTCGTAGATCAACGAGAGTAAGATCCACACCAGAGTGGTACGGTAATCCTATTCTGGAAGTGATGATACTAGATCATGATGAACCTACGAACTATGAAGAAGCGATGGTGAGCCCAGATTCCGCAAAGTGGCTTGAAGCCATGAAATCTGAGATGGGATCCATGTATGAGAACAAAGTATGGACTTTGGTTGACTTGCCCGATGATCGGCAAGCAATTGAGAATAAATGGATCTTTAAGAAGAAGACTGACGCTGATGGTAATGTTACTGTCTACAAAGCTCGACTTGTCGCAAAAGGTTTTCGGCAAGTTCAAGGGATTGACTACGATGAGACCTTCTCACCTGTAGCGATGCTTAAGTCCGTCCGAATCATGTTAGCAATTGCCGCATTTTATGATTATGAAATTTGGCAGATGGATGTCAAAACTGCATTCCTGAATGGATTTCTGGAAGAAGAGTTGTATATGATGCAACCGGAAGGTTTTGTCGATCCAAAGGGAGCTAACAAAGTGTGCAAGCTCCAGCGATCCATTTATGGACTGGTGCAAGCCTCACGGAGTTGGAATAAATGTTTTGATAGTGTGATCAAAGCATTTGGTTTTATACAGACTTTCGGAGAAGCCTGTATTTACAAGAAAGTGAGTGGGAGCTCTGTAGCATTTCTGATATTATATGTGGATGACATATTGCTGATTGGAAATGATATAGAATTTCTGGATAGCATAAAGGGATACTTGAATAAAAGTTTTTCAATGAAAGACCTCGGTGAAGCTGCTTACATATTAGGCATTAAGATCTATAGAGATAGATCAAGACGCTTAATTGGACTTTCACAAAGCACATACCTTGACAAGATTTTGAAGAAATTCAAAATGGATCAAGCAAAGAAAGGATTCTTGCCTGTATTACAAGGTGTGAAGTTGAGTAAGACTCAATGCCCGACCACTGCAGAAGATAGAGAGAATATGAAAGATGTTCCCTATGCATCAGCCATAGGCTCT
>NC_041383.1:180451911-180469258 GCF_002162155.2 Triticum dicoccoides
CAGGAGTGGATCACTGGACAGCGGTCAAGAACATCCTGAAATACCTGAAAAGGACTAAGGATATGTTTCTCGTATATGGAGGTGACAAAGAGCTCACCGTAAAAGGTTACGTTGATGCAAGCTTTGACACTGATCCGGACGATTCTAAATCGCAAACCGGATACGTGTTTACTTTAAACGGTGGAGCTGTCAGTTGGTGCAGTTCTAAACAAAGCGTCGTAGCGGGATCTACATGTGAAGCGGAGTACATAGCTACTTCGGAAGCAGCAAACGAAGGAGTCTGGATGAAGGAGTTCATATCCGATCTAGGTGTCATACCTAATGCATCGGGTCCAATGAAAATCTTTTGTGACAATACTGGTGCAATTGCCTTGGCAAAGGAATCCAGATTTCACAAAAGGACCAAACACATCAAGAGACGCTTCAACTCCATCCGGGATCTGGTCCAGGTGGGAGACATAGAGATTTGCAAGATACATACGGATCTGAATGTTGCAGACCCATTGACTAAGCCTCTTCCACGAGCAAAACATGATCAGCACCAAAGCTCCATGGGTGTTAGAATCATTACAGTGTAATCTAGATTATTGACTCTAGTGCAAGTGGGAGACTGAAGGAAATATGCCCTAGAGGCAATAATAAAGTTATTATTTATTTCCTTATAATCATTATAAATGTTTATTATTCATGCTAGAATTGTATTAACCGGATACATAATACATGTGTGAATACATAGACAAACAAAGTGTCACTAGTATGCCTCTACTTGACTAGCTCGTTAATCAAAGATGGTTATGTTTCCTGACCATGAACAATGAGTTGTTATTTGAGTAACGAGATCACATCATTAGTTGAATGATCTGATTGACATGACCCATTCCATTAGCTTAGCACCTGATCGTTTAGTATGTTGCTATTGCTTTCTTCATGACTTATACATGTTCCTATGACTATGAGATTATGCAACTCCCGTTTGCCGGAGGAACACTTTGGGTGCTACCAAACGTCACAACGTAACTGGGTGATTATAAAGGAGCATTACAGGTGTCTCCAAAAGTAGATGTTGGGTTGGCGTATTTCGAGATTAGGATTTGTCACTCCGATTGTCGGAGAGGTATCTCTGGGCCCTCTCGGTAATGCACATCACATAAGCCTTGCAAGCATTGCAACTAATATGTTAGTTGTGAGATGATGTATTACGGAACGAGTAAAGAGACTTGCCAGTAACGAGATTGAACTAGGTATTGGATACCGACGATCGAATCTCGGGCAAGTAACATACCGATGACAAAGGGAACAGCGTATGTTGTTATGCGGTCTGACCGATAAAGATCTTCGTAGAATATGTAGGAGCCAATATGGGCATCCAGGTCCCGCTATTGGTTATTGACCGGAGACGTGTCTCGGTCATGTCTACATTGTTCTCGAACCCGTAGGGTCCGCACGCTTAAGGTTACGATGACAGTTATATTATGAGTTTACATGTTTTGATGAACCGAAGGAGTTCGGAGTCCCGGATGAGATCGGGGACATGACGAGGAGTCTCGAAATGGTCGAGACGTAAAGATTCATATATTGGATGATATGGTTAGGCCAAGGGGTCAAGCCCATGAGGCTTTAGATCGGTGCAAAAAGGAGTTTTGCAGAGGCCAGGGGGCCAAACGCCGGAGACCCTGGCGTCTGGCCCTGGGCCAGACGCCGAGGCCCATGGCGTCTGGGCCAGACGCCAAGGATTGTGGCGTTTGGTCCTGGAGTCCGAGTGGGACTCTTGCCTTTCGGGCAAAACCGACTTTGAGGAGGCTTTTGCTCCAAGTTTCGACCCCGGGGCTCAACATATAAATAGAGGGGCAGGGCTAGCACCAAAGACACAACAAGTTGATCCACGTGATCTATTCCTTAGCCGTGTGCGGTGCCCCCTGCCACCATATACCTCGATAATACTGTAGCGGAGTTTAGGCGAAGCCCTGCTGCTGTAGTTCATCAAGATCGTCACCACGCCGTCGTGCTGACGGAACTCTTCCCCGACACTTTGCTGGATCGGAGTCCGGGGATCATCATCGAGCTGAACGTGTGCTTGAACTCGGAGGTGCCGTAGTTTCGGTGCTTGATCGGTTGGATCGTGAAGACGTACGACTACTTCCTCTACGTCGTGTCATCGCTTCCGCAGTCGGTCTGCGTTGGGTACGTAGACAACACTCTCCCCTCGTTGCTATGCATCACATGATCTTGCGTGTGTGTAGGATTTTTTTTTGAAATTACTACGAAACCTAACAGATCAAAGTGGCACTTGTGATGTAGGTGATGAAATTCCTCCTCAAGCCATAAGAAGAATGGGAGTTGGTTTTATCCTACCCATTGAGGAACCCCTTGTGGCCGAAGGAGAAGGACAATGCTCCACTCAAGTGGAGCCATCACCAACCCAAGGCCCACACGCTTCCGAAGAACAAGTGAAGGCCCTCAACATTATGAACAAGACCAAGGGCAAGATCAATCTCAAGATGGTGGTGAATCACCTAGTGATGCCCAAGGTCAAGTTCTCTCCTCCGAGCATGTTAAAGATCAAGAGCAAGCTCAAGATCAAGAACAAGCTCAAGACGGCGCTCAAGATGATCAAGTGATCGCTCCTCATATCACCCCGAGGAGGAATTGGAGCGTCGTGCCGCCAAGATTGCATCCAAGCTCTCTACCAAGGGTCATCTCATGAAGAATGTGCTTGGAAGCACTCAAAAGGGGGTAAGCACTCATAGACAATTGGCAAACTATTGTGAACATCACGCGTTTGTCTCTTGTGTTGAACCCCAAAAGGTCTATGAGGCGCTCAAAGATCCGGATTGGCTCAATGCCATGCATGAAGAACTCAACAACTTCGAGTACAACAAGGTGTGGAGATTCATGCCAAGGCCAACGGGGAACCACAATGTCATTGGAACCAAGTGGATATTCAAGAACAAGCAAGATGCTCATGGGACAATAGTTGGCAACAAGGCAAGATTGGTAGCACAACGCTACCCCCAAGTCTAGGGTATCAACTATGGTGAAACCTTTGCTCCCGTTGCTCGCCTTGAATCCATTCGTTTGTTGATTGCTTATGCTTCTCATCATAACTTTAAGTTTCAACAAATGGATGTGAAGAGTGCTTTTCTTAATGGTCCTATTAATGAGTTGGTATATGTCAAACAACCCCCCGGGTTCGAGGATCCCTACTTCCCCGATCATGTGTATCAACTCGATAAGGCACTCTATGGCCTTAAACAAGCCCCACGTGCGTGGTATGACCACCTTACCGAGTTTTTGCAAGATCGTGGATTTGAAGTTGGGAAAATTGACCCCACTCTTTTTACTAAGAAGGGCAAAGGGGAGTTGTTTGTGTGCCAACTATATGTTGATGATATTATCTTTGGTTCCCCTAACAAAGCTTTCAATGAGAATTTGCCGCTCTCATGACCTCTAAGTTCAAGATGTCTTTGATGGGAGAGTTGAAGTTCTTCCTTGGATTCAAAGTCAAACAAAGAAGAGAAGGAACCGTCATCAACCAAACCAAATACACTCAAGACATGCTAAAGAGATTCAAGCTAAGTGATGTCAAGCTGGCTTCCACTCCAATGCCCACCAAGTGCCAACTTGACATTGATCCCAATGGTAAAGCGGTTGATCAAAAGGTATATCGCTCCATGATCGGCTCCTTGCTTTACCTTTGTGAATCTAGACCGGATATCATGTTGACTGTGGGAATTTGTGCACGGTTTCAATCCGCACCTAAGGAAAGCCACTTTGTGGCGCTCAAGCGAATCTTTCGATCCTTGGCTCATACCCCAAACTTTGGCTTATGGTACCCAAGAGGAGCAAAATTCAAGCTTGCAGGATATTCAGACTCGGATTGGGCGGGAGACAAAGTGGATAGGAAGTACACTTCCGGAGGGTGCCAATTCCTTGGTTGCTCTTTAGTAAGTTGGTCTTCTAAGAAGCAAAGTTGTGTGTATCTCTCGTCCACCGAAGCAGAGTATGTGGCAGCCGGTAGTTTTTGTGCACAACTTCTATGGACGAGGCAAACTTTAAAGGATTACGGTGTCATTTGTGATAAAGTGCCTCTTTGGTGTGACAATGAAAGTGCCATCAAGATTTCTCTCAACCCGGTGCAACACTTCAAGACGAAGCATATTGAGATTTGGTATCACTTCATCCAGGATCACATCAGGAGAGGGGAGATCGAGCTCAACTACGTCAACACTCATGATAACCTTGCAGATATTTTCACGAAGCCCTTGGATGAAGCAAGATTTCGCGAGTTAAGGCATGAGCTAAATATCATTGATTCGAGCAATGTTGCTTGAACCCTTGCACACCCCACCATACTCAACTTGTTATCTTGTTTAGGTGTAGGCATGGACATAGGGGGAGTGTTGTTCTCTCAATGAACTCTCCCTCCCCCCCCCCCATTATCCATAAATTGATCAACTCTTTCACATTAGCCATTGTTGATGGTACTTGTGCTTCAAAGATGAGTTTTGGTCATGGTCCCAAGGATAATTCTTCGTGGTGCCATACCAATTGACTCAAACATAGGTGGCTTTGGCCACCGCCCTCTCTTTGGAGAGGTTGTGTTGCGTGTTTAGTCCTCCTGTCTCTTGCCTCTCTTTCTTCGTGCCGAGCTAGTGTGTGTTGTCTTGTGTGTCAGCGTTTTGGTGCGTCCGTTCTCTTGAAGGTTGCTGTGCAAATGCCCTTTGGTCGTCTCTGTTTTGAAACTTGCATTTTCTTGGGCACATGGTACTACCGCGGCTTGCCACGGTACTACCGCAAGTGCTGCGCACGGTACTACCGCACCCAGCATGACAGTAATTTTTTACTACCGCCTGGGGGAGCAGTACTACCGCCCTCGATGCGGTACTTCCACCCAGGCGGTACTACCGCAATGACATGCGGTACTACCGCGCAGTCGAGAGTGCGCGAGGGTTAAGAGCGGGTAGGGGGAGTTCCAACTCCCATGTACCCATTCACTCTTTCTCCCCATGCCGACTCTCTCTCTCCTGCCCAAGAACGTCGCTGGAGACCCTCGCGGGATCTCTGTCCCTGGCTGCTCTCCTCGGATTCCAATCGGTGGGATCGTTCCCCACCACTTTCTCTTGCCATGGAACAAGGTTTCTCCCCAAATCCCTGTCTCTTTGGTTCGTTCTTTTGCTTCTAGGTTTTTTGGGAGATGCATGTTGTTCTTGAGATTTTAGGCCAAATCTTTGCAAGAGTAGGATGTAGGAGAGTAGCAATGCATAGAGATTGTACTTGGTATGTTGCCCCGTGGTAGATTTGATCAACTGTAGTACCGCTTCATTGTCACGGTTGTGCTCAAATCCAGTTGAGGATTCGGATCTGACATCGTGCGGTACTACCGCATCTCTGGTGCGGTACTACCGCTCCTCCGGAGCGGTACTACCGCGCAAGGCGCGGCACTATAATTTTACTACTGCTCTGAGACACGATACTACCGTGCCCCCTGGCACGGTACTACCGTGGCTAGGAGCAGCACTAAAATTTTAGTACCGCGCAGCCATGCGGTACTACCTTTTTGTCAAATCTCTCATGTGGCAATTATCAAGTGTGCATTCTACTTGTTTCACCTATTTTGCTGTGGTCTTTGCATTGATCCTTCTCGCTTCTCGTGTGTGTTTTTGTGTTTTGTGTCTTAGGTGGTGGCTCCAGTGCTCCTACTCGCCGTTCCAATCCCAGCCGTGGCACGGGCTCCAAGTGTCTGCACAACCAAGATGAAGCTCCAGAGGGCTCCAATGCCCCCCAACGAAGGACCAAGACCACTGCCACCAAGAACAAGGAGCCCTCCATGGGCATGGATGAGATCCCACTGGCTGAGTTTGTCTCTCGAAGGAGGATCAACCCTTATGTGAATCCTCGTGCCAACTTTAGAGGGAATGATCTGTTCTGGACCAAGCAGTAGAATATCATTTATCTGGATGTGATCAAGGCCAAGTAGAACATATATGTGGACATGCACTGGATTGACATGAATCACATGAGGGATGATAAGCACCATGCCTACTTTGGTGTGGCCTTGGATCTCGTGGAGCAGTTTGCCATTGAGATGTGATCTCTTTCCACCTAGACTTTGATCCCGAGCTTGTGGCCCAGTTCTTTGCTTCAGTTCACTTTCATACTGATGAGGATCGGAGGATGACCTGGATGACCAATGGGCGTCAGTTGGCTGCTACATGGAAGGACTTCATGATTTTGCTCCATGTACCTGATGAGGGGCTCAACATGCCCGTTGATGTTCGCCCTCATGCCAACTCCGAGTCAGCTAACAAGAACAAGCTCTAGTAGTATTATGTTGAGAAGTTGCTTCCCAGTGGCAAGAAGACGTGGGTGCTGAACTCCTTCCTTGACATCATGTATCGCATCTTCCGCAACTCCCTCTTTCCACGCATTGGTGACAAGGACATGGTGCATGCCTATCTTGTGGATATGACGCTCCTTTGTGAGGAGGCGCGCATTTCTCAGACACAACCACTTGATGTCTCACATATCATGTGGTGCGAGCTTCGGTTCGCGGTGTTCAATTGCAAGTACCCATCTATGGACCTTACCTGTTTCTGTTGATCTCGAACACTTGCAAGAAGCTGTTTCCCGGTGATGAGTTTCTTGCTTCCGACTGGACTTGTCATGAGCCCATCAAGCTCCGTGTCAAGACCCAGTGGGCCAACACTACTACTCGTGCTGAGGCTGAGGCTGCTAGGATGGATGTTGATTCTGGAGGAGATTGAGGAGGAGGACGCAGATGAGAATAGCTCTGTTGAGTATGCTCCTCCCTCTACCGAGCCCTCATGGGCTAAGAAGCTAAAGGCCAAGATGAAGGCCTTGTTCTGCATGCAGGCAAAGGGGCAGTATCGGACTCACGTTGCCTCCAAGGAGAGTCGCCGCCGCGACAAGAAGATCATGAAGGTTTTTGGAGAGGACATTTCCAGCGGCTCCGAGAAGCACATCACTCCAGAGGCTGAGTGGATGGCAAAACAAGGCTACAAGTGGACTGATTCTGAGGAGGAGCCCATCCCCGCTGCCGAGTCCGACGGAGAGCGTGCGAGTGACTAATCCGCTTGAGCCACCACTTATGTTGTAGGTGTCCTTTCTGCCTTTTTGGCATCTTGATGCCGAAGGGGGAGAGAGTGTAGGATTTGCGAGTCTTGTGTCGTGTTTGTTTCACTTGCTTTCGTTCCGTTGAACCTCGTTTGCTTTGGTTTGGTTTGCTCTTATGAGACCTCTCTATCATATGGTGTAAGACATATGCACTCTATCATACCGTATTGAGCTTATGCTATCTTGTGCTATTTACATTACGCTCATATTTACTATCTTGCTTAGTTTTAGCCTTATTGTTGCAAGATATGCTTGTCTATAAAATATAGGGGGAGTGTTGATCCTAGTATGTGTGTTGTGCAGTCCGAAGCACTTATCTAGATAGCACACATCTAGGGGGAGCTCGTCTATATTTTAGAGATGTGGGGTTTGCTCATGTTCTATGTTATCTCCCTTTGTGCAAACCCGTATTGTCATCAATCCACCAAAATGGGGGAGATTGTAAGGGCATATTTATCCCTTAGTTGTTTTGGTGATTGATGACAATGCTTTTGCGGACTAATCGTGTGCATTGAGTATTTTAGACATTTCATCACTGGGCACAAGACGATTTGTTGCCCCTCGAAGACTATTGAAGACGGCGTTTGTCTACGTTTCTTTTTGGTGGATTTGAGTCATAGGAAAGCCGTACTATTAAGAGGGGGTCCGCTTTGGAAAGGTTTGGGTGGAATCATCACGTACATGTCTACTCCTTTGCACCGCCTTTCCTTTGGCACTTTGGAACATCCACTGTCTTTTCTTGTCTATGCAAAAGGTCGTGATTGCTGAACTGGGGCATGCGGTAGAACCGACCTCTGGCGCGGTACCGCTTCCTCTGAGCAGTAGTACTGTGGCCTCAGGCCAGGCGCTGCTACTATTGCGGCAGTAGGGGCGGATGTAATTTTTTACATCCGCGCCCTACGCGGTAGTACCGCGCCTCCGGCGCGGTAGTACCGTGCGCTCTAGCCAGGCTTAGCTGCATGCACGGCAGTAGGGGCAGATGTAATTTTTTACATCCGCGCCCCGCACGGTAGTACCGCTCCTGGCTTGTTGTACTACCGTGTCGGATTTTTGCATAGATCCCAACTTAGCGGAAGTTGCCATGGATGTATTTTTATATGTCCGTGCCTTCTCAGAATCTGGACTACCCCTGCCTTGCGATAGTACCGCAAGGGGGAGCGGTAGTACCGCGCCAGCGGTTCTACCGCCCTCTGCTTCATTGCATCTGGGTTGTTTTGGTTTCTGCTGCACGGGCAGTAGTACTGCGGGGCCCTGCAGTAGTACCGCGTGCCCTTGCGGTAGTACCGCGTCCCTGGCGCGGTAGTACCATGCTAAGCAGGCTGAGTTGGTGGATAACAGTTGGATTTGTTCTTCCACTATATAAGGGGTGTCTTCTTCTCCGAGTTGACTACCTCTTCTATCCCTAAGCTCCATTGTTGCTCCAAGCTTCATTTTCACCTGATCTCTCTCCATAGCCAATCAAACTTGTTGATTTTCTAGGAATTGGTTGAGAAGGCCCCGATCTACACTTCCACCAAGAGAAATTTGATTCCCCCCACTAATCCCTTGCGGATCTTGTTACTCCTGGGTGTTTGAGCACCCTAGACGGTCGAGGTCACCGCGGAGCCATAGTCCATTGTGGTGAAGCTTCGTGGTGTCGTTGGGAGCCTCCAATTAAGTTGTGGAGATTGCCCCAACCTTGTTTGTAAAGGTCCGGTCGCCGCCTCCAAGGGCACCAATAGTGGAATCACGGCATCTCGCATTGTGTGAGGGCGTGAGGAGAATACGGTGGCCCTAGTGGCTTCTTGGGGAGCATTGTGCCTCCACACGGAGACATACTTCCCCTCAAAAGGAAGGAACTTCGGTAACACATCCTTGTCTTCACCGGCTCCACTCTTGGTTATCTCGTGCCTTTACTTGTGCAAGTTTATTTGTGTGATATCCCTTGCTTGCTTGTGTGCTTATTGTTGTTGCTTCATATAGGTTGCTCACCTAGTTGCATATCTAGACAACCTACTTTGATGCAAAGTTTAAATTGGTAAAGAAAAGCTAAAAATTGTTAGTTGCCTATTCACCCCCCTCTAGTTAACTATATCGATCCTTTCATGCGTGCTACTTATGAGCTACGTTGGGATTTCCTCGAAGAGGAGAGGATGATGTAGTACAGTATAGATAAGTATTTCCCTCCGTTAAGAACCAAGGTTATCAATCCAATAGGAGAACTGCGCAAGACCTCATTAGTCGCACCTACACACAAAATAACAAATACTTGCACCCAACGCGAACAAGGGGTTGTCAATCCCTCGATAGTTAATTGCAAGGAGCACGTTTTCTCTCCGGCGGAGCGATTCTGCCAGGTAAACTTCCCTCCGAGAGGGGGAAATCAAAGCCATCGACATCACCAATGATCCTCTCATCGTGGGAGGACCTATCTTCATCAAAATCTTCACCAGCACCATCTCATCTCAAACCCTAGTTCATCTCTTGTATTCAATCTTTGTCCCAAAACCTCAGATTGGTACATGTGGGTTGCTAGTAGTGTTGATTACATCTTGTAGTTGATGCTAGTTGGTTTATTTGGTGGAAGATTAAATGTTCAGATCCTCAAGCATATTCAATACCCCTCTAACCTTGAACATGAATATGATTTGTGAGTAGTTATGTTTGTTCTTGAGGACATGGGAGAAGTCCTGTTACAAGTAATCATGTGAAGTTCGTATTCGTTTGATATTTTGATGATATGTATGTTGTTGCTTCCTTTAGTGTAGTCATGTGAACACCGAATACATGACACTTCACCATACTTGGGCTTAAGGGAAGGCATCGTGGAGTAATATGTAGATTATTTGTTGCTAGAGTGACAAAATCTTAAACTCTAGTTTATGCGTTATTCCGTAAGGGGCTGATTTGGATCCATATGTTTCATGATATGGTTAGATTTATCTTAATTCTTTTTTCGAAGTTGTGGATGCTTGCGAGAGGGGGTAATCATAAGTGGGATGCTTGTTCAAGTCAAAATAGCCCCCAAGCACTGGTCCACCCACATATCAAATTATCAAAGTAGTGAACGCGAATCAACTAAACATGATAAACGTGACTAGATGATAATTCCCATATGTCCTTGAGAGCACTTTGCTTTTATATAGGAGAACTTTTTGGCATGTCCTTTGCTATAAAATGGACCGAGTCACCTTGTTGCACCTTTGCTAGTATTGTTACTTGTTACGAATTACATTACTACAAAACTATCTATCACTATTACATTTAGCACTTGCAGATAATACCTTGCTAAAAAGCGCTTATCATTTCCTTCTGTTTCTCGTTGGGTTCGACACTCTTACTTATCGAAAGGAATATGATTGATCCCCTATAATTGTGGGTCGTTAAGGGTCTAGAAGTAGCTGATGTTATTATGAACATCAAGTTGTTGAGAGATGCGAATGTTGGGATTACGCTGCCTCAATCTCACTATGTGGAAAAGGTCTTGAGTTGTTTTTGGTATAGCGACTGCAAGCCTTCTCCAACTCCATATAATGCTAGTGTGTTGCTTCGGAAGAATCGAAGGATTGCTAGAGATCAACTGAGGTATTATCAGATTATTGGCCTGCTTATGTATTTGGCAAGTACCACGAGGCTTGATATCTTGTTTGCTATGAGCAAACAGAGCTGGTTTGTGTCAAAGCCAGGAGATAATTGATACGTCCATTTTGCATCATGTTTTCTTACTGTTATTTATGATGTTTTTATCCATAATAATGCTTTTTGGAGTAATTCTAATGCCTTTTCTCTCATAATTTGCAATTATGAGAGAAAAGGCATTAGAAGAGAGAATTCCTTATTTGACACTATCTTAAAATCTGATTCCTTATTTGACACTGGAAAAGTTTTTCTTCCCTATTTGACACCAGGCGTAAATTTTATTCTCTATATGACACTCTAGTTCATTTTTAACTCTAACGGTGTTAAGTACAGACGTAAAAAGACGTTAGTACCCTTGATGCACTCTGCGACCCAATTTCTTACTATTTAAGACAAAGAAGTATATGAGATATGTAGTCAAGGTTAAATGGCCATCTGAGATCCGTATATTTGGTGACGTATTTTCTACTCAGCTAAATAAATCATGTTACACAAATGCTATATCAAGATCATGTTACATGCAACAAGTTGAGCCAAGGACTAGGCAGCAACACACGTGGGGAGAGAAATGACCTGAGCATGGAACTATTGAAATTGTATCACGCCTCTAGTAACTTGCGATTCCGCGTATGTGCGTTGTGTGTTACCTATAATCCATCAATGATCAAACTGCCTGCTTTGGTTACATAGTGTTGTTTCAGCAGAGTGGAGCTCACCTCTCTGCCCCAATAGCTTTGGCGGCTGGATTGTGGAGTCCTGTGTTGCTCTACTCTACTCCCCTTTGTCTTCAGGTCAGCACCCACATCGGCTTGGGCCTCTTGGGCTAGAAAACGGTTCAATGCATAGCTAATACGCGTGTGCGCTACCACTTACCCCTTGACAAGAGTGGTAAGAACATCTCTCTAGCAAGCCCCGTATAATGCCCTGACACGCAAAATAATCGTCAAAATACGGGTTCACGCAAAAAAAGCCGCCCGATCAGACACTATAAACGCGTCGGACCCGTAAAAAAATTGAAGGGCGCGGTAAAATCCCACCTCTAGCCCGCGGAAACACAGATTTCCCCCTCGGCCCGATGGTGCCCTGTAGCTCAGAAAAGCTATTGGCGGGAGGGACATTTCAGCGCGCGTGTTTCCCACCCCCTTCCGCAACCGTCCGCCATCGGTTTTTCCCGTCCGCCACCGGCGATTCCGGCCATATCTGTGGAGGGAATCACGTCGTCTGGGCGCCCCTCACCCGGTTCCACTTAGCCGCTTCATCGGCTCCCCGGATCCGCTGAGCCGTCGCCGCCCCGGGATCGACCGCCTCATAGCTACCACCCGAGCCGTCGGTGAGTACTTGTGCTTGTGCATTTTTCTCGAGGATTCGTCCGATTCGGATGAATCGGATGTTAATACGATGCTTGAGAACCCTAAATGAGTTTTGCAGGTCGGCGATATACCGGGCCTGCTAGAGATGCTCTAAGCTATATAAAAAACGTTGGTTGCCTAAAAAAGTCCAAAAACATTGAACAATAATATGTGTGTGTGCTTATCCGTCTTGCAAGAACGTATCACCGGAGCTTTGCTAGTTGTACGCGTTTGTCTCATCAAAAAAGAAAAAATGCTAGTTGTACGCGCGTCTTGCTGGAAGCACGGGTCGTGGCCAATTCCAAATAAACGACAACCAATTTTGAGCATGCCGTGCCGCTGCTGTAGCTTTGTACCGGGTCTGGGAAACAAATGATGTGGTTTCTCTAGACATGGACACGAGGATTGGGTCATCTTTTTTCCAGGGTTACACAACGATTGATAGAAGGGTACTACGGTCCTAGTTGACGGAAGAGGCTAACGGAATTGACGGCGATGTCATATTGGGCAAAAAAATAGACCAAGTGTCAAATGGGAAAGAAAGAAAATTCTAGTGTCAAATAAGGAAACATATTTTGAAGTAGTGTCAAATAAGGAATTCTTTCTAATTTGCAAGGTATACACCAAGATGGAGAATTCCGGCAGCTAGAAATCTAGACCCGAAAAAGCTACGCCAGGCTACCTATTCTGCACAACTCAAACCAGCTGAATCTTCATGGAGATTTTTTATGGAATATTTGAGGAATATTGGAGCAAATAACTACCAGAGGGGGGCCACCAGGTGGGCACAACCCACCTGGGCGCGCCCTGGTGGGTTGTGCTCACCCAGGCCCACCTCCGGTGCCCATCTTCTGGTATATAGGTCATTTTGACCTAGAAAAAAAATAAGGAGAGGACTTTCGGGATGGAGCGCCGCCGCCTCGAGGCGGAATTTGGGCAGGAGCACTTTTGCCCTCCGGCGAAGTGATTCCGCCGGGAAAACTTTCCTTCCGGAGGGGGAAATCATTGTCATCATCATAACCAACAACTCTCCCATCTTGGGGAGGGCAATCTCCATCAACATCTTCAACAATACCATCTCATCTTAAACCCTAGTTCATCTCTTGTGTTCAATCTTGTTACCGGAACTATAGATTGGTGCTTGTGGGTGACGAGTAGTGTTGATTACATCTTGTAATTTATTACTATATGATTTATTTGGTGGAAGATTATATGTTCAGATCCAATATGTTGTTTAATACTCCTCTGATCATGAGCATGTTTATCATTTGTGAGTAGTTACTTTTGTTCTTGAGGTCACGGGAGAAATCATGTTGCACGTAATCATGTGAACTTGATATGTGTTCGATATTTTGATAGTATGTATGTTGTGATTCCCTTAGTGGTGTCATGTGAACGTCGACTACATGACACTTCACCATATTTGGGCCTAAGGGAATGCATTGTGGAGTAGCAATTAGATGATGTGACAGAAGCTTAAACCCCAATTTATGCGCTATATATTCCATAAGGGACTGATTGGATCCAAAAGTTTAATGCTATGGTTAGAATTTATTTTTAATATTTTTCTCGTAGTTGTAGATGCTCGCGGGAGGGTTAATCATAAGTAGGAGTTTTGTTCAAGTAAGAACAACACCTAAGCACCGGTCCACCCACATATCAAATTATCAAAGTAACGAACACAAATCAAACCAACATGATGAAAGTGACTAGATGAAATTCCCATGTACCCTCAAGAACGCTTTGCTTATCATAAGAGACCGTTTTGGCCTGTCCTTTGCCTCAAAAGGATTGGGCTACCTTGCTGCACTTTTGTTACTACTATCGTTACTTGCTCGTTACGAATTATCTTGCTATCAAACTACTCCGCTACTTACAATTTCAGCACTTGCAGACATTACCTTACTGAAAACTACTTGTCATTTCCTTCTGCTCCTCGTTGGGTTCGACACTCTTACTTATCGAAAAGAGCTACAATTGGTCCCCTATACTTGTGGGTCATCAATGATCATTAGCATTCTCTTGAGAGGGTTATGCACTATTTAAAAGGCACTACAAGCTATGGGATTCACTACACCGGGTACCCAAGAGTACTGGAGGGTTATAGTGACTCAAAATGGATATCTGACGCTCATGAGATTAAGGCCATGAGTGGATATGTTTTTTCACTTGGTGGTGGCACTGTTTCCTAGAAGTCTTGCAAACAGACCATCTTAACGAGTTCAACTATGGAAGCAAAACTCACATCATTAGACACGGCCACTGTTGAACAATAATTCTAAACGCACGGACATTTACAGGGGTTTTACGGAGTTTTCTTCACAACTAATTACTGCCCCCGTTGATTTTCAAGCGGGGTGGGGCCCTCCACTTTATTTGATCCAATCAAAAGATCCCAGCTAGGCCTCTTCGTTGATCCCGTACTAACCCTGCCCGTGTCTGTAGCAAAGCCGACTGTTGAAGCAGAGTGGCTTTGTCGGCTCTTGATGGACTTACATGTGGTTGAAAAACCAACCTACTATCCCGATGAACTATGATAATCAAACTATAATCATCAAGATAACCAGTTCTAAGGATAATATGAAGTCCTCAAAGCATGTGAAGTGGAGATTGAAATCTATCAGAAAATTAAAGAACTTCTGAGTTATTACATTGGATTATATCCAAATGTCTAAAAACCTGGCAGATCCCTTCACAAAGGGTTTATCATGTAATGTGATAGATAATGCATCAACGGAGATGGGTTTGAGACACACCGTATAAGTTGTCAACAGTGGTAACTCACTTTATGTGATCGGAGATCCCGTGAAGTAGAAGTAGGAGACAAGTTGTTGGTCAGCTGGGAGGAGCGTATCCCTATATTAATTATCCCACTCCGTGAAGATGTAGTACTCTAATCTATATGAATTTGATTGTTAAATGTCATAGTTTGTGAGAATTGAGTGTTCTCTAATGAATTCATGAAAGGCCCTGGAGTATGGCGTGTACGCTCCACCTGTGGGGAAGCCTTGCGGCAACCCAATATCAGTCAAGAATTTGTGTGAAACTAGTCCGCGGAAAACTTGTAGTTCGAGCCATAGTCCACTATTCAAGTTGTGATAGTGTAGCATAAAATTTTAAGTGGAAGTTCAACTTAACAATCTCCACTAAGCAATGTTTTGGAACTAAATGATAAGATATGCCAATGAGACTTTGTGGGGGGTTGTCGGATTTTTGCTAGTAGGCTTTTGGCCCAAAGCCCAACTAAAATCTGAAATTCTCATGGCCCATTCTTGCAGGGCAGTGTGTGCGGTGTGAATGGGACTAATATTTAGTCCCATACTGCTAGGTGAGTGGGAGTTGCACTACTTTATAAGGTGAACTCTTCTAGCACTTGTATGAGAATGAGAAGATGAGACCTACACACGCGCTCCTCCACCTCGCTCGCCTCGCCATGACGCGCCACGTCGGGTTTCGGAAATGAGCCGAGCCGAGGAAAAAGCTATGCATGTTGTCTATATTTTTGCTACTCGGGAGAATTAATGAGTCATTAGTTAATAGTTAACGGATGCGTTAATTACTCAGTTGTGAGGTTGTTACCGACTTGGACGTGGGGTTTACTCCCGCGACCTACCTGGCCTGCCACTGTATAGACAGGAAGACGTCTACCCTAGCAGCCATCACAACATATGATTTTGCGCCGTTCGAAAACATTGCGCCGCCACGCAGGTCTTCTCCATCCCTCTTTCCAACGTGCACCGCGAGAAGGGACAACAGGCCTACGGAACCCCGCCTCTCATAATCCAGTACGGGAGAGGGCGGTCATGTTTTTGGGAGCGCACTCGCGCGACTGCTGGCAGCGACGATTTTCTCAACAACGACTTTTTCCCCGACCTCGGCAACCTCTTCATCAATGACATGGGCGACAACATCAACGCCAACGGTTCTGCTCCCGATGCACCGTATGTGATTCTGTCCTCCTTGTTTGAGATCGTGCTAGAATTTCTATTTCTAGTATGTACCCTTGATTCGATCTGTTCATCCATTAGCTATTCCGCATGATTAGTTTAATCTCTGTTATTGCCCTCATGATTTATTTACTGTTTATTCAGATTAAATCTCGTAGTAATTTGCTCATATATTCAACAGGACACAAACCCTACCAAAACTCAAAGTAACATCTAAAAACAAAGCCCTCCCATCGACAAGGCTCGGGATCCACCGCGCTTTCATGGCCCTACTAAGGCCACCGGAGACGAGGCGACCGGTGGCGGCGCCGACGCCGGCAGGAGGAGGAGAAAACCTAAACTTGGGAGAGGAAGCAGTGGCTGTCCACGTCACTATCTTCCCTATATGTCCATCTCTTTCATGATCCGAATTCACATGGGTAGTACTAAGGACCTGCTATCAACCAAGGTCTGATAATAGTGCTAACGGGCGTTATGATGTCAGGCTCATCCTCTTTGTGACCCAGTACCACTACTAAGAACTACTAGTTTTTTCTTAATAAGAAGAAAAGGGGCCGACGGCCAAGGAGAAAGATTGTCACAGAACTACTCCTTTCGTTCCTAAATATTTGTCTTTATAGAGATTTCAATAAGTGACTACATACGGAGCAAAATGAGTGAATCTACACTCTAAGATATGTCTATATACATCCGTATGTGGTAATCCGTTTAAAATCTCTAAAAAGACAAATATTTAAAAACGGAGGGAGTAGTATAGTACTTCCTCCGTCCCAAAATTCTTATCTTAGATTTGTCTAAATACGGATGTATCTAATTACGTTTTAGTGTTAGATACATCTGTATCTAGACAAATCTAAGACAAGAATTTTGGGACGGAGTGAGTAAAGTTCAACAATTTGTGTTCTGCTGCAAACATGGTCCATGAAAAACGGAAGACAAGTTTAAGTTAATTAATAAGAAGACGACGCAAGGGTTTGCTGTGGCTCCGATGGATGCAATGCACCGTGTTATGCATGATCGAAGGGAACGGGACCAAATGGCAGATGATGCAACTAGAATAGCAAACTGTACGTAGTATTTCTTGTAGTACTTTGCTATTAAGCCAGCGCTAATTAATATGAATTGGAGGGAGTAGTATATGTGTCTGTGTTGGTTGGGTTGCTCGTAGGCTACTGTCACTTGTTTGTGTCGTCTCCCCATCATGCCAATCAATTGAATCGAATCGAATTAAATTGATGCCAAGCATTAGGCGTACCTGCCATGCTATGCTAGTGCCGTCTCTCCCTCTTTTCTCCTCCC
>NC_041383.1:180469598-180486038 GCF_002162155.2 Triticum dicoccoides
AGCATGATTGGATTGGATTGGATCTCTCCCTAAAACAAGTTGATGAGGATGCTAACCAACAGCGATCCCGACTTTGCATTTGTTTTGATTTCCCAACAAAAACAAAGTGGCAAACGGCTGGCAGGGCGGGGCAGGGCAGGGCAGGCAGATACCGTTTCCATTTGGTCACCTTCCACGAGTCGTCTGGTCACCTTTGTCCGCTTCTTGACCGGCCGGCTCCTTTGCTGCTGCCAGTCTGTCTTGTGTGTCAAGGAGGAAGTTTCCACACCCCACGTTCAAATTTGTTGTCCGTCGCCGTCGTCGTCGTCATCGCCGTCAACCCTATCCCGGTGCCGTGTTCTGCTGGGCGTATGTGCATACATAACATGGGCCTGGCTCGAAATTTGGAAAGCATAGCTTTGCTTATCCTGTTTTAGCACACACCCACTCACCTAACAGTACTTGATAAATGCGGCATCTAGGCTGTATCTGTATCAGCCTCAATGTACTACTCCTAAGCTGGAGCCAGTCAAGACGATCCCCTCTTTGCAGCTGGAACCCATGACCAGCTGCTTCTTTTATTTAGTTTATTAATTTTATTTGTTTATTCAATTTGGGCCAATCCCATCCACCTAGGCTTTCTTTTCACCCAATCCTTATCAGATTCGCATGGCATTGATTCTTCTCCAACTGGAAATGCAAATACTGTCGTTATCATCTCATCCTTGACCATGCCTCCTCCCCTGCTCATCCCTTCATCATTGGACTTGGAGAGGACAGCCTCTTTAACACCTTGGTTAACTCCCTTTCAAGCCAAGGAAAGGAAGGAAGCCACACATTCTACAGTTAATTCCCCTTTTTCATCCTTGCATGCATGCATGCATGATGATGCCACCACCACCAAAAAGAATACACCAAGTAATAATCTCTCCACCAACAAGATGCTAGCTAGGACTAGCTGTCGCACAAGAAAGAATGGAATAATCATCGGACAGCCGGCAATAATAATGTATGTACCCGCAAAACAATCAATAATGTAGTATCATGTATGTCTACAAATTCCATTATTACCATCCTCTCTGTAAAAAAATAAAAGTTACAGTGTGTTCATATATGTATGTATATACGATGATTGAAATCTCCGCCCATTTTACACCACCAAATGAATGATTTCCACTAGTGTTGCGCCAAGCAGCCGTGGCCGTCGCAGTGCACCGGCGGGCGGTGTAGGAACGCGAGGCACTGGTCCGCCGGCCGCTGGTCCGGACGGCCGGCGATGCAGTTCTGCCGGTCGTCGTTGCGCCGAAGCGCCATGCACCGCTCCGGCTCGCCGCAGAAGTAGTTGTACGAGTAGGTGAAGTTGGCCAGCCGTGGCAGCGCGCAGATGCCCTCCGGGATGTGCCCGGCGAGCTCGTTGTGCGCGACGTCGAGCTGCTCCAGCGCGTGCATCCCTGCCATGGACTCCGGCAGCGTGCCCTGGAGCTGGTTAAAGCTCACGTCCAGCACGGTGAGCTCGCGCAGCCACCCGATCTCCGGCGGGATGCAGGACCGGATGCCGGAGTTGAGCATGACGAGCTCGTTGAGCGTGCCCCCCATGCGCCCCACGCTGGCGGGGATGCAGCCACGGAGGCGGAGGTTGGCGAGCACGATGACCGAGGCGGGGGAGTTGCCAAAGTTTTCCGGCAGCTCGAAGTCGAAGTTGTTGTCGTTGATGAAGAGCGCGTCGATCTTCTTGTCGAAGATGGCCGGGGGCACGGGGCCGCACAGGTTGTTGAACCTGATGTCCACGTACTTGACGTTGGGGAGGCAGAGGATGTGCTGCGGGAAGCCGCCGGAGAGGCGGTTGTTGCTGACGTCGAGCTCGTGGAGGAGGGAGAGCTTGGGGAGGGAGTCCGGGAGCCCCCCGGCGAAGCGGTTGGAGTTGAGGTGGAGGACGGCGAGGTCAGTGAGGTGGCCGAGCTCGAACGGCAGCGTGCCGGCGAGGTCGCCGTGATTGAGGTCGACGCCGGCCACGGCGCGCGCGCACGGGTCGTCAAGGGACGGCGCGCAGAAGACGCCGAAGTAGGCGCACACGTCTGGGCCGCACCAGTTGCTCGTCAGGTTCTTGGGGTCGTCGGTGATGGCGCGCTTGAGGGCCTGCAGCGCCACGTACGCGCGCTGCAGACGCGGGCTGTTGTCGGCCGTCTGCTTCGGCAGCGGCACGGGGCAGGCCGAGCAGAGCAACGCGGCGGAGAGGAGGAGCGCGGCGGCAAGGAGCAGCGGTGGCGGCGAGGCGGTGGCCGGCATGTTTGCGTGTCTTTCTTTGGGTGTGTGTGTGGGTGTGTGTGAATTGGGTTGAGCTGGGTTGAACCGAGTATATATACAGGGGGAGGCGATCCTTTGACACGGTTTCCTTTCGTGGTTGAGTTTGCGCGTCATGATTTCGTTCTGGGTTTCTTGTTTTCTTTTACAAGGTTGACTGCTGGCTTTCCCACCTTTTATTTTTGTATTCTTGTTTTTCGAGGTTTTCTAGCTTTCCCGCGTTTTATATATAAAACAACAACGGAATAAGGTACACGAACGAATGATACAGGATACTGAGGTAACCCTTTTATAAAGCCGATCCGAGGATAAGCGGCATACGCAAAACACTACGCAACCAAAAAAGACAACACAACACTACGCCCAGCACACCTAAGCTCCACGACAACGCCCTTAGGAGGGAGAACGGCGCAAATCGTCACCGCTGCCGAGTCTGCAACGAACAAAGGTCTTCACCCGGAGCCCTGTCACAGAAAGGGTACCCACGACGACATCTTCAAGAAGATAGCGGCACCCACAAGCGTCGCCGTTATTGACGCCGAGGCGCTGAGTTTTCACTCAGCAACTCACCCATGCTACTACGAGGTCACCAGGACAAGCTCGGTGAGGAATAATCCCAGTTCTGGATCGGAGCGTCACTAGTGCTAAGGCAGAGCGCCCGCCCGAGCCACCCACATCTAGTCGTCCCGTCGCCCACACGCCAAGACAGATAGTCACCACCGCCACAATGTTGTCTGCCGAAGAGCCAACATGCAGACACCACCCGGGGCCGCCACCCTAGCATCCATGTCCAAGCCATCATCATCCGCCCACATCATGATGCACCAACCACAGTCGGAGGAGTAAAAGGTGTCTCCTTTCACTCCTAGCCTGGCATCAGCCACGAAGTCTGGATCAACACCTCCATGGTAGGAGGTGTCGACACCTGCGTCTCCAGCCAGTCCCGGTGGAACAGGAAGACCCAACTCCGTAACTACCGACGGCCGCCGTCGAACATGCTCGTACGACGCCAAGTCCATGGTCTTCGATGCCGATCTACCCAACAAACTCGCGATGTCTCGACCACCACCAACAGTCACAATACTTGCAAGGAGAGGGTCCTCATCATCCGCGGGCACCACCCGGACCAGGCCCACCATCATCTACCCGGAGTGAAGCTTCGACCCGTCCCGGGCCCAAAATGGTCCGCCCGAGCACGAGTTCCCGGTCCTAGCCATCTCCACCGCGTGAGCACCCCGCGCCATCGACCCACACCCAAAAGAAGAGAGGCACCACCACCACCCCACCCCGCCGCTGACCGCCTACCACCACCATGCTGCAGCAACCGTCTCACTGACCGATGCATCCACCTGACGGTCGAACCGGACCGGGGCGAGGGGAGAATCCTGTCATGACTTAGCCCTTGTAGGATCGAAGGGTAACGGCTGCGCGAGTCCACGGAGGGCTCCACCCACGAAGGGTCCACGAAGAAGCAACCTTGTCTATCCCACCATGGTCGTCGCCCACGAAGGACTTGCCTCACTAGGGTAGATCTTCAGGAAGTAGGCGATCTCCTTGCCCTTACAAACTCCTTGGTTCAACTCCACAATCTTGTCGAAGGCTCCCAAGTGACACCTAGCCAATCTAGGAGACACCACTCTCCAAGAAGTAATAAATGGTGTGTTGATGGTGAACTCCTTGCTCTTGTGCTTCAAATGATAGTCTCCCCAACACTCAACTCTCTCTCACAGGATTTGCATTTGGTGGAAAGAAGATTTGAGTGGAAAGCAATTTGGGGAAGGCTAGAGATCAAGTTTCATATGGTAGGAATGGAATATCTTGGCCTCAACACAAGTGTAGGTGGTTCTCTCTCAGAAAATGTATGTTGGAAGTGTAGGCATGTTTTGATGGCTCTCTCCACGAATGAAGAGTGGTTGGAGGGGTATATATAGCCTCCACACAAAATCTAATCGTTACACACAACTTACCAATCTCGGTGGGACCGAATTGAGAAACTCGGTCGGACCGATTCAGCAAATGATGTGACTGTTAGGATTTTTGGTGGGACCGACATGCAATTCGGTAGGACCGATATGATAAGGGTTAGGGCATAATGTAATCTCGGTGAGACCGATAACACAAACTTGGTGAGACCGATTTTGGTAATGGACACACAGAGGGTTGGTCAGGCAAACTCGATGGGACCGATTCGCTCATCTCAGTAAGACCGAAATGTTACGAAAAGGAAACAGAGGGTTTGCATTGTAATCTCGGTCGGACCGATCGCTCATCTCGGTTTGACCGAAATGTTATGAAGGGAAACAGAGAGATTACAATCCCATCTTGGTGAGACCGAGATCCCTATCGGTGAGACCGATTTGCCTAGGGTTTGTGGCAGTGGCTATGACATCTGAACTCGGTGGCGCCGGATAGGAAGAATTGGTAGGGCCGAGTTTGACTTATGGTTTAGGTCATATGTGGATGTGAGAAAGTAGTTGAGGGCTTTGGAGCATATCACTAAGCATTTTGAGCAAGAAATCCATTAAGCAACACCTCATCCCTCCTTGATAGTATTGGCTTTTCCTATAGACTCAATGTGATCTTGTATCACTAAAATAGAAAATGTAGAGTCTTAAGCTTTGAACTTGAGCCAATCCTTTTGTCCTTAGCATTTTGAGGGATCCACTTTTCTCATCCATGCCATGCCAATCACTGAGCTTTCCTGAAACATTTATCTTGAAGTAGCAGTAGCTCAATGAGATATATGTTGTTAGGAATTACCAAAACCACCCAGGGATAGTTGCACTTTCAATCTCCCCCTTTTTAGTAATTGATGACAACATATAGATCGAAGCTTCGACAAAAGATAATAAGATTGAAAAACATTGTCGCTTTGAGAAGTATGTGAAAAGTAAGAGCTCGCCCTAAATTTGTGCATTATTTAAAATTTGCTTTGGACTGCAAACGCACAATGAGTTAGGATCATGGGTCACTCTTCCATGTCACATACATCTTGGTGGAGCGCTCAAAATGATAATAATTAAATACATGCACTCATCACCAAGCAAAGTGAATGATCATATGAGAATATAAGAGATAATGTCATCCAACAAGCATTAAGGTAGCATATGATCAAACACATGATCATCCAAGTATCTCACACAAGGCATAGAGTATCAAGCAAACAAGCAAATAACGAGGTTCAACCACCAAAAAGAAAAGAGAGACCAAAAGCAACACTCTCTCTCGAAGCCTATGATCTATACATTTTCTCTCCCTTTGGCAACAAGTTACCAAAAAGTTCATAAAAAATGCATAGTGCTAAACGACTCTCAGGCTTGGTCTTCATGTGATGGTGTAGAGATGGCTCCTTGGACGAAGACCTCTGTTGATGTAGCTGGAGCTGGTGGAGAGGGTGCTGGAGCTGGATGCACTGAAGTTGTAGCTGATGCAGATGATGTAGCTCTGGTGTCTGGAACAGACATTGCAGCAGATCTTTGTCCTCTGGGCACTCTAGCAAAAGCATCAGTAGTTGACTTGCCCTTCTTCTCCTCCACATCCTCCTGAAGTTGCTCAACTGCAGTTTGGATCTCAGTCACTTTAACATCAAGAGCATAAAATTTCTGCTCTATGATCCTCTCCAAGCTCTCCTGGTTTTAAGTCAGGGTGGCCAAGCCCTTCTCAATCCTTAGAGTGGAGGCAATCAAGTAGCCAAGCTGATCTTGCTTGCTCTTCAGGAAAATCTGAGATGCTTCTTCAGCAGTTGGCATCTTTGCAGCTTTCTCAGCCCTTGCCTTCTCCTTCTTCTCTTGTGCTTGCATAGATGATGGTTCATTTTCATCCATCACAACAGTGTTGTCCTCAAAGTCAGGGTAGATGGGCAGGTGTTCCTTCTCCAAGAGATATGTGCCAGTGCCCATCTTGGAGTTTATAAGCTCTTGAATCTGTGGGGCATACCCACAACTCCTCTTCTGATCAGCAACATTCCTTTTGATTGTTTCCACAATCAGGATCATGACTTTGAACTTCTGAGGCACATCAAATATATGAAGCAAGTTAATTGCATGGCCTCTGATCATCTTGTGATCACCTGACTTGGTCAGCAAAGTGTGCCTTAAAATCCAGTTGATAGTGGGCAGTCCTAACAACAGATAATGTACTGATCCAAACTTGTGTGTCTCTAGTGCAGCATCTGGGATCTCTCTGTACATGTGAGCCATGGAGTTGTGATCTTTCTTCTTCTTGGCATAGACATCCAAGTCATCCTCATTCTCCTTTGGAGCATTGATCAATTCAGACCATTCTTCAACTGTTGATTGGTACCTTGTACCCTCAGACATCCAGACTATCCTTCGATCTGGGTAGAAATGAGTTGTGGAGTAGAACTGCATAATGAGCTCTTTCCACTTTGTGAGCTTCTGCCCAACAAAGTCTACTACTCCACAAGACTTGAAACTGTCATAAACTCCAGGTTAGTCCTCTTCATTCTTCTTGATATAGTCCCAGTCAACCCATCTCATATCACAAACTATGGGCTTCTTGTCAAGCAGCACTGTCTCATAGAAATCCCGTTGTTCCTTAGTATGGAACTTGTAGTCCACAGAAGTTCTTCTCTTGACAGCATAGGGGTCAGTCAGTCTCCACTGTCTAAGACATGCATCCTTCCTGAGCTTCATGTCTTCTGCAACTGGGTGAGCATCATTATGATCTGGGATCTTGGGCTTCAACTTTCTCAGGACAAGTGAGTCTTCATCTTCTTCATTAGCAGCTTCAGGCACTGGGGCCTTGTTCTTTTCTGCAGCTGGAATACTCCTGGTGTTCCTCTTGGGTGCAGACTTGGGCTTAGGAGCAGCAGCCTTGGGAGCATCTTTGGGCTTAGATGGAGCAGCCCCTAACCTTATAGCATCTCCCATCGGCTTTTGAGCTTTAGGTGCTGGTGCAGCAACCTCTTCCTCTTCATCTTCAGAGTCTCTCCTCATAGAGGGCTTGTCAAGTACCTTGGCTGTAGTGGTTTTGACTCTCTTCCTTTTCTTGTCTTGGCCAGCAGCTTCATCTTCAGACTCAATGGTGAACTTCATGGTTTCACCAGTGCCAACATTGCTAGGTTTGGAAGTGGGAATCCTCCTTGCAGGTGCCTTGTTCTGCATTCCTGGCTTAGTGGATGCAACTGAGCTATATTCCTTCTTCAGCACCTTCTTCTTGGAGGTGGCCTCATCCTCTGCAGCCACATAGTCCTCATCCTCGGAATCTGAGGTCTTCTTCTTTCTGGCCCTGGTGGCTGCCTTTGGCAAGTTGCTGGGTGTGCTCCTGCTGCCATCATCATAGCTGCTAGAGGGACTAACGCCCTCACTCATCTTAACTTGCTCCTCAGACTTATTCTAACTGTCACTCTGATCTGACATGGTGCAAACTCTGACAGCAGACCCTGTGAATAGAAATAGATGAGGTAGAAGGGATGAGCATCACAAAGCACAGAGGTTTTTGCAAAAGATTGAGTCAAAAACTTAGATTTAGTTTTCCACAGAAAGAATTTCGGAGCTACCAATTTGTAAACTCGGTGATATCGAAGCAGCTTTTGGAACCTAAACTAGTGAACTCGGTCAGACCGAATCACAGTTTGGTGGCACCGAGACTGCTAGGGTTTCACAAAGTCCTGAACTTGGTCACACCTATTTGCAATTCTCGGTCAGACCGAGAATCACATGTGCACTGGCCTAAGCCAAATTGGTGGGACCGATGTCTACAACTTGGTCGGTCCAAGATGAGTTCCGCGGAAACCTAACCCTAAATTTTCAATCCAAAACTAATCTACGGAGTGATTTCGCTGGATATGAAGATCTCAATCATGGCAAGATACATGGCAACGCAATGTGCTAGGAATCGGAGTTGGGAATAGCACAAAGATTCAAATCCATACCCTAATGCGGCAATGGACTTGCTACAGCGGCAATAGCAGAGTAGAATCCCGTTGACGGCAGCGGAGACCAGTGGCTGGAGGTCACTGGTGACAAGGAGGACAATCTGGAGACCCGAGGAGGCAGAGCAGGCTGTGCGCGGGCGAAGAGGTTCAGAAAAATTTCCAAATTTTGGCCCGGGGGGAAATATAGCCTGACCCTGTCGGTGTGACCGAGTGGAACAACTCGGTGGCACCAAGATGCATAACTGCAAGCAGTTACTGCAACTCGGTGTGACCGAAAAGTTCAAATCGGTTGCACCGAGATTGAAAACCTAGATCAACTTAGTGATCTCGGTATGACCGAAATGGATGGATCGGTCAGACCGAAACACACAAAGAGGTTTTGGAAGTTTGAAGTCTATGATGAATCGGGGACTCCGAGTGCTCCTCACACAGAGTGGTTGGAATCTGACTTGATCAAACTTTCTGATGTAGCATGAATAGAGTTTGTGACAAGAAAAGCATAGATAGCTAGAGAAGGTTCTTAGGCATTCTTGTCCATCCACTTGGCAAAAATAAAAGAAACCAAACAATCAAAACTACAAGTGGATGTCCTCAAATGAGTAAATTATGCAACCAACATGCTCACACAATAAAATGGCAAATGAAATATGTGTCAAAGCATGCACAACCATTCTAGCATCTATTAAGCAATTGGCGATGACTAGGTCATATATATATGAGTATATTGACTTAGGAGTGAAATGAGAACATTTGATCATAGGTCATACTCATCGTTTTAAGCACAAGTGGGGTTACCACTTTTACATAAAGCATTGTTGTGTTCACACCATTAGAGTTGCTTTGACTCAATTCTTAGAGTAAAGCTCCCCCTAGATGTGAGATCCCCCCTAAGAGGGATGAACTAAACTTGGGTTTGTCGTTGATGACTTCATGTAGGTGTTGAAGATGTGGATGCTCAACGTTGATGTAGATCATTTGGAGCAATCCTTTTGGAGTGAGTTGCACTTTCAATACCTACACGGGTTAGTCCCACAAGGAACAAACAAGGATATCCATAGACATAGAGTGATGCACACACAAGATGATGTCCATGAAAGCATTAGGTTACCTTGTCCCTTGTCTTACCAACAAGAGGGTTTGTGACTCCTTGAACTAGTGCAAGATGTGGAAGTTGATTCCACTTGTCCTTGCCAAAATGATAAGAATGAAATATGTTGGCGAAGTCACCCTCAAGAACTCTCTAGTTCTTCTTCTTCGGGATCCATATCATCTTGATGGGAATCCTTGGAGTTGTAGTTGTACTCGATGAAGTAGAACTTGACGTAGTCTTGGGAACCCACTTGACCAAGGCCTTAGGGGCTTCTTCAAATTCATCAATCTCCTCTTGAAGCTTGTCCTTGCCTTTGTGTTTGTGGTCTTGTGGTGGAAGATCATCTTGAGCTTGTGTCCCTTTGAAAGAAGTAGGATCATACTTCTCTTGTTGAGGAACAAACTTCGTCTTGGGGTATTGATCTTCTTCCCACTCAACTCCATTGGCATTGAACATTGGTTCAAAACCAACACCTTGGTTCTCCCAGTGCCTTCCTTGCTTGCGTACAATTTCCTCGAATTGCTTACTCTCGGCAAGGCTCTTGTAAACACCTTTCTCTATAATTCCCTTCCATAAGCTATTTTCTTGCTCAAGTGTAACTTGGCTAAGAGAATCATTAGTGAAATCAAGAGAACTACTAGAAACAACAACATTGGATTTAGCATGATTATTGTTACTACTATAGGAAGAGTCTTTCTTGTTATTGTTAACTTGAGGCATGTATGTAGAAAAGAGTGATGAGGATACAGACCTGGGGTAGGGTCATAGGCCTGACCTACACGTCCTATCCATGGTCACTACTCCAGAAGATAAGAAGACCAAGAATCCACTCAATAACCTAATCACTCGACCATCATTCCCCACCGTCACTCGACCATATGGGGAATCACTCGACTATATTGAAGACCTGGAGTCGGAAGAACACACAATGGCCGGGCATTCACTCCTTAGCCTTCATGAGCATTAAGAGTATTTAAGACTGCCGTTACCAGTAACGTGCTTACTTTATGTACATTAAGCCCCTTGTAATGGAGGTGGGCGGGGGTCCTGGCGCACTCTATATAAGCCACCCCTCCTCTAGGAGAAGGGTTCACACCCCCTATAATACAACACACATAATCCAATCGACCGCCTCCGGGCACCGAGATGTAGGGGTATTACTTCCTCCGAGAAGGGCCTGAACTCATAAACCTCGTGTGTACACCTTCGCCATAGCTAAGATCTTGCCTCTCCATACCTACCCCCCCTTTCTACTGTCAGACTTAGAACCACGATAGTTGGCGCCCACCATGGGGCAGGTGTCTTAGCGACTTATTGATGAAGTTGCAAGCTTTTCCGATCATCATCATGGTTTCCGACGGCGAGTTGGTTGAGGACCGCTAGATCTGTCTCGGTGCGCTCGTTTTCGTTGCCGACGACTCGGCGTGGCTTCAGGAATCTCCGCTCGACCTTGAGGCGCTCCCTGTCTGAGGGGCAACGTACTTTCGCACGTGCATTCGTGGCGTCCTTCTTCGGCAGCCGTCGACTCAGTATCAGTCGGCTCCGATGACATCTTCCCTCCCTGCTGTTCGCCGCTGCAAGCGATCTGGTCGGTCGCGGCTTCAGCGGTGGGTGAAGCATGTGGTGGCTCGGCGTTCGGCCACTCATCAAGTCGCGGCAATCGAGCCCGACGAAACTCTCCACGGCCTGTTCGATCTGTCGATTGGCTCCACGGAGACTGCATCTGAGTGCGATAGCAGCGATCCTGCGGCTGAAGTCCTGATGGTCGATGGTCCGCGTGGCCCACCTGGCTTTCGCCGCGAAGATGGCAAAGAGGCTAGCGGCGATCCATCACAGGTCCACAAGGAGTATCATCCTGAACCTCTCTCTTCGCAGCAGAGAGAGGATTTTCGTCGTTGCAACATGGACGCACTTCACACGCCCATCGCTGGAGAAACTCCCGAGGCTCGGGCCTTGGAGGAGGCGCACTTGGCTAATTTGGCTGAGCGCACTCGATTGGAGAACTTGCAGCGCGCTCTCGACGAGCGAGCCCGAGAACAAGTTCCCGAGTCCAGTTGACGGCAACTTTTCCCGCCTCCACCTAAGGTATACCATAGTCCGATTCAGAACCTCACTGCTACGGCCCGAATTGCAGAGTCGATTCAACCTTCCCAGTCAGAGGCTGGCCGAGGGTTGGAGCAGATCCGGCCTCTTCTCCGAGCAGCAGGAGAACAGAATTCTGTGGTGTCTCAGTCGCGGAATAGGATACACAGCAGATCCGTGGTAGCAGATACAATTTAGTCGGCCCATAGCCCAAGATCGCCCCCGTGGCGTGAATGCCGTGGGCTGTATGATCGTCAGTTCGACCACGACAATCGTTGTCGAGTGCCAACGCCTCCTCCGAGGAGTGCGTCGTACGTGCCTCGGCAGAATGATGACAGGCACCGTCACATGGACGAGCGCAGAGCTCCAGTCGACCCAAGGGAGCTGGGCTTCGATGTGAGATCCATTCTCATCCAAGGCCTGGTCGACCAGAATAGAACACACAGAGAAGACCTGGGCAGAGATCGTCCGAGTGGCAGCAAATTACATGTTTCAGGCCTAGAGTGTTTCAGCAGAGCCATGAGGGCAGCAGTGATTCCTCCCAACTTCAGATTGGCAACAGGAGTCAGTAAGTTCACTGGAGAATCCAAGCCTGAAACTTGGCTTGAAGATTACCGAGTGGCTGTGCAAATTGGACGCGGAAATGATGAGATAGCAATGAAGCATCTCCCTCTTATGTTGGAAGGGTCGGCCCGAGCATGGTTGACTCAGTTGTCCCCGGACAGTATACATAGTTGGGAGGAGCTATCTCGAGTGTTTGTAAGAACCTTCGAGGGAACGTGCAAGCGGCCAGCAGGGCTTCCCGAGTTGCAGCATTGTGTGCAGAAGCCGAATGAGACTTTGAGGGAATTCATTTAGAGGTGGACCACTTTGCATCACACCGTGGAGAATGTATCAGAGCATCATGCGATGTGCGTTTAAGCAAGGCGTCAAGTATCGAGAGTTGGTTCTGAAGTTCAGTCGGACTGGGGATATGACTCTGACCTGGATGATGGAGATAGCCACCCGGTATGCTAACGGAGAAGAAGAGGATCAACTCCATAGCGGGAAGAGTAAACCAGTCGGCCAAGAGGCTGGTGGAGGTGGTTCCAGTCGGAAACAAAAGCGTAAAGCCGAGTCAGCGGCACCTGGTGAGATTGCAGCAGTGGCTCAAGGAAAGTTTAAGGGAAAACTAAGGGGCCTTGGCCTCCTAAGAAGGTAAAGGATCAAGCAGGAAATGATGTGCTGGATTTGCAGTGTCACATCCACATGAAGAAAGATGAGAAAGGTAATCTGATTTACCCAAAGCATACCACTCGACAATGTCGACTCCTGATCCAACAGTTCCGGGAGAAACAACCCAATGAGAAGGACAAGGAGTCGGACAAAGATGAGGAGGAAGAGGAAGATGACGGTTACCCCAAGGTCAATTCCACTCTCATGATTTTTGCTGATGTTGAGCGCAAGAGTCGGTTGAAGGTCATCAACAGAGAGGTGAATATGGTTGCTCCGGCGACGACAACCATGTACCTGAAATGGTCCCAGACAGCCATCACATTCGACCAGTCAGACCATCCTGCTCGCGTAGTCACCCCCGGGAGGCAAGCGCTGGTGGTCGACCCAGTGGTTGGTGGCACTCGACTGACTAAAGTGCTGATGGATGGAGGTAGCGGCCTGAATATCCTGTATGCTGAAACCTTGAAGGGGATGGGCATCCCGATGACCAAACTTAGCGAGAGCAACATGAGCTTTCACGGCATTATCCCCGGGATCACTCTCAACGTGGTTTTCGGTGACTCCAAGCATTACCAGAAAGAAAAGTTGACATTTGAAGTCGTGGATTTCCAGAGTGCTTAACACGCCATCCTAGGGAGGCCGGCATACGCACGTTTCATGGCTCGACCGTGTTATGTGTACCTCAAGCGGAAGATGCCTGGCCCCAAAGGTGTGATCACAGTCACTGGCAATCAACAGAAAGCAGAAGAATGTTTCTAGAAAGGTTCCAAAATCGCCGATGCACAAATGGCGGCGGTTGAATTCCAGGAGTGTCAGAAGAGTGCAGATCCGAGTGATTTGCTCCGAGCCAAGAAGCCTGCTACAGACTCTGCATTCCACTCGACTGGCGAAACGAAGCCGATTCATATTCACCCGACCGACCCCAATGCTGCCCCGACTCATATATCAACAACGCTCGACAGCAAATAGGAAGAAGCGCTCATCCAGTTCCCCCATGAGAACTGGGACATCTTCGCATGGAAACCCTCTGACATGCCAGGTGTACCCACAGAACTGGCTAAGCACCGTTTGTGTGTTGACCCCAAAGTAAAACCCGTCAAAGAGCACTTTCGGCGGTCCGCTGTTCAGAAGAGAAAAGCAATCGGCGAAGAAGTGACTCGACTGTTGGCAGTAGAGTTCATCCGTGAAATGTACCACTCTGAGTGGCTTGCCAATGTCGTCATGGTCCCCAAGTAGGACGATTCACTTCGCATGTGCATTGATTTTAAGCATATCAATCAGGCCTGCCCGAAAGATCACTTCCCTCTCCCCCGAAGGAAAAGCTTACAAAGTTCAACGCCTAGTTTATTATCTCTCTGAAGTTTTGATTCCGTCCAAGCAACGATATCCTCATTATCTGAAGCTTGCCTATGGAATTTACATGACCATGAAGAAGGTTGCACATTACTTCTTTGATCACTCTATTACAGTCGTTAGTGATGCACTGTTGTCTGAGATTCTGAATAACAAAGATGCAACTGGTCGAGTAGCAAAATGGGCGATTGAACTCCTTCCACTGGACATCAAGTTTGAGGCAAAGAAAGCTATCAAGTCCCAAGCAATCGCGGATTTCCTTGCCGAGTGGATTGAGCAGCAACTACCGACTCAAGTTCACTCGGAACATTGGACTATGTTCTTCGATGGCTCCAAGATGCTAAACGGATCAGGTGCTGGAGTAGTATTGGTGTCCCCCCATGGAGACAAGCTCAACTATGTTCTCCAGATTCATTTTGATTCCTCCAATAACGAAGCAGAATACGAAGCACTTTTATATGGGTTGCGTATGGCCATTTCACTCGGCGTCCGCCGCCTCATGGTATATGGCGATTCAGATTTGGTGGTTAATCAGGCGATGAAAGAATGGGATGTCAGAAGTCCATCCATGACTGGTTACTGCAATGCTGTTAGGAAGCTGGAAAAGAAGTTTGAGGGGTTGGAACTTCACCATGTGCCCCGATTGAAAAATCAAGCTGCAGATGAGTTGACGAAGATAGGTTCAAAGAGAGAGGCCATTCCCCGCAATGTGTTTCTGGAGCATATTCATTCACCTTCGGTTCAGGAGGATCGCTTCACAGAAGAGTCGCCACAGCCCAAGAGTGCCACAGATCCGACTGAAGTTGAAATCCCAGCCGTGGTCGACTTAGTCATGGAGGTTCTGGTCATCACTCCCGACTGGAGAGTGCCGTACATTGCATACATTCTTAGGAAAGAACTTTCGGAGGATGAAGAAGAGGCTCGACAGATCGTCCGACGATCTAAGGCCTTTACTGTGATAAAGGGGAAATTGTTCAGAGAAAGTGCAACTGGGGTTTGCGAGAAGTGCATCACGCCAGAGGAAGGTCGAATGATCCTCAATGATATTCACTCGGGGACCTATGGTCACCACGCGTCCTCTCGGACCATCGTGGCCAAAGCATATCAAGCCAGATTTTACCGGCCGCGGGCCAACGAGATGGCTAAAGAAATAGTGGACAAGTGTGAAGGCTGCCAGTTTTACTCCAACATGTCTCATAAACCTGCGTCAGCTCAATTCCACTCGTCTGGCCTTTCGCCGTCTGGGGAGTGGACATGGTTGGGCCTCTGAGGACGGGCATGAGTGGATTTACTCATGTGTTGGTAGCAGTCGACAAGTTCACCAAATGGATCGAAGCCAAGCCCATCAAAAGCCTTGAAGCAAGCACAGCTGTGAGTTTCATCAGAGAACTTATATTCAGATATGGCGTCCCGCATGGCATCATCACGGATAACGGCTCGAACTTCGATTCTGAAGAGTTCAAAGCCTTTTGTGCCTCCCAAGGCATGAGAGTCGACTATGCTTCGGTCACTCATCCTTAGTCGAATGGGCAGGCCGAGCGGGCAAATGGATTGATTCTCAAAGGATTGAAGCCTCAGTTGATGTGTGACCTGAAACATGCAGCAGGAGCTTGGATCGACGAGCTTCCATCCGTACTATGGGGGTTGAGGACAACCCCTAACTGGTTGACTGGAAGGACTCCATTCTTCTTAGTCTACGGAGCTGAAGCCGTGCTCCCCAGTGATTTGCTCCACAATGCACCTCGAGTCGAAATCTTCTCAGAAGAAGAAGCAGAACAAGCTCGGCAAGATGCAGTCAATCTCCTAGCTAGAAGAAGAAAGAGAGATGGCCTTGATCCGGTCGACCATTTATCAGCAAGACTTGCGTTGATTTCATGCTAGAAACATGAGGGGTCGAGCGTTTCAAGAAGGAGACCTGGTTCTTCGAGTGGACCAGCAGAGACCTCACAAGCTCGCTCCTGCTTGGGAAGGCCCTTTCGTCATCACCAAGGTGCTCCACAATGGAGCATACCGTCTCTTCAACGTCGAACATAATAAAGATGAGCCACGCGCCTGGAATGCGGATCTGCTCTGCCCTTTCTATTCTTAAATATTTAGACTGATGAGATGTAATAAGAAATACCTTTTAGTTTGGATATCAAAAGACATAATTTACTTCTTCTGAATGATTGTTGTTTATTTCTTTTGTACGCATTACCTTAGCTGCGAATCTATTTCGCCTAAGACGAAGTGATAAAAATCCTACCGAGTGAAGAGTCTGCCTCTCACTCGGGGGCTTAGCTGCAGCCCAGTGCTTGCCTAAGTGATAAAAATCCTATCGAGTGATGAGTCTACCTCTCACTTGGGGGCTTAGCTGCAGCCCAGTGCTCACCTAAGTGATATAAATCCTACCGAGTGACGAGTCTGCCTCTCACTCGGGGGCTTATCTGCAGCCCAGTGCTCACCTAAGTGATAAAAATCCTACCGAGTGATGGGTCTGCCTCTCACTCGGGGGCTTAGCTGCAGCCCAGTGCTCGCCTAA